>NW_024037067.1:7973711-8573711 GCF_015706575.1 Patiria miniata
TCTTGCGCTTCTGGGAAGATTTGTCACCATTACCGGGAGCCGGGGAACATCTCGGTGGAACCTTTATGCCGGTATTTCTGCTCTCCTTTGGCAAACAGCCAACACTTTCTATCCTTGCGGCTTTTCGGGGGTTACTTTTAACGTGCGTGAATTGACTTGTCGAATCTTTGACTTTATCAGGTTTGCATTTTCTCTGGGCGGCATCAAGACAGCTTGTCTGATTAGCCACACCCTTTTCTGGATCAAGGGGCCCATCCAAACCATCATGTTTCTGACCCTTGGAAATGACATCTGACCCTTGACCTTTACTGGCAGCCTTCACTTTGAAGCTGTCCTCAGTATGGCTACTTGAGACCTTTACACCACTAGCTATGGGACTCCTGTCCGTGTTTCCTTGGTTGAGGTTGTTCTGGCTGGTTTCGGGGGACTGCTTGAGTGTCTTTGGTTTGAAAAAGGATGTTATCATTGACTTCTTCACAGTAGCACTGGATGGTGACTTGATATTAGGGTTATCATCATCCATATTCTGGAGTCAAAATAAAAGGAAATATACCTAGATTGCATTTCATTGCTTCATTAATTAAAAAAATTATAAGTTTGACAAGCACATTTTACAAGTACACTATATTTTTGGTACTATCCATTTCTAGCTTTTAATTAAAAAAAATTCCTTAAAAGCCTATCGGATCATTTGCATTTATCCCAAAATTTAAAATGTCAATATTTTTTTCTTTGTTTTGAATTGATTCATAGATATGATTATATGAAAGAATGGAATATTCAGACATCAGTTTGTTGGCCCTGTACAGTCTTGCCGGGAGTCTTGAAAATTAATTACAAATGAAAATGTTTCTCGTTCATAAGTTCATATGTGCAATAACTGATAAGGGCAAACAAAAAAATACCTTTGGTTCGGGTCACACGGTAAGAAAGAAATTGGGTCGGTCAGTCGGCATAACATGTTATTTTAACGATTTTTTTTCCTGGAGCCAATACGTGTGAGGAATGATACATGTTTAAGTGGTCCCCAATCAAAGTGTTGTGGGATGATTTTTGAGACATGTTTTATAACAAGGAGTTCGTAAGTTCAACCATTGAGCAAGGAACATGGTTCAACCACTGTCGTGTCGACGTTCTCTACGCGTCTCCGTGGTTCGTCAGGTTGGGTTCTTGCGGCGATATCCTGGTTTTTCACAAAGAATTCCCTGAATGTCATTTTGAGATTTCACTGGAAGAAATTTCCTGTTAGTTTTTTGGAAAATGTTCACATTCTCCGATGTCTAGAGCAAATTGCAGTCTTAGGTGCACGTGCATGAGAGCCGAACGAAAGCCACGAAAGACGTGCGGCCATCCGATCCAATGTGAAGTCTACAACGCAACTTTTCTTTCGGATAATACCAAAAAGAAACAAGTCAGGTGTGTTTACAAACACAAATGCCCCGCAACCGTGACTGTTCCCATGACATAACACCACTCTTTCAACATCAACTTACATGTACCTTGGTCACATGGAACGTTCATTAATTGACAGCATTAGTGTCTTCTGTAGGTTTTATATGAATTAATCCCTAATCCCTATGATCTCAGAATAAATACAAGATTTCTATTGTTTTAGCCACTGTGACCTTGACCCTTGACCTTTTGGCCCCAAATGCAAAAGGCTTCTTAGGATTACCAAGGACAATCCACAAACCAAATTTGAAGTTCATATGTAAAGTATTTCTCAAGTTATCGCGCTGACAAAATTTCTATTGTTTCAGCCACTGTGACCTTGACCCTTGACCTTTCGGCCCCAAATGCAATAGGCTTCTTAGGATTACCAAGAACAATACACAAACCAAATTTGAAATTCATATGTAAAGTATTTCTCAAGTTATCGCGCTGACAAAATTTCTTTTGTTTTAGCCACTGTGACCTTGACCCTTGACCTTTCGGCCCCAAATGCAATAGGCTTCTTAGGATTGCCAAGGACAATCCACAAACCAAATTTGAAGTTCATATGTAAAGTATATCTCAAGTTATCACGCTGACAAAATTTCTTTTGTTTTAGCCACTGTGACCTTGACCCTTGACCTTTCGGCCCCAAATGCAAAAGGCTTCTCAGGATTGCCAAGGACAATCCACAAACCAAATTTGAAGTTCATATGTAAAGTATTTCTCAAGTTATCGCGCTGACAAAATTTCTATTGTTTCAGCCACTGTGACCTTGACCCTTGACCTTTCGGCCCCAAATGCAATAGGCCTCTTAGGATTGCCAAGGACAATCCACAAACCAAATTTGAAGTTCATATGTAAAGTATATCTCAAGTTATCACGCTGACAAAATTTCTTTTGTTTTAGCCACTGTGACCTTGACCCTTGACCTTTCGGCCCCAAATGCAAAAGGCTTCTCAGGATTGCCAAGGACAATCCACAAACCAAATTTGAAGTTCATATGTAAAGTATTTCTCAAGTTATCGCGCTGACAAAATTTCTATTGTTTCAGCCACTGTGACCTTGACCCTTGACCTTTCGGCCCCAAATGCAATAGGCCTCTTAGGATTACCAAGAACAATACACAGACCAAATTTGAAGTTCATATGTTAAGTATTTCTCAAGTTATCGTGCTGACAAGATTTGTCCGGACACACACACCCACCCACCCATACTTGTTTCACATGACTAGTGTGGACTTTCCATTGCTTTCGTGTAGTTAAGAAAAACCAGTGAAAAAACTAATTTTTCTCAAACTGTGAAAACTCTTTCAACCCAATTTTTTTTCTATGATTCCCTTTAGTGTTTCTCTTCATTCTGCTACAGATAAACCTAACCCAAAAATGCCTCTAAACCTGTTTTCCAGAAATGGGGAAACACTGTGTGGACGTGGGCAAGTCCACACAACGTCGGTGCTACCTACATTATGTGGACGTCTTTTGTTCGGAAGTCCACACTGCGTATGTAAGACAAGCTCACCCACACACACACCCACACACCCACCCACCCACCCACCCACCCACCCACCCACGGAAGGACAAGGCGGAAACAGTATGCCCCTTCGGCTTCGCCGCGGGGCATAAAAAAATCATTTGCTGATAAATGCCTATAAATTGTTCTGGCGGTCAGCGATTTTGAACAATTTTGATTGGAAGTCAGTATCGTACCTTTTTTTCCACATAACCGCTAACATTGTGTGGGGTCGCATTTTATCGCTTTCAAAAACAGGGTCGGTCAGGTGACCGAAACCAAAGGTATTTTTTTGTTTGGCCTATCTGACCATAGTTAGGTTACATGTACATATGATGAAAACCAGTGGCGTCAGGATATTGAAATCTTTCCTAAATGGTACTGCATAACAATTTTTCCGTCATGAAACAGCAGTCACTAGTCAGCAATGCAATAAACAGTCAGAAATACTACCTGGCCAGATGCGGCCTTGGGTGCTTTGGTGCTCATAATTCCAATCATTGGTCAATGATGCTGTCTGAAAGAAAAAAAAGGATAAAAACCTCATTTATGTTCAAATTTGCACTAAATGGTATTGGTAGCTGGGATGGGAATAAAAAAAGGCAGTGGATATTTTGCCGGAGACCGAAAACCTTTAGTAAACGTTAGCTTGCCGGATATGCACTGAACATGTGCAGTTTTTTTCCGGTGACAAATTTTAGTCTGGCTCCATGCCAACATTATCGTTGTAACTTCGTATTCACAAGATGGGAATCATGTTGTACAATTTCGGACTTTATTTCCCTTTATAAAAAAATCCTCCAGAGCCACAAATCTGAAAAAGAAAATGTCATACTCTGCAATAAAATGTTTGAGACATGTTAAAATAATAAAAGAAGAATATTCTTATTTTTGGGGGATGGGGAAAAAACCTAGTACAGCGCCCTCTGTTGATATGGATTGCCGCCGGCAAACCTTTAGAAAATGCATAGGGTTCACTGAACTAATTCAAGTGAGAATTTCTAGCAAGTCATTAGCATAAAAAGTGCCCCCCCCCCCACAATTTCTTTTGAAAATTCAGTTTTGGTCAAAGTGCGCCCGCATTACATGCACTTTTGACCAAAACTTGTCAAAATTTCATGCAAGCTAGTGAGGGCGCGATTTATCACAACCCATGACGTCATGCAACACGACGCTTTCGTGAACAATGGCTGTAAAAGTCGTCCGAATTCAACTCGAAATTACAAGATAACTAGACCTCTGAAGGTGCCGAATTTAACGTTTTGTTGATATTTAGCAGTTGTAGGAGGCATTGTGTGAGTATTTAAGTGACAAAATAATAGCGATTTCGAATGGTTTTTCGGCTCCCTTAGCAACGGACTCTCCGTCCAAATAACACAAGTGGATTTGTGACGTTTAATACGGAGGTAGTCCAGTATTACCATCACATTTATGGGACTAGCTAATAATGTACTAGCCTGACTGCATCTGGCCGTACAGTACTATCGCAAGCTCTGTAGTACGGCCAGACCGCCAATGCTCCCCTAAGCCCTGAACTCTGATGTAGCGATTTTGCTACAGATTTTGATCGAGATTATCTTCTCATCCAGGAACGAAATTTCCAAAGTTGAGGTTCCTAGTAATAAGTCGTAGAGTAACTTATACCTTTTCGAAAAAAACGTTCTTTTATCTAAAAATCTTAATCCATCTGGCTGAAAGACGACTTTCAGTCATCATCTCCCACGAATATCTTCCCGAAAATGTTCCTCCATGCGATTTCAAAATGGCGGCCGCGTTGTAATGTATGCATTATGCAAGCGCGCTTGGGCAAGATTATGAATATTTAGTTCATGACGTTTGTCAGGCGCGCGGGGCGGCTGGCCATACAAACACGAGGTCATGAACTGAATAATACATATTCATAATCTTGCTCAAGCGTGCCCACATAATGCATACATTACAACGCGGCACTATTTTGAAATCGCATGGAGGAACATTTTCTGGACGATATTCGTGGGAGATGATGACTGAAAGTCGTCTTTTGGCCAGATGAATGAAGAGTTTTGGATAAAAGAACGTTTTTACAAAAAGGTATGAGTTACTCTACGACTACAAACCTCAACTTTGGAAATTTCGTTCCAGGATGAAAAGATAATCTCGATTAAAATCGGTAGCAAAATCGCTACATATTCAGAGTTCAGGGTTGAGGGGCGCATTGGCGGTCTGGCCGTACTACATAGCTTGCGATATTACTGTACGGCCAGATGCAGTCGGGCTAATAATGTACATGATGTACCTAGTAAAATTGAAAAGAAATGAAAAGATGAAAATTGAAAGAATATTAATTTTTGAGGAACCCCACTTGATCATTGATGTTGGCTTGCATGTTATTCATGTTATTTGGCCCTGAACTTTGTTGATTTTACACTGTTTTCAATGGGGCTTGAATTAGTACAGTGGACCCGCATGGTTAGCTTGCCGGCATTACCTCCGGCAATATATCCACTAGGCCTACTAGCATGACTGGTACTAGTAGGATGGAACGCCGTATTATCGTGGTACTTATCACGTTTCTCGTTCGGAATAGAGACTGCCCACTAACCTTCCAGAATTGTCCTGTCTTATGTGTAGTATAACTCTTACCTTTTTAAATTAATATAAAAAAATCGGACGGGTGGTGTGGTTTATTCCGTGTACGATGCCTGTGAAAATCGACATGCGCGGCGTGTGCGAACGGAGGTGGACTCCCTATTATCGCGGTATGCGGGAAGTGGTTTTTCTAATGATCCCAACTTTTTTGTTCATAGTTTATGTTTGACCAAAACACCCCCTGAATAAAGTCTGATATTTTCCCTGTAACTTTCAAGTTGATTAAAGACAAAATGTCTGCAGGATGATTTCTTAAGACCCTGCCCTTCCCCCGAAAGGAGAACACAAATCCCTGAGGCAAGTCTACTGATCGGCGATTGAGGGCGCCATTCACTTTACACGGTGTGCCGTTTTATTTTCGCTAACGCGCGGTGCTTATTTTGATCCCGTAAAAGTTGTTACGATTTCGCGCTGCAAATATCGTCGTTCGACTTCATTTTACATTTGCAGCTGAAGAATAGGAACCAGACAATGGAACTTTCATGGACAGAGCGCAATTAAAGATTTATGTTAAAATATAAACGGTACCTTTTAGCAGACACGGTGAGGGAAAATTTTGCAAGTTTTGGAAAACGTTAATATTTATTAAAATCGTTAAAAGTCCCGAAAGGCACAACATTTTTTAATCGTCCTTTTTATACAACTCGGTAGAAAATCCTTGATGACTGGTGAACTGGATAAAAATCGCCACTTGAAGAGTTTTGACACTGTAAAAAGAGAAATTTCCCATGCCGCGATAATAGGGATGCGGCGATAATAGGGAGTCCGACTATACTAGGCTAGGCCTATATTAGCTGGAGTTACCCAGCCCTGAGTTTTATCATTGGGTTGTCTATTAGGGCTGGAGGGCATTTTTCTCGTAACTTGTAGTATTTGCAAAAAAAATTTGGAAAATGTTCAATTTTGTCCCCGTTACACACTAATTGCAACTGCAACTCACCCCAAACTTGCCTGGAATAACCATTACACAGGTCCTTGAAGTAAAAAACGATCCACGATGAAGATTCAGCCTACAATTGCAGTGAAAACAGGAGGAATAACCGCTAACTTGACAACCTTGCTGGATTGGCCAGGACCGCTATCCGGTTCGTTAGTGTGACGTCACCTCCAGCACTTTCAGCACCGTTTGGAACCGGAAGTTAACGCAGTTCGAGCGTTTGCAGCCAATGGGCGCTAGTAATCAGTGGTGCGTGCGCGTGTATGACGTTTTTACTAACGAGCCGGATTGGTTTGTGCACAAAAAAAATTGTGTACAATGAATGGCGGTCGATTAACAGTTTTTTAACAGTTAACAGATTTTTTGCAAATACTACAAGTTACGAGAAAAATGCGCTCCAGCCCTAATAGACAACCCAATGATAAAACTCAGGGCTGGGTAACTCCAGCTAGGCCTATATAAAATAAGGGTAATCCTTACTTTTAGGACCCCGTTCCTATATAGGAAGGGAAAGACTCACCAAAACAGTTGACTAAATGACACTCAAAATTGAC
Organism: Patiria miniata; assembly: GCF_015706575.1. NCBI lineage: Eukaryota > Metazoa > Echinodermata > Asteroidea > Valvatida > Asterinidae > Patiria > Patiria miniata. The sequence continues at coordinate 7,980,774 of NW_024037067.1, forward strand.
ATTCTGATACTTCTTGGCACATCTGAACAATTGGCAATGACACCTTCTTGACTTCTAAGTTCTAACATGTCTAAAGACTGCTTTAGCCTGCAAAAGTCACTTTGGTACTGGACAGACATCTGCAAAAGTCAGTTTTGAACAGAACTCGTAAAAAATAGCGCAGTGGCTATTGTTACGGCAGCCGTAACGCATTTCCCATTTTCTATCGTTACGGTAGACTGCAACCTGGCAACTTTTATAAAAAAACATGACAAGAAAATATAAAATTAGAAGGAAAAAAGTGAATTTGAACTTTATGAAATTCGGACTTTATTTCCCTTTTAAAAAAAATCCTCCAAAGCCTCAGGTTAGAAAAGGAAAAAAATTCGAGTGCAAAACTAAGATTCGAACCCGCAACCTCGCGGTGCAAAATCCTACCCTCTATCGTCTGAGCTGACGCACTGCTCGATAAAACGTGTGGAAACAAATAATTATATACCTGCGTGCGTATCAAAAAAATATCGTAGAGGGCGCTAAACAACGAGTGCCGTAACGATAGCCACTTCGAAAAAATAGAGGTGTCCTAAAAGTAAGGATTACCAAAATAAGAGTTTTGTGCATTAAGCAGCAGCGCGCGGCATACGCGGCAGTCAAGGCAGTTTTTATCTGTTCTTCCCTTCAATTTAAACAAATCATTCACATGACCAAGACATACTCACTGCGATGATGCCAACAAACCAGCTGATTTAGAGATGGATTTATGTTTAAAAGTTAACTTAAAACCATAATAATAACGAAATTGAAGCAACTCATCGCTGAATTTTTTACGGGAAAAGACGTCCGTGGCGCGCCAAATAGCAGTGCACTTTGACCTTTCGCTTGACCAATCATCTTGCATCGTACAAGTTGAACTTATGAATAATTGTTTATCGTACTAAATAGTCAGATACCCTAGAAGAATCTCCCATAAACTGAGTGCACTTTTTGAGAAACAAGACAACACCTGGCTCAAAGTAGCCGCGGATTTGGCCAAATGTCTGGCTGCGTCCCGCTGATTCAGCCGCGCATTCACCAAAATTTAAAAAGTGTAATACATGCGGCAAAAGGTGATCCATTTATTCAACGATTTTCCCATAATAAACGACAAATAACAATATTTTGTTCAGGCCATATTAAAAACCCGACATAGCAACCGTTTAACCACTATTTTCAAAATTTTTGATTCAATAATTACTATTAAATTAGCTGCATATTGGGATCATAACATTTCGCGTTATTTTTCAACGCTTTGGAGACGTTTGAAAGTAGAGGCATCATTTAAGTGTACCCACACGTTATAATAAAAACTCACAATTTTATTTCATCATCTACGATATCATGTTACTGGGCACACTAAATGTTGGTATTGGCTCCAGCCGATTAGTAATAAGTGTCTAATTAGCCCGTTAAACTGACTGCATTTTCCATGCACTATTATAATTGGTTCTATTAGGCTGCGTGTATTACTGCCTGGTTAAAACAAAGTGTACCGCACATGTTGTCACAAACTCACAATTTTATATCATCATCTACGAGATCGTGTTACTGGGCACACTTAATTTTGGTATTGGCTTCAGCCGAACACTAATTAGTGTCTAATTAGCCAGTAAAAGAGACCCTAGTTTTACTGCGCAATTACAAATAGAATGCGTTCTATTTAACTGCGTAATTCACTCCCCTTTACAAAGTGTATGTACTGCACATGTTGTCAAAAACAAGTCCGTTAAAGTGACCCCATTTTCACTGCACAAATAGATCAAGTGTTCCCGGAACACTTGATTATCGGAACAATTGTTATTGGACAAAATTTCAATTGAGTGCATGTGTTTTTCTTGAGCCTCGTCTCCACAGAGTGCTTTATTTTTGTTCACTTGAATTCGGATTGAGTTTTAATGAACGGTAGGTTCTTTAAATCATATCATACCTAAGACAGTTTACGCATTCCTATTGATCGAAAGCCCGTCACGTGGCCGGTCTTAAACGGATGATAAAGACATGGCTAGCTGGTCTTAAACACTTTTCCACTGAGTGTCACAATAAAATGTGGACTCCTAAAAATCCAGTGCCTCTTATCGTTTCATTGGTTGAACCGTTCACAATCCTCACGTAGGCATGCGCAACACTACCACTACTGGGTGCTGATAATTACCCTCGCCTCCGGCTCGGGTAATTATCACCACCCAGACTCTAAGTGGTCTTAAACAGAGTGATAAAAAACCTCCGGAGCACACATTTATTCCCTTAATAAATTTTATTCTTCAAGGGTTCCCGTTGATTTTCAAACGATTTGTGTCCTATACCGAACAATTATATTGAAACGAATTTCAATTCAGTGCACTGTATTGTTCTTGAGTAATCGTCTCCACAATGTGTGTTTTATTTTTATTAATGCCAACTTCGTTTGGGCAGATCGTGATCCACGTTGACAGAAGTCTTTACGGTGGTGACCAGTATTTGTGTAGCGCGCCCTCTTTTGGAAGAAAGAGATGTTGGTACAATAAAACGGGCGTGCCCTTACACACTGTAGTTTTTGTTTTTGTTGTATTATTTTTTTTCTTGAACAGTTTCTGTCGAATTTGAAATCTATTGTGTCGTATATCTCAGTCAATTATATGACGCAATTTCAAATCAGTACAATGTGTTTTTTCTTGAGTTATCGTCTCCACAAAGAGTCCTTTATTTTTGTTCCATTAAAAGTGACTCAAATTCGAATTGAATTATTCGCGGTTAATGAACTGTATTTTCGTTAAGTCATATTAAATTTATTCTTCAAGTGTTCCCGCCGAGTCCTATATCCTGAACAATTATTGGACGAAATTTCAATTCAGTGCAATGCGTTTTTCTTGAGTTACCGTCTAGGTGCTTTATTTTTGTTCACTTGAATTCGGATTGAATTTTAATAAAAAATGTGTTCTTTAATTCATATTAAATATATTCTTCAAGGGTTCCCATTGTTTTTCAAAACATTTGTGTCCTATATCTTGAACAATTATTGAACTAAATTTCAATTCAGTGCACTGAGTTGTTCTTGAGTTATCATCTCCACAAAGTGTGTGTTATTTTTGTTCACTTAATGCCGACTTCGTTTAGGCAGATCGTAATCCACGTTGACAGAAGTGCTTTTTTTTGTTCACTTGATTTTCAAAACATTTGTGGCCTATATCCAGAAAAATTATTGAAACGAATTTCAATTCAGTGCACTGTGTTGTTCTTGAGTTATCGTCTCCACAAAGTATATTTTTGTTCAGATAATGCCAACTTCGTTTGGGCAGATCGTGATCCACGTTGACAAAAGTCTTTGAGGTGGTGACAAGTATTTGTGTAGCGCGCCCTCTTTTGGAAGAAATTGGTGTTGGTAAAATGTACGGGAGTGCCCTTACACTGTAGCTTTTGTTTTGGTTGCAATACAAATTTTTCTTCAATTTATAATCAGTACAATGTGTTTTTCTTGAATTATTGTCTCCACAAAGTCAAAGAGGCATTTATTTTGTTCCATTAATAGTGACTCAAATTCGAATTGAATATTTCGCAATTAATAAACTGTATTTTCTTTAAATCATATTAAATTTATCCTTCAAGTGTTCCCGTCGATTTTCAAAGTCCTTGAGTCCTATATCCAGATCAATTATTGGACGAAATTTCAGTTGAGTGCAATGTGTTTTGCTTGAGTAATCGTCTCTACAGAGTGCTTTATTTTTGTCCACTTGAACTGTGTGTTCTTTAAGACAAGGTGTACCTCACATGTTGGCAAAATCTCACAATTTTATTTCATAATCTTTGAGATCATGTTACTTGGCACACCTAATTTTGGTATTGGCTTCAGCCGAACACTAATTTGTGTCTAATTAGCCCGGTAAAGTGACCCTATTTTACTGCACAATTAGAATGCGTTCTTTTCAATTGCGCATATCACTGCCCCTAAACAAGGTGTACCACACGTAATATTAAAAACTCACAATTTTATTTCATAATCTTCGAGATCATGTTACTGGGCACACTGATATTGTGGTATTGGCTCCAGCTGAACAATAATTAGTGCCTAATTAGCCCAATAAAGAGACCCCATTTACACTGAACTTCTATACATTCTATTCAACTGCGTAGGCCTATACGCAAATGTTCACAAAAACTTGCAATTTTATTTCATAATCTTCAAGATCATGTTACTGGGCACATTTCATTTCAGTATTGGCTTCAGCCGAAAACTGTTTTGCCTAATTAGCCCGTTAAAGTGACCATATTTTAATGTATAAATAGAATGCGTTCTTTTCAACTGCGCATATCACTGCTCCTTTGAAACAAAGTGTACCTTACATGTTGTCAAAAAGTCACAATTGTATTTCATAATCTGGTATAAGCTTCAGCCGAACACTAATTAGTGCCCATGGGCGTCGCGAGGGGGGGGGGGGGGGGCAAGGGGGGCACTTGCCCCCCCCCCCCCCCCTGGAAAAGCAGAAAAAAAAAAAAAAAAAAAAGGAAGAAAAAAAAGAAAGAAAAAAAAAGAAAAGAGGCGCGAAGACAAAGTGGTGTAAATTTAATGAGTTGGGGTGGGGGGGCAAAATGTCCCTGCCCCCCTCTAAAACTGATAAATCGAGAATGTGTTGAGAAATACAAGCACTTTTTGGCAAAAAAAAATTTTGCCCCCCTCTAGAAAAAATCCTGGCGACGCCCATGTTAATAGTGCCTGATTAGCCCGTTAAATATACCCCATTTTCCCTGCACTGTTTGGCTTCGTATATAATAATGATTACCTCTTTAAAGCTAAATGGGGTCGCAGTGAAAATGGGGTCACATTAACCGTTAAACGGGCCAATTTTAGGCACCAATTAGTGTTCGGCTGGAGCAAATACCAAAATTAAGTGTGCCCAGAAACATGATCTCGTAGTTATGAAATAAAACTGCTAGTTTTTGACAGCATGTGCGGTTCACTTTGTTTTAAAGAGGAAGGCCTAGTGATATTATACGCAGATGAAATGAACGCATTCTATAAATATAGTGCAGTAAAACGGGGTCACTTTAACGGGCTAATTAGACACTAATTAGTGTTCGGCTGGAGCCAATACCAAAATGAAATGTACCCTGTATGATTATCTCGTAGATTATGAAACAAAATTGTGAGACTTTGACAACATGTGAGCATGGAGGAAGAAAATGATGTGTGGTACACTTTGTTTTAAAGGGGCAGTGATATGCGCAGTTGAAAAGAACGCATTCTAATGTGCAGTAAAATAGGGTCACTTTAACGGGCTAATTAGGCACTATGATTAATATTCGGCTGAAGTTTATACAAAAATAAAGTGTGCCCGGCAGTATAATGATCTCGTAGGTTAAGAAATAAAATTGCGAGTTTTTGAAAACACGTCAGGGACACTTTGCTTTAAGGGGCAATGATATTCGCAACCGAATTGAATAATTCTAATACATGTAGTGCAGGCAAAATGGGATCTTTTTAACGGGCTAATTAGACACTAATTAGTGTTCGGCTGAAAGCCTTTACCAAAATTAAGTGTGCCCAGCAGTGTTGTAGTCGAGACCGGATAGTCCGAGACCGAGACCAAGACCGAGACCTGAAGCTGCGAGACCGAGACCGAGACCGAGACCAGCCCCTTCAAGGCGGACCGAGACCGAGACCGAAATGGTCCGAGACTGAGACCGAGACCGAGACCGCGGATTATAAATAACAATAATCTAAATAAACAACAAGACACTAATTACAGCTGAACAGTCTGTCCTTGAGATGTTGATGTTCATGGGGATGTGAAGGAAGTGATTGAAAGTTAGGAATCACTTGTACCTGTTTAATTGTGTCATGCGAGTGCTCTTGGTGTTTGCTTCATGCCATAAATTACAACATGGCAACAGAGTTTGTTATTGTCACAATCAATTAAAAAAATATTGTTTAACTACTATAAAATGTAAATCTGATGAAGAAACTCTAACTTAGGAGTACGACAAGTTGTACTAGTTTTTGCAAAACTTGAACATGTTGAAACTTGACAAAAGTAAAAAGTTAAAGGTGGATGTTTCATCTGTTATAGGAACTCGGACCCTAAACTCCAGAGCCAGCCCTTGGTTTCAGCAATGACCACTAACGGATATTTAAGTGCAACTTTAATTTTACATTGGACCTCCTTGTAAACCTGATTCGAAAAAAATTTGGAGCAAGAAAATTTTGATTTATTTAAAAAAAAATTCAGTCATGGAATATAGATTTGTACATGTAGACCAATTTTTTTTTTTTAGAGATGGTAGCCAGATATGGATTGGTCTGCCCCCCCTCCCTCTTTGTGAGTCTCCTTCCAACCCTGCATGTTTGTGTGTCCCCTACATGTTTGTTTCTTGTTCCTCTGTAATTTACCTCTGAAGAAGGCCTGGCTAAGGCTGAAACGTAATGCCACTTTATTTTTGTTAAATGTCAATAACGTTACATATACTATAGAAGATCGATGAACCATATTTGCCTGATCTATCTTCTGTTCATCTGCCCGCCGTCATCATCGTCATAAGCCTGGCCGACACAATAGAAGGGCGCTGTAACAAACTGAATGTGGTGGGCGAGATGCACTTTTAGGATGCAAGGCTCAGTGCGCACGCCTCTCTGTGTTTTGTACCGTGCCAGCGTATCGCTCGCATCGGCTACTTCGTCGGGCAATTTACTTGAGTATTTTAGTGACAAGTACGACATTGCCAATATTCTAATCGCTTATTGTGGTGGCCGTAAACATCATTAATGAAACAAAAGTCTTCTCGACTCATGCAAACGCAATTGACATTTAGGAAGGAGACGAGGCAGGCAATTAGACTCTAGAGAGGCGTGCGCACTGAGCCATGTATCATAAAAGTTCATCTCGCCCACCACATTCAGTTTGTTACAGCGCCCTTCTATTGTGTCGGCCAGGCTTATGACGATGATGACGGCGGGCAGATGAACAGAAAATACACAATCTGACGGTGAAAATAATGTTTCAGTCTTGATTCATAAGATTTAAATCTCAGTTGTATTTGGAATCAATGAGGATGGCTATAAAGTGCTTGTTTCAACATATCATCCCACAATAAAAACGAGAAATTAGAAGAGGAGCAATGGTTATTGGACTATGCCTCACTCACTAGAAAGTGAAGAGAGACATGTCCATTAGCATCACACTGCAGTCACGTTTGCCCTAAACGGATTCTTTACTTATCCCTAAAAGGGCCGGGGGCGGAATCCGCCCGCCCCCCCCCTCACTTTTTGGCTGGTCTCGACTCGAGACCAGCCAAAATATCGAGACCAAAGGGGACCGAGACCGAGACCAAGACCGAGACCACAGCTCCCGGGACCGAGACCGAGACCGACAAAAAGTGGTCTCGAGACCGAGACCGAGACCGGTCTCGAGACCTACAACACTGGTGCCCAGTAACATTATCTCGTAGATTATGAAATAAAATTGTGAGTTTTGAGAGGTACACTTCGTTTCAAATGATGCACTTTTCTTTCAAACGTCTCCAAGAGCGTTGAAAAATAACGCGAAATGTCATGATTCCATTATGCAGCTAATTTAATCGTAATTTTGGCATCAAAATTTGAAAAATAGTGGATGAAACGGTTGCTTATGTCGATTTTTTTACATGGCGTGACAAAAAAATATTGCTGTTTGTCGTTTATTATGGAAAATTCGTTGAATAAATGAAGTTATATCTTTCTTGAAAATAGATCACCTTTTGCCGCATGTATTATAGATTTTTTTGCCTTTTGGTGAATGCGCCGTTGAATCTGTGGCTGAAGACGCTCGCGGCCAGAAATCCGGCCAGACCCTCGGCTACCTTGAGCCTGGTGATAGTAACCTGACACGCGGATCCGAAGACGAACGCCCGACCTGTTTACTAACAAACATGACTAAACATGCTATAACTAAACAGCTACATAACTGTTTCACTTGATCATTTTCCAGGTAAGGTAAATGGGTACAACTGTAGAATACAGGGCCACTCCATTCCATATCCGCGCATCCATGGCTGCGTGGATGCGCTGTCGGTTTTCATCCAAATTGAACGGAAAGTACAGTCAATTGACCGGTTCCGCAATTTGACCAGTTCCGCAATTTCGGAAAACTAGCTCTCGTTTTCAGGAAGACGAAAACGCCAAGGACTTAAACTTTGGTACTGATGGAAAGGTTATTCAATCTACTTTTCAAAAATGGTTTTAGTTTTAGGATACTCACTTACATTTAAAAATAAATCCCCTACGACCGTCACTTGCCGTTAACGAACTGCCGAAATGGAACGTGCACGGAAGCGTGATTTCATGTTTGTCGGCCTGCTACACGATTGTTCAGGGGAATTAAATCATGGCGATTGATGCAACTTGTTCGGAAATTATTCATTATTCCACCATACAAATATAAGATTTGAAGTCTTTGAATTTTTTTTTCTATACCCACCAGAGTAACTGCTGGTCGTTTGGCCGGTTCCGCAAACGCATTCATACTGCCTATACAATACACTGGCCATGGTGTGACTGTATTAACCAGTGCTGCTATTGACAAGTATTGTTGATGACGGCCCCCTAGCGCGGTGCACTTTATTTATTTTCGCATGAATCTTTCTTTTTTTTACAACTTAACAAAGAATTGAGAATTTCTATTTATTTTTAATCCTTGTTTTAAAAATGTCGAATTTGATGATCATTTCTGGGTGTTCAGTGCAAAAAATTGAAAACTAAATTGAAACAAAATGATTTTGTTTCTGTCCAGCTTCCGGACAGCACTGTATGTTTTGGATAAAAAAAATTTGGACTTCAAAATTTAAAATACAAAAATCTTTCTCAATACTTCCCACTAAACACTTTTCCTTTGCTCTAAAAAAATTCACCCCATACTTGATGTTGAAGCAGTTGTGCCTCAGGGGTTTGAATTCATTTTAGAGTTACAACTCTCCACATCCAGGGTGCATGAGTCAGCCCAGGCTAGGAGGTGAGGTTTGTGGGGACCAATTAAGAATAGTGCATAATAATATGTTTCTAACCCAAAGGACATTTCCAGTAATTTAGTAAATTTAAAATTATCCTTTTTCGGTGGGTTCTAACCTTACTCTTTACCCTTTTAAACATAAAGAAAAATAGGTCCACTCATATTTCATAATGAAGACCAGTCTCTCGTCAGTACAGAGACACAAATTTTGATTGTTTTCTTGGAGCACAAAATTTGTCAAATACTATAAACCATTTCTCATTTTTGTCTCAATCGGTCATAAACTAAACGTTTTATATAAAATTTCTTTTTCATACAGACAATGCCAAAGACAAAGAAGAAGATTACGCCAGCCTCCTGATAGGCCATAAGAGGCCATCAGCACATCTTTTTCAGTTTTACCTGTGAAGGTCAAGAAGAAGTTGAATATTATAGTGAAAGTACATGTAGCTGTGTGTCTTTATCACCATTTCTTTGAATTTTATGTGACAAGTTTTTTTGTATAGTGCTAGCTTCTGGAGTGCTTAAATTATTTGTGTATAACAATTAAACAGACATGCAGGTGTCATAAAGGCAATAAATTTAAAGGCGTTACATACATTTTTATTTACCAGTACATGTGAAAGAGAAGTGAGGTGTTTGAAAAACTATGCTACTTTGCATGAAAAACTCACAGGACATGTCTATTTCTGTGATTCATCACCATTTATTTATATGACACGTATATTTTTGGATTTAAAAGGGGTAGCTTCTTGAGTGCTTTAGTTTTGTATTACATTTACACATGCAGGTATCACATGTCAATATATTGAAAGGGTTATCGGGATATACGTGATGAATGTGTTGACATTTTCTTTTAAGAGCATCATCGAACAGTAGATGAGGTTTGCTAATACAGTTGCCCAAGCATGATACATGTACATAGTTAATATGTGCAACAACGTATGAGGAGTAACTGAACATTACAATTAGAAATTGCCATTGCTATGAAACAGCCATAGGATTTATGACATTTTTAACAATTTGTTTTAATTTGTTTGTGAAATTTAATTTGAATGTAAAACAATATGTGCATGTATGTGGCCTGTATGTATCTGGCCTGCTGAGGCCTGTTCCCCCTTCCCTCCCGGCCCCCAGGTTCCCCCTACTGGATGTTGGTGCACACAAAATTAAGCATATTGTGTTGTTACCCTGAACAAATTGAAACACTCCCCCCCCCCCACAAAAAAAAAAGTAACATGAAAAAAAGGAGGAGGGAATAAACAAAAGTAAATAAATAATAATAATTAAATACAAAAATAATATTAATAAACAGTGCTCCCCTGCAGACAATGATTAAGTTCCAATTCATCCAGCCATGCAGTAACTTCCTTAAGTGTCATAGGAATTAAAAATGATCCTGGAGAAAATATTAATTCAAATTCATAAATTATCTGGTCTGTGCTTATGTGAGAAAAAAACAACCAACTGGAGCAATTCGGTACAAGGTTTGTGTCTGGTTCTATTCAACGTCAGAGTGTGTCTAAATAAAAATAAGACAACAAAAAAGCAAAATATTAGTGATTGCAAGATGATAGACAGAATGCACAAAAAGCAAGAAAGTCATTTAATTGGATTGAAGCAAGTCAAATAATTATAACGTAAAAAAAATCCAACGAACCATAACATTTTCATGGAGTTACACTTTGTAAATTTGGACGCATTATAATGTGCAGACCTTGGCTCATGCACAGGGAAATATAATCCACATCTTTTCTTGGCTGGTTTGGGGGCAAAAACGATCTAGATTTGGCCAGTGAACAAGGAATATTTTCAGTCCAGTATCGCAGAGGGCGCCGTTTGCGAAACCGGAAAACATTTGCGGAACCGGTCAAAGCACCGACCTCTACAAAACGTCCTGGCAAATTTCTCTTTCAAACGATCACAGAAAACTATTCATATCATGAAGTAGGTGAGTAATTTGCGCATATTTATAGATAGGTAGCTTCCTGTGAAAGCGCGTTTTTTCACCACAAGACGCTTCAGACGATTTGCGATTGCGGAACCGGTCAAACGACTGTACAACCATGGAGGAATTATAAGAATTCCTCCATGGTACAACAAGCATGACAAGCTCACGGTCATTGATCTCCTGATCTCCACATTGCCCCACGGCCACTTCGCCCCGTCCCCACTTTAATTTGTTAAATCCAATCATACTTTTAGTAGTTTTCGTCGTTTCTTTTTGATTCATGGCTCAAGTTTCATATTGGATATTAAAGCTCATCCCTTCGTAAAGAAACAACTGACAAATTGTTCATCGTTTTGAAGCAGGGTTTTCACAGTTCTGCGCCTGAAATGTGCTCAGGGATGCTTTAACATTGAGAAACATCAGGCTGTTGAAATTATCAATTGACTTCAGTTCAGGATGTGTTGATTTTTCACATGGCACGTTTTGTAACGGTGAAGTGACACCTGCTTTGTCATGTTTGTGCACTTGTTTTCATTCCTAGCATTGGTTTTGGCACTTGTTACACATGTCTAAGTTTGAAGTGGATGACTTTGTGACCCCGCCCGACCCAGACCTCATCTGCTGCATCTGCCGCAATGTACTCTGCAACCCCTTGGAGAGCCCATGCCAGCATGTCTTCTGCCGAGACTGCATCACCACCTGGCTCAACGTGCATCGCAGCTGTCCTAGCTGTCGCAAGCATGTCAGTGAATCCAGGCTGAAGCCAGTCCTGCCCATCGTCCGCAACATGATCAACCGCCTGCTCATCAAGTGCCAGAACGTGTCCCTGGGTTGCAATAAAGGCATCAAGCTGGAGATGTTTGAGCGCCACGTCAAGGAGTGTGAGTTTGCCCTGGTGGGCTGTCTCAACAACGGCTGCGTCAGGAACGTCCTACGCAAAGACATGCTGAAGCATGAGAGAGAATGCTTGTACCGACTGGTGAAGTGTAACAAGGGATGCGGATTACCAGTAACCGTTGCTAAAATACATTTGCACAGTTGCATCAAGAGTTTAAAAAACTCTATGAAAGGTAAGCAGTTATAAACTTGTATCAATGAAAGTGTGACACAATCCCAGGTTCAATTGTCTCCAAGACATTGAGTCATTTAAAAAAAAACAGCGGTGTACATGTACATGTATATCAGAAAGCTCTGTCAGTGAGTCTGTAATACTCGGTAAGTTGATCATAGTGGCCAATGTCATTTAGAAAATATGACATAGCAAAATGAAAAATGCTGATATTAGAAAAATGATATCAAAGAGCATCCTTTGCCCATTTTAGGGTGTGATCAGATTATGGCTTGAATCACTGGACTTGGTTGAGTGGCTCTCAGAAACTACCAGTGGTCTAGTTGCTTTTTGGATTTGCACACTACTGATCATTGTTTATGCTTTACAATGTATGTCAAATTTTCCAACTGAATTCTTATTTCCCTGGGGGGAAATCATTAACATTACAAATGTTCCTGGTAAAAACTGAAAGAGTTAGTTGAAAAGTTGAAAACTGCTTATGTTTTTAAATGTAATTATAGTGTTCAACATTTTTTGTTTTTGCTCTGTTCCTCTAGTCATGGAACAAACCTTCAACAAACGCCTGAAGGATCTAGAAAACAGGATGCTAAAATCTGAGGAGGAACTGGTAAATCGTGTCAGAAGTGTAGAGAAAGGTCTATTCGATGAAAGTTACAATACGGATGTACAACTAAATAGATTGCGAGAGGAGTTGCACAGAGACGGCTACATAAGACCAAGCAGAAGCCGTAGTCATAGCAGAAGCCACAGCAGGAGCCGGAGCAGCAGTTACAGCAGTAATCACAGTTACATGAGTAGCCATCACAGTTACAGGAGTAGCCGTAGTCACAGCCGTAGTCGCAGCCACAGTCGAAGCCACAGCCCTAGTTATGACAGTGAAAGCCCCAATAGTAGTGGTAGTTCATCAGACCGTGGCCATAGGGGCAGCCCTCTGTATGACAGCCCTCATGATGACTGGTTCAGGGATGAGTGGGAGTATACTAGTGATGAGCAGTCGAGGGATCAGTCGCCTGATGAAGATGATGAATCATCTTGGCATGACGGCTATTCTCCAGAATCGGATGATAGAGACAGTCCTAATGCGGAGTTTAGCCCCACGGAGGAGGAAGACTTGCCAGTTGCAATCTCTGTTCCTTCAAGTAGTAGAGTCGGCCTGTCCACTTCAAATAATGGCCAGTCAGCACAAGCCACTTCTGGATCCAGCCATGCGACAAACCAACAACAAGGAAGAAATGACTCTGATACCTCAGGATCATCCACACCACAGCCCCCAATTGACAATGAGGAATCCGAACCAGAGGCATCAGAATCTAGACATTATCATTTGCGTGGTAAGAGACACCAAGTGCCCTTAGTCACCAATGCCGGACAAACATCTAGCAATGATGCCCCTGAAACATCTTCAGCAGGACCCTCACAAGTCAACCCCACGGATGCTGCTGGTTCCCTGTATGGGATCCAAGTTGGCAATACCGACACCGAGGATGACGATTGGCAGCCTGAGGCTGACACTTCCTCATCGGGCATCTCTTCAGAGACATCTGCCACAGATGTTGAAGATGATGATGACGGCCGTGATCTGTCAGGCAATGAGCAACAAGTTGAAGAGCCCACTGGCGATGGGAGGAACACCAGAACTTCAACCAGGAGAAGAATGCAAGCAGGAGATTCAGAGAGTCAGTCTACAGACAGACCCAGTACATCCAGACAGTCTGGAAACCAAGAAGAAACAGCAGGTGACAGAGATACACAGAGGCATGAATCTCAGAATACTGGCCTAACAACCAGGTATGGTTATATTGTTGTTTGATCAAAGTCCCTCCCTTCCCCCCCCCAAAAAAAAACACAACACATACATAAAAATAGGACTTTTCTTGAAGGGTTTGATGTTCCGTATGCCATGCCAAAAAATTTGTCGGAATCTGATGTTCATGCACAGAGTCCCTAGAGTATGTTACATGGCTGTTGCCAATTGAACAAACAATCGACACCCAGGATTCAAGTTTGCTTAAATGTTTTTTGTTCACTTTAAATTTACAGACTTAGACATGTTGGAAGGTACGCAGTAGTGTACAAATTTTGGCATTAAGAAAAAAAATGTATGTCATCCTTTGCACATTTTGTAGCAAATTACATTACCTGATGTAATCAGAATATTGCCTATTGATTCACAGGGGTCACCGTCGCCATAGAAACAGTGATTCGGAGGATGAAGATGCAGGAGGGAGACGTTGCAAGAAGAAGGCCAAACGAAAATGATGTGGGTGATGCCTTTTGTTGCATGTTCTGTAACTGAGAACATTTTCTCCTTTTTGGAGAAAGACAAAAGCGTTTTAAAAAGCCAAGATTAAAAACTGTGTGCTCCAGGCAGGAGTAAGTATGCAGATATCAGACAGTTGACGATTGCTGTGATGTGGGATGTGGCCCTTTTAACACCCAAGGGGCCCAGAGCACCTGAGGTGAAGCCTCGGTGTCATATTCCGCATCACAGCAGTCAACAATTGAGGTATCGCCGTTTGCGGGTTAGCCATGCCCCTTAGACAACCGTATGAAATTATGTACTGTACACTACGGTTTGTTTGTGTCAGATTTTCACGTTCCTCATCCATTTGTAATGTAATTGTAATGTAATTGTAATGGAATTTGACAATATTTCTCACCCTGCATTGACACGATTCTGCCGCGATAGGTTTATTGTTTTGTTGCATCGCGCCAATAAATAAAAACATAATGGGTTGCAACTTACTATGCAAGAAATAAATAAAATCACTGTGGTGTAGCCTTTGATAACTTTGAGCTTTCCTGTTGGACATGAGACAGAGCGGTTGCAGTTCTCCGTTGCAGGGTGCATGTGCAACGCAGAGGTCATTTACATGTACATGTACATATATATGCAGCGTACTGCATATGAGGTTATTTATGCAACACAGTGTACACAGAAGGGTGCAGTGATTGGAACACAATAATGTTGTGCGTCTGTGTCCGCCTCGTGGTATGTGGGACACAGACGCAGTTACATTTTCCATGTTCCTCGAGCGCAAGCATGATAATGAATTTCTCTTCAAGGGAACTTGAAGTTGGAACTAGGCTTTAGATGAACCTTTCAGTGGTTTAGCACATGCAGCTGGAATGACGCTCGCATCTTGGAAAAGCGTCTTGGAATAGGGTGCCATATGGACCGTGCAATATGGTATAATATTACACTGTTGTTGCCATGGAATATCCATCAGGATCGAGGAATCAAGTTTGCTTGAAGATAATAAAGCTTGTTTTGGCTGTGTCTGGATCATGCTGTTTTTGGTTGTGCTAAATATCATTAGCCTTTGGGGTTTTTTGCTTGGCCGTATTAATGCCATTAGCCTGTTTTGGTTGTTTAACTACATGCATGTCCGACACAATAGGAGTGCGCTCTTTGGAGTTGACCCAAAGGAAATTCACTCTCAGATTGTGTCTGACAAATGACATGCTACTAGTGTGAAAGTCCATCCATAGCCACAGAAAAACATCCCGTTTAACAGGGTCCTTCACATTAGAAGTGATTGTGTTGTAAGCCCTAATTGAAGAAAGTGCAAAGCATTGTCAGCATTGGGCTTTTCCTGTAAACAGGGGCAAAACACAAAATGATTCAGAGAATCAGGTGCCATCATATCCAGATTCGTTCTCATTCCAAATCTACAAGAAAACTGGGACTTGACCTACATATCTTATTTCTCTGTCATCGTTTGTCCGAACCCTTTCTTCCCGGGTACACTTTGAGTCCCCAAATTATCTTTATTCAAACCCAAGCTACGGAGCTCCCTCTTTAGTTTGTAGCTTGTGCAGGGAACTTCATAATTATATTGTGTTTGTACAAAGTTATTACTAAAACTTCGGAATATGTATAAAAGGAGTTTGGTCACCACTGTGGTTTCTTCTTTTGCTTCCACTCAAAAAGTGACCTTTGACATCTTCGACCTCAAAGTACCGAGCGGGCGGCACAAGGGTGGGGCGTGTTATATGGGGATACACGTAGGGCCTAGTATGTGCCACCCTCCCCTCTGCTGCACGCTCAGTATTTGAGGGTAAGGATAAATGAGATCCCCCTAAAAGGAAGTGGCCTCCTATAAATTGGACCCAAGTTATGTCACTAAGCCATGAGTTTCATTGGGAGGAGTGAGACTTTCATGAACACTGTATATGTACACATACAACCTTCTTGCAAAGCTATATGAATATTGAAAATGTGATACTTCTGTTCAAATCATGCATGTTTCTGATATCTTTCCAGCAATGATCATAATTGCCAAAGTTTAAGATTAATAATTTTCACAATTTGTGAAATAATGTTTGAACTTGGGAAGAAATTTATTTAAAGGTTGATTTTTCTATAATTTGAAACTTCATCGCTTTGGCTGCATGCCTTTCAACTTCATACCGAGCTTGCTAATGTAACCTTTGATTATTATGACCATGATCTTCTAAACGTTTTTCTCGTTACATTTTAAGCCTTGTGAAACTCTTGTGCATTTAACAAATCTTGAGCTTTTTCATTCAGTTAAAAAAATATAGTTACAATACTGTTGAAACAGTTAATACACACAATTGTACATTGCCCAGTGATTTTTCCAAGCACGTTTTCAGTTTGAATAAAAACAAACATAAAGAGCAAAGCTTTGGTGAACTGTTTTTTATTTAAATTTCTTAGATGTGCTGATAAAAATAAACATTTCTTTACATTTTTTTCAAAATGTCATAATTATGAATAAATTGTTTATTACAGTACATTTGATGGATACGATTCTGAGAATTGCACTGTTTCAGCAATAAGAGTATGAGTATCGTTTCGGTTTGTTGTAACACCATGTGGTAATACAAATGTAACTACATGCACTGCTTAGAAGATATTTAGTTCGGAAAAAGAACTTGTCCTGCTTATTATCAACTTCGCTTAGTAGTTTTTTGTTCTGATAAGAACAGTCCTGCTTTAAGTACTAAAAGAACTTGTCTTTGGTTTCCAAGGGCGGATCCAGAACCCATTTTTTTGGGGGGGGGGGGCAAAAAAAAAAATTTGGTCCCCCCAAAAGGTGGGTCCAAAAATTACGGTGTGGGGTTCGGGGCCGGCTTATTAAAGGGCCCCGAAATTTTTTTGGATTCTAGATCCTCTGTGGTGCGATCTGAGGCAATTTTTGACCACTTTAACAAATGTTTTTTGAGGAAAAGATAGTGGTGTACTAATTGCCTGCCTTTATTGCGACGTCACATAAAAAAAAAAAATTGGTTTCGTGTTTTTTTTTGGGGGGGGGGGGCATGGCCCCCTAGAGCTTTGGCCCCCACCCCTGGATCCGCCCTTGTTGGTTGCAACGTAGCCTGCTCTAGTCATCGTCAGGAGACTGAAGAGAGTTGGAGATGCTACTCCTTAAGTAGGCTGTTTGGGAGTATTACTTGCATTGGTGGATTCTGATTGTTTGATTGTCAGTGACCTTCGCTGAGACAACTCCATCCACATCCTCTCAGCGGACAAGGGCAACGCCATCGTCGTCATGGACAGGGAGGACTACAGCAACAAGGTAAAAGACATACTTTCTTCTGGTTCATACCAGATACCATGCAGTGGGTTTCCTGCTTTTTGCAGCACCCTGTAAAAACGATACGACGCATAATCTTCTGCAAAGCATGGGACCCCTCTGCAGCCGTAATTAATAATTCCCTTATGGTGTTGATGAACCCTGCTAAATTGGGTACATGGTGAGGTGTGTTTCCCATGAGTGGGTGTAGGGCCAATCAGAATCCACCAATGCAAGCAATACTCCCAATCCTAACACAGCCGGAGTAGCATCTCCAACTCTCTTCAGTCTCCTGACGATGACTAGAGCAGGTTAGTCGAAACGTTGAGACCAAAGACAAGTTCACGGACTGCACGCCGGCGACATCTCGTGGCCATCCCGATTGTATCCCGTCTTGACTTTGGCGCCAGCTCGAGACTACTACGTGGTGTCAGTGGTGACTACGGCGCAAGCTCGAGAGTACTACTTGTAGTTCGTGATCACTTCGTGGCCAACTTGTGGACACTTAGTGAGCTCCGAAGATAATGTTCTTTCCTCAGCAGCAAGATGCAAAATGAGAGATATTGGCGAAGATCGGGCTTTTTATAGCGAAAACGGACACCACGGATGGACCCGAGAGCCCCAAAACCGAGATAACAACGAGAACAGCACATAATTGAAACGGCGACGAGGGGGGACAACGTTATGACCACGACATTAAAACGTAATAAAAACGTACAGGTCGATGTGACAACGTTTCCCACGTGATGAAAAACGGTGAGCACGCAATGAAATCGTAGTTGTTCAGAAGGCGACACGAGATAAAAACGTAATAGACGTACTGAGGTCGAAGTTGGACAGTCCATGGTAGCTTTTTCCCGAGGTGGAAAGGACATGTTGATGTAGTTGCCACGAGATAATCCCGTAGTACCATCGAGTACCGCGTAATGAAAACGGCCGTAAAACAGGCCAACAATCAATCCGGAGCCATCCCGTAAAATCCGATGTAACCATCAGCCCAACCTTGAGAACACTACGAGAGTACTTCGAATAAGCCGTATTGAACACGTTTTCAATTCGGCAATAAATTTCCGAAGTGCACACGTTTCAGTTTTACAACATATCCAAAAACGTTTTGGGTGATCCGTGGAGCATCCGTGAGAATCAGCCCACGGAAGTATCGACACGCCCTTAATTCGTGGTTAGTTCGTGGCAACCCGTGAGATCCGATTCCATTTCGTGGTTACTTCGATTTTTAAACTTTTGCGCCCACGGACACCTCGAAGTGGCCACGAAATGGCTTCACGTATTGGTATGAGAGGGGTCTAACTGAGTTTTTATCGGTTGTTCTGAAGACCACACAAATTCACAATGGCGATTTGCTTATATGAGGTGTCACTACTACACTTATTCAGTGAATGCTTTGTACAATTTACAACATGGTGATATTCCTATCAGTTATGAAATGATACAGTTTACATGTACAGATTTGTTTTTTTTATAAGTATGCTGGGCTGGATTTATTTCTGCATGGATAACAGTCCACTGCCGTACACTCCTGGTTTCTCAAACGATCTTCTCCCAAGGTTACTTGGATCAGCAGGGCACTGAGAAACGCAAGAAACACCATTGATCACATCTTAATTAACACACAAGCAAGGGACCAGCTGACTGACTGCCGTTCCTACAGCACTTGCTTTGATACTGACCATCGGTTAGTAATCTGCACCCTGAAGTGGAAATTCCGTCGTTGTGCTACTGTACGTGAACTACGACCCCAACGTCTAAACGTTGAAGCCCTGAAGTCGGAACAATAGTCTGAAGTCTTTCGGCAGCTGGTTCGATCCCGTGTTACTCAAGGTGACTCTCTTGAAGCTGTGGCATGTGCCATAAAGCATCTCTCGAGACGTGTGGTACACAAACATCCCAGAAGAAACAGCCGTACCTGTCTGAATTAACTCTTCATCTAATTCTGCTAAAGAGGAAGGCTGTATACGCACTCCAGAATTCACAGCTCTGAGGAATGAGGTCAAACATGCATGCCAGAAAGATCTCGACGAATGGCTGGTAAATAATATCAACACATTAAACCAAGCATACCAGAATCCTAATTGCAGAACTATGTGCAAAACTCGGTGCTCGGAGGCTTCCTTCGTCACCACCACTCTATGATCTGATCCCAGTGTAGAGAAGGTACTGTGGGTGCAAGAGTTAATAAGGCTGTTATGCCACTTCCACCAGGTCCGGATGAAGTCGATCTGGGCTTTCAACCCTGCTGGTGACAGCCACGTCCACGGCCTTCCTTTTCGCTTCTCAAACAGCGTGTTGTTGACTAGAAGGGAGTATTCCTCAATTAGATCCAGCAGATGCACCCCATTGTCATTTGTTACCTGATGAAAGGTGAAAGGAACGTCTCCCTGCCCAGGCGGGCATCGAAGTCCCCAATGATGGCAAGGATGTGATGCCGGGGAACAGCCTCTACCGCTCGTCTTAGACCATCATAGAACTTTCTCTTCTCCTCATCACGTGCTAGGAGAGGTTGCGCGTTGGCCACTATGGTGGTGAGGACTGGATTGCTTTGGAAAGAGGCAGTGATAACTCCATCAGAAGACCGGTTAACACTGATTAACGACCTCTGTGCCTCTCTGCTCAGCATGAGCCCGACCCCACCAGTTGCCGCATGAGCTTCGTTTCTCCAAGCCGATGCGATGACAAGGTAGTAATCCTCAATCATGTTGATAACCACGATCTCACACACATTCCCACGAGGTGAGCGCGCACGAATTCCCTCCGCTGTTTTCCTGCGGACTCCGGCCGTATACGATTCTTCGTTGGATTTAAGATCATGATTAGGCTTCTTTTTTTTGCGAAAGTAGTGCTTGGGTAGTCGCAACTCCTCTCCCGAGATGGGTTGTTTGAGGTTAGAGATTTCCTTCTCTTAAGAGAGCTGCCTTCCCAGGGTTACGAGCCCCTCCTGACTAATTAATCCATAGCCGGGGCACTGGTTGACATGGCGCCAGGGCGTGTCCACACGCTGGTGGGCCTGCGCACCATGTCTCTGGGGCCCACTGCTGCACCGAGACCTCCTATTCAGCCTGGGGTCGCAAGATGCCCAGTTACCGTGTGCTGCCACGAGATGTAATAAACATTAGAATACTGGCTAACTGAAGTGTTTCCAGTACATTAGGTGCTGTAGATGTTTAGGGGCAGTGTTTTAGCCACATTGTACTAAATCTTATTTTGGATTTTGAGAATTCTGTTTCTGGCGATAGCCTGAATTTCAGCGGAAGTTGCTGACAGAGTAGTCCGGCATTTTAGCCCGATTTTCGCCTGCTTCTGAAGAGCTGCACTACTAGCCAGCGACTTTACACATGTAATGCTCTCCCGGGTTCCCTGGCCCTGCCCATCTTTTTTACACTAATTTTGGTCTAGCACCCTCTCGTGCCTTTCCGGGCCTTCGCAACTGAACGCTAGTCGATTTCTGAAGTTTCATTCACATCGAACTGCTACTTGAAGTATTGAACGTGCCATTTTCCACCTTCGAAAACAGTTAAGATGAATAAACATCAGAGGAATACTGGTGAGTCATGATTTTAGTTAGAAGTAATTTGTTTTCCAGTTGCCGGCAAAATTCTACACTGATTGTTTTGTTCTTAGTATACGAAAACTGTCTTTTATTTGTGCGTTAGGATCTCTTTAAATATCGATGTCTGAAGTCATGGCCATAATGTTCAGTAACGTTTACCATTTAAGAAAAGGTGTGTAATTGGCCATTTTATATTTTTATAAGTTTGTGATATTGTTAGCTAAAAACTGAGTTTTTGTGTGTAGCCGAGGCTTGCCTGAAGACGTCCACTTGCCGCTGAATTGACTTTTCTAGACAGAAAAAGCAGTGTTACTGGGTTGAGGAAATCTTGGGCTATAGAGAGAACAGTTCTTTTTACCACACGCACACACAGACTCAAACTATAAAGAAGAAAATTTACGAGTTTAGGTCATTCTCAATGGTTAACCGGCTGGAAAGAGGGCGCCCTGGCACCCCAACTCCTTCACAACACCCCTTGACGGTGTTCTACGTCTTAGAAGCCAGTATATACTGTAGCGATTATGTGGTGCTGTCCGCCTGGAGAGTAGGGCCTGTCGCGCAGGCGCAGACTAGCAGTGCAGTATAATCATTGATACTCATCGATCTCCATTTACTAATGATGGAGATCGATGAGTAGGCCTATAATGTGTAAGTTGATTACGCGCGCACGAAAGGTTTTGTTGTGATAGCTTGGAGCGGAACGGTTGTTCGCTGCGGAACTTCCAAAAAGGACTCGAGCCCGAATCTCCCTTGACGGACAGCACACCCTGCTTGAATTAAAGTGAATCATTGTGGAAATTACCAGCAAGTATTGTTATAAAGTGATTGACATATTAGTGATTTGTTGAGGATCAAAATTAAAAAAAAACTGAGGCACCCGTCTCCTGGTCAGATTTCTTTCGTCCATGTCAAGGTCTTGTCTTGTCCATCAATGTGTTACAGTACTCTGTTGGCAAACTCCTGGGAAAATCACATCCGTCATCTAGAACCCATTGACCAAACACTCATTTGGTGACAGCGGTTTGTTTTATCTCTTAATTTACCCCCCCCTCCCTCGGTTTCACACGCTACAGCCAGTTTCGCCAACCCTTGTCGGGGAGTCATTTCACTGCGTAGTCGATGTACCTGGTGAGTTGGGGGAGGAGACTTCGCCGACGTCGACACTTCCAGCCCAACAAATACCGTATACATTGGTACACTTCACCCACGGGTTGCCGTCCGAGACACCGACCGGGGTACCGATGGCAGTGCAGGGTACTGGTGCGGGAAACGGGGAGCGTCTTCAACCGTCGGCACCGGGCACCGGGCACCGAGAGATTGATCCACAGTGGTCAGTTGAATTAATACAGCAACAGACGCAGGGTGCGGGAAACGCGGAGCGGCTTCAAACGTTGTTTATATCGGGACGCAAGGAGACTTCGCCAAAGTGGTTTACGACAGCACAGCAACCGATGCCGTATATCAGTGCACGCACCAGGGCACCGGTGGCTTCGCAGGGTGTGGAAAAAACGGAGTGGATCAAGTAGTCGGCACCGGGGCACCGGGAGACTGATCCAAACAGCAACAGACGCCGTATATCTTTGCACTGATGGCCACGATAGGTTCGGGTAAAACAGTCCATATGCAATCGTCGGAACCGGTGTCACGGTCTCACTTCTCCGGCGTGCTAGCTTCTCCAAGTTGGAAATTTCGCTTCAACACGCATGCACAAAATTGCGCAGTAGTGTTCACTTTCGCCAACTTTATGTGTGTGCTGAGTTCTTTGGGGTTGTACTGGTGCACGTAAGAAGTTAGGATGTTTGTATGTATACGTCACAAGGTACCATCGAATCCAGACCTAGGCATGGTGGGGCGGGCACTAATTCTACCTCCATGGCGCAATTAACTCTCAACATCCTGCTCAACATCATGCACATCATGGATCCGGACGCATCCCTTGGTGCACCAGTGCTTGGTGCACGAATCCTACAAAATGCATTCGGGCAGTCAGGAAGAAGCGGTAACCGCTGCTATTGAGTTTCAGGCCATTTTGACCGCGGAAAAGGAAAACAGCATCAGAAGGGTCAGAGTTGTTGAAGGCGATGTGGAAAGCGCCATGGCGGCAAAGATGAACCCAGTTGTTGATAACCAAATCGCAAAATTAGAAAACCAGCTAGAACTAATAGCGCAACAGATCCAGGCCCTAACACAACAGAGTCGTTCTCTCAAAGACAGAAGAGGATGTTTCAAGTGCAGAGACTTGGGCCACTTCAAGAAGGATTGTCCAAAAAACTGACAGCCGAGTCAAGGAGCACGGACTAGGAAAACATGTAAAGGCTGGTTTCAAGGACCGGGGGTCAGTCCATCAGAAGGAAGGGTCCACACAAAAGTTGTGTTCCAGCGGAACGGCATTTCAAAATGGCGCTGGGCTTCACATACTTGGACAAGTAAATATAGTGGATGCTCAAATGATGCTCATTACAGGGGAAACGGTGTCCATCGTGTCTGAAAAAGTAATTCATAGAATGAACCACTGTTCCAGACCTGCAGTAAGTCTACCGTACATGCGTACCTGGCAGACGACACCCTGTTGAAAGTACATGGAGAGACGACGGTTGAGCTCCTAACGGGCGGAAAAAAATTCGCCATGACCTCGTAATAGCAGACATTCATAATGATGTTCTTCTGGGTTAGATTTGATGCAGCAACAAGGTTGTGTGGTTGATGTCGGTTGCAAAAGGCTGCTAGTGGGCCATATCTTTACAGACAAAGGTTTCTTCGGAGAACAGATCATGGGTCTCTCCGTTGGCTCTTTAATTTTAAGGAGCCAGAAGAACAAGTTGTCAGGTGGCTTCAAGTACTCGCAGAGAACGAATGGACCGATCCAGTAAGCACCGCCCCATGGTGTTCTGACCAATCACAGCCGTGATTTATGTCCGACGTGCGTGCACAAAAGTCCGACGTGCGTGCACGCGCGTATGATGCGCACGGCAGGAAAATGCAGTGTGGCATTGGAGAGGAGCACGTGTTATTTTGTCCAGTGCGCAGTGGGCGGGGCTTACTGGATCGGTCCATTGGACACCGAGCATTGACCAGGCCCGAAACATGGTAAGGCCGACGCGATGTCCAGAATGCGGCATAATATCCAGTGTCACGCATTCGGCAAGAAGTCAAGGAGGGCTCAGAGTCAAGGAAGTTAGATAAAAAGGAAAAGGAAACCAAAATACAACCACAACAAAGCCGGGAAACGTTGAGTAAGGAATCTCCCAACGCAGAGGGGTATCCAGACAAGACAGAACAGGGTGAACCTGATAGCGCACCCTGTAGCGCACCACCAAATGACAATCGACCACATTATACGAGAAATATCTTCGCATTGCAGGATACATGGGTGCACATTTTGAGGATATGAGGGAATAGCAAATGGAGGATCCTACCCTGCGCAAAATTAGTAATGTGCTGGCTAGAAAATGGGACCCCTAAACCTTCATGGGCAGACGTGTTTTGCTGAAAGAGCGTGGTTGAAATCACTGTGGTGTTTGTGACAACAACTGCGACTTCGTGACGGTATACTGTACAGGCGATGGAATGAGGACACAACACATTCACGCTAGCTTCTGGTGGTACCACGGGCCTTCAGGAAAGATGTGATGAAGCAACTCAATGACTGCCAAACGGCTGGACACTTGGGAATTAACAAGATGTATGCGAAAGTTAAATCAATGTTCAACTGGGAAAACATGGAGGAATCGGTCACGAGATGGTGCATGCAATGTCTCAATTGCGCCCGACGCAAGCCGCCTCCCAAGAGAACCAGGACGCCACTACCATTCCCACTTACAGAACATAGAGGGAACAAGTGGATTCTTGTTATTTCTGTAGGGATCATGAGTATTGATAAGCGTCTTCTGACGCTCCGCCCACTTTTCTCTCTCTCTCTCTCTCTCGTCTTAATGCGTTCTTGTGAGCTGCCCTTTTGAATTTATGCCGAAAACACCTCATTTTACAAGCACCAGGAATCGAGCCAGACAACCCACACATACCAGGGTAACACTAATCAACTACTGGGTATGTTCATATTCATTTTTATGTTGTGTCATTCTTATTATTGACACAAATGGGAATTATCTGAAAACTTTCTCCACGTGATACGTTTCTCTGTGCACTGTACACGTAGCGCCACAGGGCATGTAAGTTGCATACATACTGCATTGTTTCGATTTGCATGACCCTTGACCCCAGCTTATCACTGTGGCGCGCGTACATATGATTCTCACGTTACATGTATATCTTAGGGCTCACAAAACAATAACAATAATCAAATTACATCTTTTTCAGATGTAATATGTGGGTTATTTAATATCATATCATCCCCTTATATGCCATTTATATTGTATAATTTTAACATATAAGCTCTGTAGCCTCCCGCACCTGAGGTTTGCATTAATAACTGCACATAGACGAGGTGCTGAGTAAGTTTTATAGCTCCGTGGCTTATCGCAGAGTAAGACTACATGTAACTGTATACACATTCATGTTGCTTTAATAACTTTATTGTCAAGTGAATTCGAAACATTGTGTTTATTGTAATCACAATGTATTTACAATTGTAAGCACTATCATTTTCATTTAGGTTTTAATTTGCTGGAACTAATTCGCCAGGATTATCTTGCTGGGATTATTTGCTGGAGATTTGGGAATAAAAGCTCAGTGAACATCAACATTTTGTAAAGTCTTCCTTACCGAGGCATCAAACCTCAAACCACGTGGGCTGACTGCTCGCGTAAAACCCGAACCGACGCACACGCGTCGCTTCACTTCAACTCGGACTACTTTTCCAAATGGACAGAAGCTTTCCCTTGCAGAACGTGACAGCTTTCCCTTGCAGAACGTGACAGCTAAATCAGTTACTGGAGTGTCAGAGAATTTGTTTGCCGATTCAGCGTTCCTAGACAGGTACACAGTGACCACGGCCGACAATTTGAAAGCAAGTTGTTCCAAAAAATGTGCGCAATCATCGGCATAGAACAAGGACGAGTCCCTACCACCCCAGAGCAACGGTCAAGAAGAGCGGTTTAACCGCACTCTAAAAGACATGCTTAGTCCTTACGTTGCCAAGAATCAAGGAGATTGGGACTTCCACAGTACATACCTCTGGTAATGATGGCTTATCGTGCTTCGAAACACGGCAGCACTGGCGAAACTCCAAATCTCCTCACACTAGGCAGAGAAGTTGAACTACCTGTTGACCTCATTTTGGGATCTCCGGAACAACCCCATGAGGTTACGCCCTATGTAGTAGAGTTAAGGGAAAGGTTCCAATACCATGGGAGGGCGAGGGTGCATCTGCACAAAGCTGCCAAGCATAAAAGAAAATGAGATTATGACCTACCATACCAACAGAAGCAGCTTACTCCTGGGACCACCGTGATGCTGGCTGTAGAGGCCAGAACTGTTGGTCTGTCCCCTAAACTCCAATCGAGATTGGACGGGCCCTACATTGTTACTGAATGCATCAACGATGTAAATGTACGTATCCAGAAAGGACCACGGCACAAACAAAAGATTGTACACATAGACCGCCTGAAGAAATTTGGAGGAGAGTATGGCAAGTCGTGGTGGGAAGGTAGGCTTACCGGAAACAGCGGTCCCAGAGGGTGCAGAGCCCAGTCAATGTGTCTGCTACTGAAGAGCATCTGCAGTCAGGGAGCTCAGATGAATCCAGTACAGGGCCCTTAAAACAGCCACGCTGTACAGGAAAGAGCAGCAGCAAAGAGAGCCCAGTCAACGCGTCTGCTACTGGAGAAAATCTGCAGCCAGGGAGCTCAGATGGATCCGGTACAGGGACACCAAAACAACCAAGCTGTACAGGAAAGAGAGGCAGCAAAGACACCACCAATGACGAGGCTAAACAGTCGCAGGCCAAGAAATTAGTTGGGAATGAGCAGGAGCAGCGCGAAGTCGAACAGTCTGGTAAATGCCCACTACCTACTTCGCAGCCGGAATGCCCGAGCCGCAGGAAGCGGAGGCCACCAAAAACGTTATGGAGAGTGGGTCAACCATAATATTCTACGAGTCCATCAACCATAAACAAATAACTGATTTTCCCATTCTTTTTGGTCTTATCGTCCTGCAGATGCCAAAAAGACACCACTCGCGCCACAGGTCCCCCAGAGACTGGTCAAAGAGGTGGTCCCCAAGTCCAACATCATCCCTCCAGTGCACAGAATGCCGTCAGACCTTCAGATCATATTCAGCCCTCAACCGTCACGTTTCGGAGCAACATGGCATAAAAACCAGATACGAGTGTCCGTTCTGCCATGGGAGTAGCTATTACCGACGGAGTGACTTAGGAAGTCACTTGAAGACGCACCATGCGACACAAATACAGGAAGAAACGACCCACAACAAACAATTAGACCTCCGAACCCCAGAACGAGCTGATGTGACCAACGAAGTGCCCAAAACCCGAGAGATCCAGAAAACGCCTCCGACGGTGGACCTGCATCCGACAGCCGACGAGATGCACTTCGGAGTTGCGTCACCAAGTAAGTCAAGCCACGTGACACGGGTATCACCATTACGCCAGGTCACAACGGAGACCGTCTTAAGGGCCGGCTGATTCCCGAAAAGTCCATCGGCGCAAGATAGAGATCTTCAACGAAGGCAGCCTTGTCATTGAATACCACCACTGAATATGTCCTGGGAGAGTGATGCCTGTGGAGACCTAAAGCTTGTTTACTCGTTGTTTTGTTTCTTTCAACTAAATGCAGGACGAATTCTTTCTGAAATAGAAGGGTGTGATGTAGCTATTATGTGGCGCTGTCCGCCCGGAGAGTAGGGCCTGACGCGCATGCGCAGACTGGCAGCGCAGTATAATGTATAAAGTTTATTACGCGGGCACGCGCGCGCGACGCGTGCTCGAGGTCGCTCGTACATGAGAGTCTTATCTAGTCGAGAGTCGAGACAGAGACAGAAAAACTCTTCAGGAAATTTGGATATCCTGTGATCTCGGTGAGCAAAAGTTTTCATAAATGTCACCAATTTGTTTGACATTTCAGGAATGTTGAGGTAATACCAGAGCTGAAATGTTCGTGACAGGACGAGAGCTAGTTAGGAATTACGAACGAAATTGAAACTTTTCTTTTTTTGTAATGTTGTTAGCCCTGGCGAGCGCAATTTGAGTCCCCCCGCGCAAGTTTAAACTTGCGCTTGCATTCATTTCCTGGCTACGATTTGCGCACGCAAGTTTAAACTTGCGCGCTACATAGAGTTTCCCCATGCATGCAATGCCGCTGAACTATTTTTTTCCCTGGTAAACTCATGCAGATGCATTTTTGAAGTGTACACAGCGCTCGAAATGTTATGCAAAGTATTTTTAAATACAAAATGAATTATTGTACCGTCCAATTAATTAATTTTTAGATTAATTAAAAGACCTTTTTTTCTTAAAATAAGTACTTTTTTAATTGTACAGTACATGTAATAAAATTTAAAGCATTTAAAATATAATTTAAATGATTACTATAACGTCAAAAATGGAACAATTGAAGGGATCATAATCATTCTTTTGACGTTAACAACGGGATACCCCCAGGAAATTATGATTTATTTACATCTAAGAATATAAATAAAATGCTAATTAGTTTAACAAGGCAAAAAACTTGAATCTGGTCTCCATTATTGAACAACTTCAGTACACTTTCCAAGCAATCGCCGCTAGTGTGCTTATTGATTGCTTGCCCAGTCCCCTCCCTGCCCCCGCCACTAAAAAACTTCTCTGATAAGCACTGCTAAATCTCAATGTTTCTTTTCATTGACGCTAATTGAATCCCCCTTTTTATGTATTTGTTTGTTCATTGATTTATGCCATTATTGTTAATTTATTTCTGCATGTTCTTGTGTTTTGAACATTGCTTTTCTTCATCAATGAAAATCCCGGCCGCAAGGTTCTCAAATTGCGATCGCCTTTGCGCAAGTTGTAACGTACGTACGCGAATTAAAATGGCTTAGTGTAATTTGCGTGTTCACTTGTGAACGAAATATAGACAGAAAAAAATCTACCTATATTTATTGATTGAATTCATTTACACAAAAGTCAAAATATTAGCTTCCAGATATAAAATCAGCTCTCGCAAAATTAATGCCCTTTTCCAAAAGATTGCAATTGCAGACGCCCATTATCGGAACAAAGTTTCGTTAAAACAAAATAAAAAATTCCAATTTTTTAAGAGCAGGGGTTTCCAACTTTATAATTAACAAATATTTAAGACGTGTTTGCACAGCACCTTCAGAAAACATTTGTATTTAAACAAGATTTGAACAGTCCAACATTGTTTTTCTTGAGCAGAAATTAAAGCAAAATGAGAATTCAGCAAAGTGGCAACGGGGCGAAGTGGTTCGGGGTGTACTGGCATCAGGCGAAATGGAAATTGGGTATAAATGGAAATGATGGTAAAGCATTTGCAAAACAAACTAGTTCTGGAAGTACATGTAGTTCGACTAACTTGGACCCTACTACCGGTAATTGCCTTTTCAGCATTGGGACATCACCAGATCATGTCCTAGTATGTGTTAAATAAGCGATAAGTAGGGTCCAAGTTACTCGGACTATTCTGGAAGTACATGTAGCATTTGATCGTTCCCTTGGCTTGACGCCTGGATTGACGGAACATTCATGGGACTGGGGGAAAAAGGAAAAAATTGAAACATATTTGATGTTTTTAAATTCAAGCATTACAATTGTTTTTGTTTTTTTTGTTTTTTTATTAGGAACTTTAAAGAAATATGGAGTCTGCTAGTTCTGCCAACATTGAGCCTTCATCTTCTGCTGAAGCACCTCTTGCTCAGCCACTTACCCAACTGCCCCTTGCTCAACCACTGCCTGCCCAATCAGCGCTTGCACAACCACTTGCACAACCGCTTGCGCAAAACACAAGCACTTCTGCAGTTGACTCCCTTGAGCTACAGATATCTAAAGGCCAAGTGCTAGATTACATAAAGGAACACGACAAAGATGCATGTGAACTGTGGTTACGATCAACTTATATTGACAAATATGGGTCTGAATCGTGTGCAAGCCTGGGAGCATACAAGGGAACTGTCAGGAAAGTGCATAGTGACTATCAGAAGGCAAATAAGAATAAGCGTCGCAATCCTGATGAACTTGAAAACCTAAGATCTTCTCCCTATTGATTTCCTAGGAAAAGCATGCAATCAAAAAAGCGTAAATGTGTTGATGATATCATGCATGCTGAAGCTGCTGAAACAGTTGCCTCTGTTCTCCATACATCATTGGAAGAAAAAGACCGTGAACTTGGGGCCGCACAAAAGTCATTGGTAGAAAAGGACTATGAACTGGATGTTGCCCAGAGGAAAATTGCTCATCTCACGTCTCTGATTACTGTGAAAATTAAAGAACTGAAATGAACAAGAGGTAACAGAGATTACTACAAGAAGAAGGTAGATAAAGTAGAGACAAAACTTGAGGCTGCTGCTGACAGTTGTGACGTTCATGATACGGAATTACAAATGGCTTTTGACACCATAAAAAACATGAAACAGGAACAACGTGAGGCATCAGACACAATCAAGACTCTTGAAGACCACATAAAAAGACGAAAAAGCAAGACTGTCATCACTTATATCGGAGCCCACTTTACCACAGAATTCACATGTCTTGTGCACAAACTATTAGAGCACCATGTTGGCTATAACCATACTGGGCCAGTCATCAAGGAGTGTTTAGAATTTGTGGAAAAGGTTCCGTCAAAGTTGCCATCAAGATCAACTATTGTTAATATGAATGCAAAAAGGTTAGGGCTTGATAAACGGGCTGATAAGGCTGCATCCGAATTGGCTTTCTAGAGTTAGGTCTAGGTCTGTGCCCGTTGAAAATGCGCGGGGACGCGCTGACAATAGCCGTAGCTCTGGAAGCCCGTTTCGGACACGGCCTAACTGGCAAAAACGCTTGTTAGTGGCAATTAGCATAATATTTGGGCTTGGACCGTATAATGTAAACTAAGGTATGTTTGAAACCAATACAGTGTAACGCCTTAACAACGAACATCGCGGGATCGAAATAACGATCGTTCGGTAGGCCTATAGCAGTTTTGAAGCGCCGGTACCCCGCAGTCGTCGTCGTCACGAAACTTTAGCAACGGGTGGTTTAAATGTTCGGAATTAAAAGTGGTCCACATAGTGTTTAATACAACAAGTAGATTTTTTGTTGATCTGCTGACTTTTTTCAACAACAATGTTTGGTACATTTTGTGCATTAAAACCGGGAGCCAAGGATGATGTTTGGTATGGCCGAACGTTCGGTATAGCGGTGTTCGGTATAGTGGTGCTCCACTGTATGTAGTTGATTTTATAAAAAAAAAACACCTAAAATACATTATTGCTAATGGAAATGTATCAGACATTTTTTGGTACTTTTGAATATTCATAAATTTGGTGTAATATCACTAATATAAATATAATATTGATTAGTAATGATAAATGGATAAACCTTTCGATGTGCACATTGCATCATGGGTTCGGATGACAAACAAGCAATGCAATTTATTCACTAGGGCAGTTAACCAGTCAAAAAAAGACGAAAATTATTCCTTTTTTAAAGTATTTTTGCAAAAGGAATTGGTCCACACTTCACTAATGCATAGAATGATACCATTATACTTTCGAAATAAAAATCAGATTGAAACTTTAGAAATTTAAGATACACCAGTCATCAGGCCCAGAGGAACGATTGTAATGTTGGAGGCATGAGCTTCAAATCTTGATTCTGATTGGCAGGTCATAATACATGAGTTTTAAAAACATGTTGTCTGTGTCACCTTCATTGCATTCTGATGTGGTTTTAAAAAACAAGTACCAAGTGGTACAACCTCAACGTCCAGGACTGAGATGCGGTCTTCTTGTTCCTGATCCATTGTGAACCGGAGATGCCCCGTTTGCCTATATATACCGTTGGTGTTTTCACGAAGTGGCGAATCCATCGAAAATCAGATTTTTTTTGCAATTTCGGTCTTTGCGCTATTTTGACTTAACTTCGTGTCCTAAACATTTCTGCAAAGTTTTAAGACCGGACAGTGTTTAATTAATTAGTTACGCTAATTACATAAGTGGCGAATCCGTTGCCCTCTGGAATTTGCGTTTTCACGAAGCGGCGAATCCCTGATTCGCCACTTTGTGAAAACGCGACGCGCACACATTGCGTTTCCACGAAGTGGCGAATAACCTTTATCTCAGGGCTGCGTTGTTGTTGTCACGTCGTCACGTATACAAAACTATTTCGTTCTCACGGCTCATCATCATGCGACGGGCTGTCCTGGTAAGTCGGTAAGTTTTGACCGTTTAGACGAGCTATATTGTTTGAGATAAATTATATTTATGGTTTTATTGGACTTTTTAAACACATTGTGATACGTGGTTATTATCATTCTGTGCAAAATTTGGTCATTTCACCGTTCTTTCCCAGACCAGATGAACGAAAAATACGCATGTCGGAAATACACAAATTCCGCATATGAATAGTGATTAATTGCATGCTGACATGATAGAATGGGTCATGTTTACACAACATTCCGTTGTCCATGGTTAAGCCTACTTTACTTATGTGGGGAAAATAGTCCACCCCTTGATCATCTTGCGCCAGAAATACCGTAGTTATGGTTATAAAGTGCTTTTGAAGAAGTAAAAATGCTAGTGTAAAGTACTGATGCTGACAGGCCTAGCCTGGGCCAGGGCAAGATTAGAACTCAGCTTAGTTAGGGGGAAACAAGTACAACGTGGCCTAGGCCCTTCATAAACATGCTCAAGACATAAATGGATTTGGTAGTAAAGTTAACCTTTTTAATTGTTTAAACTATTAGTGTAACTTACAGAATCGTCGAGTGAAAAAAAAAAACATTTCTTGAAATAATCAGGCAGAAACGAGTTGAACAATTATGTCAACCATTATTTCGGATTTTTAGCTTAGAGCTGAAATAGGATGCAACAACCTGCAAAAGGAAATGTCCACAATTAATGCATTAGCCCTATTGGATAACGGCATGATAAGTTCATGTCAATATAAAAATATTTCCACATCTTTTTATCCAACACTATATAGATATGTAAGCTTGACATCTGCAGTTTCAGAAGTGTCAACATCAGACTGTTTGGCGTGCCTTGATGTGAAACGTAAGTCCTTGAGAAAAAAAACAGGTTGTGTCATTTCAGCACCCTGGTTGAAATCCAGACTAATTAAATAGCAAATAAAAATATACAAAAATGAAGTTTCACAATATTAAAAATTGTACTTCACAGATCCATAGAACATGATGTTATTAGATATAATGTCCCCATCACTGCTTCTAAATTTTAATTATTGAGTGAATGAATACTATATGATAGTTGTTTAAGTAACTGTGGAACTTTTTTATTGTCAGTGTGTTTTGTTTGTTTCATTTACAGAGCTGTTCTGGTTCAGCATGAGTGAAAAATGCTGCATCTCTTCAGGAACAGAACTGTAAAACTGGGTACAGGTGTTTCTGAGGTAGGCACATTTTTAGAAACCAGGGAAAAGTGTTGATTCAGATTGCGACTGATAAAAGTACACTGTCCAGAAAAAAACAACAGGTTTATTATATTTGAATGTCCCTTCATCCTTTGTTATAAATGTAATTTAACATGCTGCACTATTGCCAAAGTTGTTATTTTTCACCAACATAAAATCATGCACTTAACAAGGGTTTGCCTTGTTCATTGTG
Organism: Patiria miniata; assembly: GCF_015706575.1. NCBI lineage: Eukaryota > Metazoa > Echinodermata > Asteroidea > Valvatida > Asterinidae > Patiria > Patiria miniata. The sequence goes on from NW_024037067.1 coordinate 8,014,605, forward strand.
CCTTAGACATTTGGATTTTTGCTAAGTTTGTCTTCACAATAACACAAAATCCTTTAGTTTTGAAATTCAGAAGGAACTTACATGTATATTGAAAATGATAAGCGGTGACTAAAGCTCTTCGGCACATGTTAGCAACCATAGTTTGTAGCAAGTGTTTTGTGAATAATAACAAACAATTGAATTACAATTCTGTTTCCCATTCTCATTCTCTCTCTGTCTTTGCAGGCGATGCTGTGCACGATGGACACGATTCCAACAGAACCTTCTTCGTGTCCTTATTTAGGCTCATTGCTTGCACAAAAAACCCTTAACAGTTGGAATGCATGAGTCCCTTATTAGTTTAGTCGGAAAAGGGGGGTATCGTGCACCCTCGGAAATCAATTTCTAATCAACGTGTCTAGGTCAGAAAAAAAGCGTATAAAACGATTTGCTATGTTAAAAAATTCAAAAAATGTCCCACGTATTGTTTTTATGCAAATTAGTGCCGCCATTACCGAAAATCTATTTTTAATTATATCTCAGCCAATATTGCAGATAACTGAACGAACTAGGTGTCTAAACCCATGTTTTCAAGGTCAGAGATCACAATAAAACTATTTTGGAAGTCACCACATGTGTCTGTAGCATAGGAATATGCAAATTAGTGCCGCTAATACCGGAACATCATGTTTTTGGTTACTTGGCCAATATAGCACATTACTACACCAGTAAGGTGTCTAAACCCATGTTTTGATGGTCAAGTATCATTAGAAGACCATTCACGAAGTAACTGTGTGTCTTTGGCATGAAAATATGTAAAATATTAAGTGTCGGTTATTTAGATATTTGATTTTTAGCCAATATCTCGGCCAATATTGCACATAACTACACAAGTAAGGTGTCTAAACCCATGTTTTGAGGGTCAGGTATCATTAGAAGACCATTTACGAAGTAACTATGTGTGTCTTTGGCATGAAAATATGTAAATTCTAATTTGCCGGTTTATCAAACAATTGATTTTTAGCCAATATTTAATTCAATTTCAGCCAATAGTACAGTTTATTTTGAATATGATGGCTTAAAATAAACTTTGATCATTATTGCTTATCAAAAACCCTTATGTCAACATTAGCTGCAATATTGGCCGAGATATTGGCTAAAAATCAAATTTCCGATAAATCGACACTTTTGAATTTACATATTTACCTGCCAAGGACACGCATAGTTACTTCGTCAATGATCCTCTTATGATACTGGACCCTCAAAACATGGGTTTAGACACCTTACTGGTGTAGTTATGTGCTATATTGGCCGAGATATGCCAAAAACAAGACTTTCCGGTATTTGCGGCACTAATTTGCATATTCCTATGCCACAGACACATGTGGTGACTTCCAGAATAGTTTTATTGTGATCTCTGACCTTGAAAACATGGGTTTAGACACCTAGTTCGTTCAGTTATCAGCAATATTGGCTGAGATATAATTAAAAATAGATTTTTCGGCAATGGCGGCACTAATTTGCATAAAAACAATACGTGGGACATTTTTTGAATTTTTTAACATAGCAAATCGTTTTCTACGCATTTTTTCTGACCTAGACACGTTGATTAGAAATTGATTTCTGAGGGTGCACGATACCCCCCTTTTCCGACTGAACTATATGTGTGAAATTAATCTCTTCTGTGATTTCTTAATGATGCCCATTGCAAATTTATTTAAAAGCAACTATCTTCAGACTGCTGTCTCCTCTTAGTACAGTTCACCAGCTCAAAGATTGCTCAATAACTTTTCAGGGTAAAATTTTCTTTAAATCCTTCCAATAAAACTGAAGATTTTGAAGCGTGCAATTATTGACACATAATTTATTTGTGGATGTCTAACTAACAAGCTGATAACTAAATACCAGAAACCAATCGTGACTGAAAATTGTATGGAAGTAACATGGCAATACAGATAATTTGTATTTAGTGAGTGACCTATGAACGAAGAGTTTTCTTCAAGTAACGATGGAGTTCAGCCTCTTAAAGTCTCTAAAGCATTAAAAGTCTCAGATGTAATCGATTCATTGTGATTAATTTTGTAGCGTTAATAGTGCAGATAGTGTGAGGGCGGCCCATCTCATGAATAACAATTATCAGAACGTAAAAAAAAAATCTACATAACCCCAAGCAGTAACTGCTTTTACTTAAATCTCTCTAAAATGTTCCTTAATTGTAAACTTGAATTATACCCGAATTTATCAATAAAGAAGTTCTGCTAAATTATAGAGTCGCTTGTCTGTATGATTTTTTTTATTTGGGGTTAAATACATGCAGTTACATCCACTGATTTGTGAAAAGTTACAAAACTTGGATCCATCCACCCCTTTACAATCACTATATAAACTTTCCTTAAAATGACAATGATATAAGAAATAAGCTATTATTCAGGATCACATTGCAGGTAAATTCAATACCAGTATCTTAACTGTAATCTCGCCATTTAAACTTGTACATGTAATACTACAATCCTCAAACGTGTTTAATTTGTACAAAATAAGTACAAATGTACATGTAATAGTAAGTTCCACCATAAGTCGATCGAAACCGAGGCGGCCACGCCGATTGAACGTTTTCACTGTGCGCGTATGAGCGTAGAATCGCGCGAAGAGCTTTTGGCCTCGTTTTCAAGTTTGGCGAATCCACTGACCTCTGCGTTTTGCGTTTTCACGAAGTGGCGAATCCGCGCGCTGTGTGTGGCGAATCGGTTGAGGTCTGCATTTTGCGTTTTCACGAAGCGGCGAATCCGTTTCGTAATTTACAGCTCTTAAACTACAAATCCAATTGCAGAAATATGTATCTGGTCATGTCATTTAACTAAAGAGCTATCGTACCAGTAAAAAGTCTTTTGAAATTTGGATTAAAAGTGGGAAGAAATGACCGTTTCAAAAAGTGACCAACTTCAAAACCGATTTTCTCAAAACGCAGTGTTCGCGCTGTGTGGGCGGATTCGCCACTTCGTGAAAACGCTGACGATACATAAACTGTAAATCGTGCAAGATTGACAACGGCTCATGAAACATGATGCAGTTTGAAAAGTCCACACAACGTCGCTGCTATACCTGGTCATGTGAACCTCTTTTTTTCGGAAGTCTGCACAGTGAATGTAATGCTGGGGTACAGTGCCCGAACAAAATGCGGGTAATTCAATTTCATGCTTCCATGAATACCAGCACCGTGCGCAATTTTCAATCGCGTAGGACCTACTCTTTACATTTTCACCTTTTCAAACTGCATCCTTTTTCATTAACCATTTTCAATGTTGGATGATTTACAATCTTTGGTAGCAAACGGAGTATCAAAATGTAGCAACAACATTCCCTAAAAGGTTACATTATGCTACAATACGACGATCAGATTCAAAATTATGACCCTTCCAATGAGTTTGGACTATCTATTTGTGCTTTGTTTATATCAAAATAAAATAATATCTAGCCTAATATACACCATACATAAAAGCCGAAAATTGGTCTACAACAAAATATCAGACGAACCATCAACCAAATAACAATACAAACAAAAACTACGACATGACCAAATACATTGTAAAACAGGCCAAACATGATTTGCAGAACCGAACCAAACGAATGAACGAAAAAGTCACAAACCAAAAAACTGCACAAATCGTATCAAAAAACATTAAAATATCCAAAGGGGTCAAAAATTCAAAATGATTGTAAGGCCAAAAAAAAATAAGTCGGTCTCTGGTCAGTGCGCGCGTCGATTTTAATCATGCGCGTCGATCTTCTTTTTTTCAAAAAAAAAGGCAAAATAGTACCCCACCTTGTCTGTACAATCCAAGCTTGAAGAAAAAAAAAGCAAAAAAAAAAAAAAAAAAAAAGCCGCGTGGCCGCGTCAATCCCGGAACTTTGGTCTGACCAGAGACCGAATATTTTTGGGGGGGGGGGGGGGGGGGCCTAAGAATAAATCAAAACACACGAAAATTCCAGAATCAACCGAAAGTGTTACAACAGTGTCACAACCCTTTCTTAGGGTAGGCTACCTTGAAAATCCGAAGCGACGCAAATAACGCAAGCAAGGCGGCTAAAATAATGTGCCACGGTGAACGAGTGACTGTCGCATAGTTATAGCAGATTGACAATCTTACCAATTGATGCATAGTTCAAAACCCCTAACACCAATCTGCATTCAAGGCAGGTCATGTCTCGTTCATTACTTTTTAAAGAAGGATCTTTTTCATAAAGCCCTAAACTTGTAACCGAACTGAATCTCCGTACCATCACCGTCATTAGTACTACGAAGCTGCAACACCTTCGTCAATGTCAGACTTTAATTCTCAATCACTTTTTTTTCATCCATGGCCTTTTCCGTGAAGTGTCTTGCGCACAGGAACTATTATTTTCTCAGAAATATTTATATGAGGAACTGCATGGAGCCCAATACGAACAACAGTCTCCTCCATGCAGCTACTGGTCGTGCACTGTATACGGTACCCCGATTAGTTTACGTGCGAATCGTAAGTATGTTTGGGGATATGATTTTAGTATTCCTACATGTTGATAATTATGCGATTACTTGATTACTTATGTTAAAAAATTGTTATATATGAACATGTACATACTACTAGTATTATTAATATTATTATTTAATATTTTAAATGTATATACCTTTTACCAACATGAAATAAATTTGCAAATGTTTGTTTAAAACATAGGTTACTTATAAGTAAGACTTAATTAATATATATTATTATTTAATATTGTAAATGTATATACCTTTTACCAACATGAAATTAATTTGCAAATGTTTGTTTAAAACATATGTTACTTATTATGTATGACTTAATTAAAACAATTCATGAAGAAAAATTAATAAAGGTTTACAAAATTAACGGTCACAGTCGTACTGCAGGTAAAGAAACAAGGTATTAATGGAAAGCCGAATCCCTTTGTGATCACATTGATATTGTTCAACTGAAGCACTTTCAGACTTACCCCACCACCACCCCCCCCAAAAAAAAACCAATAAAAAGGATTACATGTATGTTTTATTCATACCCTATACGCTGTGTTTTCTTCACTCAATTTGTATATCCTTTTTGACTTTATAACTTGAATACTCAGTCAGTTGAAAATATCATATTTGTAGCCTTGCAAACAACATTTGCTATACACAAGCATTTTTATTTGAAGTACATTGTACATGTATTCGGTCCCTTTCTGAACGCACCCTGAGGCAGAGGTACTTTATTGCTGCTGTATTTGGTTCTTATGGTGGTGGTGGTTCACTGTAATTACACAAATTACAATACTTAACTTTAGTATTAACAATTACAGAAAAACATAATAAACCATTAGATTAATTAGTCAAATATATGCGATTGAGCTTGAGCCTTCACTTGACATAGTGCGTACATTATCACTGTACGTGTAAGTAAACACCCCCAAAACATATAAATCTTCACTTTGAAAAGCTGCAAATAATCTTACTAAATCACTCAGAATACGATAAATTATAACCATGAATAAATCAACAAGGCTTACCGATTGTGTTGGATCCGAAACTACAACATTTGGGACTTAAAAAACCTGATAAATTTACATTTATTTGGGAGATAAATTTGGTACATGTTCATTGTTTACGAATCATCGGAATCATGAAGAATTTACACTTTGACCTTACAAAATGCACCATATCACAAGAGGGCGCTATTACGAAAGTAAGGGGAAAAATTAATGAACAGTTTTTACCGCAACAAACTTATTTCCAATCAAAGGTATGCGTGATCATAAATTAAAGTTTAGAAAACACTTTGAAATTTACAACTATGATTAAACCCAAATTAAATTTCACAACTTGCCGCTACAATATTTATATCGCGTTTGATATTACTTATCAAGCAAAACTATCAAGCTGATACGAGAGCAAATTAAAAGGTATTTTTTTTCCAAAATAGCACAAATGCTTGATTGTGTTATATCGGACCGGTCAGAGACTTTTCTTCCGATGCATATTCCTCTTCCTTCACATTATTATTGACCTTTTTATCTGTGTACGAAGGAAACTTCCACACAATAAGCATGGAACCGAGACACAGTATCCCAACTCCCAAGGCAAGTCCATTATAGGAGAAGCGGTACCAGACCTTGTCGTACAGAAGGCATGCCCCTTGACCGTAACACGTTTGTTGCCATACCATGCAGGCGGAGTCGATGATGGCGCCAAACACATAACTAGCCGGGGCACTAGCTAAACAGAAAAACAGAGACAATTATTCAGCTGATGGGCCGTTTCATAAAAAGCTCTACGTTGTCTAGTCTCAGAAAAAGCAAATTATACGCGATATTTTGCAAAAGTTATGGCTATAATATTGTGTTTGACTATATTACCCTAACATCTTCTTAAAGTGCTTTTTGGGTGTGGCACCTTCAAAACTGGAATTTTAAGTTGAACTGATAATTTTCTAGCATTGCATTATAGTTGTGAGTTTCCAATGAGACATCGCACGAAAAATCGGCCTATAAAAAGTAATCAATTAATTTCAACTTTAGAGTAAAGAGCGGGACGCTCCTAATTCGTTCTGCTGTAGTGTGCCCAATTTCTTAACTGGAGCGCGCCATTAAAACTGCAAAAAGGCCTGCAAAACAAGCAAATTTATGTGTTACAGGACAATTATACTCCTTTAGATTTCGTTCGGTAAAGAAATCGAAATTTTAGAAATATACCCCAAAAGTAACCTATGAATTATTATCAGAAAGATTGCTTGGATTTAAATTCGAACTGTTATTAACACACCGTGAAAATATTCTGTATGGTTTGCTGTCATTTAGAAGAAATCAAGAAATGTATATAGGTGATTTTCAAGGTCAAGATCACCGTGGTCAGCTAAAGAATGATGATTTCCGGATGGTAACTTGAGTTAGAAATGAGATTTTGGTGTCTAACTTCGGTAGGGGGTTGCCCTTGAGTACAGGCAAATTTGGATCGGTTTGCGGGTCAAAAGGTCAAATTTCAAGGTGACCGTGGTGAGTGAAAGGTTGATGGTTTCCGGATGATAACTTGAGTTAGAAATGAGATTTGGGTATCTTACTTCGGTAGGTGGTTGCCCTTTGGAACAGGCAAGTTGGGATTGGTTCTTGGGTCAAAGGGTCAAAGGTCAAGGTCACCGTGGTGAGTTAAAGGTCATTGCATTCCGGATGATAAGAGTTAGAAATGAGATTTAGGTGTCTTACGTCGGTAGGGGGTTGCCCTTGGGAACAGCCAAATTTGATTTGTTTTGGGGTCAAAAGGTCAAAGGTCAAGGTCACCGTCGTGAGTTAAATGTAAATAGTTTCCCAATGATAACTTGTTTTAGAATCGGAGATTTGGGGTGTCTTACTTCGGTAGGGGGTTGTCTTTGGGAACAGGCAAGTATGAGTGGTTCTTGGGTCAAAGGTCAAAGGTCATGGTCACCGTGTAGAGTTAAATTTGGTTTCCGTATGATAACTTCAGTTAGAAATGAGATTTGGGTGTCTTACTGCGGTAGGGGGTTGCACTTTGGAACAGGCAAGTTGGGATTGGTTCTGGGGTTAAAAGGTCAAAGGACAAGGTCACCATGGTGAGTTAAAGGTTAATGGATTCTGGGTGATAATACTTGAATTAGAAATGAGATTTGGGTGTCCTACTTCGGTAGGGGGTTGCACTTGGGTACAGGCAAGTAGGGATTGGTTGTTGGGTCAAAAGGTTAAAGGTCGAGATCACCGTGGTTAGTTAAATTGATAGTTTCCGGATGATAACTTGAGTTAGAAATGAGATTTGGGTGTCTAACATCGTCAATCGATTTTTTTTTGGAAATACAGAGTGCTATATGGACGAAATCGTGTTTTGTGATCAAAAGGTTGTGTTTTCACTGTATGCACGAAAAGTGTCATTTTCAATGTCGGAGCTGAAACTTCAACCGGTTATAGGGTTTGAGCACTCTTCTTTTGGATTTCGAATGGAGTTATTATTGGAAAAGAAAGATCCCCTTTGCCCTTTAAGTGTGAAATGTTGTTCGGAATATGTTTGCTTCATACTTCTTCATACTTCATAATTCCATCTTATAATGTTTGCTTCATACTGTTAACAAGCCACATGTACATGGTCTGGGCAACTGAAAATCTGCCTATACATTGCGTCTTATATACATGAAAACGTAAAATAAAACTATTCGATTTTTTCGCCTCGTTCAAACGTATTTCAGGCAGCGAATGAAGTTGTCCAGTTTTTGACCAAACCTGCAACATAATACTGTTGACAACTATAGCGCTCTAACGGCTCGATTCTCGAGGACAACATTTTTGTACCCCGAAGCCTTCATGCGATAATTAAGATATAAAGATATACATGTAGTTGTATTAAATTATTCAGGGTGAGTCAAAAAAAGAGGAAAATCAAATGGCAGGAATATTGGTTAATGAAGTTCTACATGTGACACTTTCAAAATCTAGGATGTGAAAGCCCAATTAGTTGTGTACGTTTCAATTTACTTAATTTTGAATACAAACAGCGTTTTAAAGTTCAGCCCACGGATCACAAAAAAAGGTAATACATGTAATATTGTTCTTTCAGCAAAACGAAAACAATCCACCGACATGTTCATCCCTATGTCAAAAACACGGTTTTGTGTTTTAGCCCAAAGGTTGCGTTAGGGTCGAACGCTCCTCTGAGCAAACACATGGGACATATAGTCTGAATTTCTTAAATCTTTATCACAATAAAAACCGTGTACAAGCAAATCTAATTGACAAAGGCACTGTTTACCAAAATGAAAATATAAAGACTAGCTTACCCAACAGGGCTGTCGCATTGTAGACGCCCAGAGCAACCGGCCTGTCTTCTGGAGAAACGCACCTTTAACAAATTAAGAAAACCTGTAATAAACCTGCATGGTTTACGTACGTAATGGACTTTGTTATACAAACGGAAATATTAATTACCGTTAATTACCAGATCACTCTAAAAAAAACTACATCACGGATCTTTCACGGAAAGCTGACTACACAGAAAACACAAAGCGAGTAAAAATAATTAGACTCAATATCGTACAAAAGGAGTCATTTTGTCCGTATAGTAAAATGACTCAATTATTATGATATTGAGTCAAATTACTCACTTTATGTTTTCTGTGTAGATTATGGCAGGTTTCATTTATCGTTCATAGCTTTCTTTATTTTAATGTTATACAGGGTGATTAAAAAAAAGTAACCCAAATGGCAGGACCAATTTTTGAATGAAGATTTGGATACGCCTACTACTCTGTACATTCTCATCTGATCAAATTAACTTTCTGAATGCCACATCATTAAATATTAATGGACAAAGTTTCTGTATAATACATTTGGTATTTCTTGAGATATTGCCTGAACCATAAGTGTCTTCATTTTACTCAATACTAGCGAGGCATCCATATTGACGCTGTGTAGGCAGTAGTGACCACTGTGTATGTGGCGCGCCCTCTACAGAAAAAAGGAAATTATATCATTAACCGCTTGTTACATTATTGTCTCCGTGCGAGAAAAAAAAGACAGAAAAGTGAAATTGGAAAAAGAGTTTGCGTAACAATTAATGCCCATGAAAAAAATGAAACGATGGAACGTCTATCGAATTTCTTGGGTTATTGCCCCAAAAGGCGTGTGACTTTTTTTGCCATGAACGTTGCTTTCGTTCAAAATTTATTTTTCACGTGTATAACACTTAATTGTTTTGATCTCATTTTCTTTCTTGTTGGACGAATTCCCATGAAAAGTGATGTGATGCATCATGAAGAAATATTGGACGGAATTTCAATTCAATACATTCAGTAAATCGTGACTTATCACCCGAACCCCCATCATTTGGTATTTCACAAGTTATTGCTCTAAACAACGAGTGATTTGTTGCCACGATCGTTGACTCATTTGGATTGTTGTGCACGGTTAAACACTAAGTTATTTCTGTCATATTATTTTTGTTGTTTGACGAATGCTCGCATAACCATCCTGGCGATCGTGACACATCATCAACATTTCCCGGAGGAAATATTGGGTTAATACATTTAGTATTTCTAGAGGTATTGTCCGAACCATGAGTGTCTTCATTTGACTCAATACTAGCGAGGCATCCGTGTTGACGCTGTGTAGGCAGTAGTGACCACTGAGCATGTGGCGCGCCCCCTATTGAAAAAAAAAGAAATTATAGCATTAAACCGCTTGTTACATTATTGTCCCGGCCCGTGCGAGGAAAAAAACCCAGAAAAGTGAAGGTGGAAAAAGAGAATTGTTTTCGTTTTGCTGAAAGGACACTTACTTGTTTTGTGATCCGTTGACAAAATTCTGTAAGTTGAAAACTACATGAGTGATTTGAATGATTCTTGTTCTAAAGAAAACTTAATGACTGGGCTTTCATATCCTAGATTTGAAAGTGCTACAGGCAAAACGTCATTCAAAAATTGGTCCTGCCATTTGGGTTTCGTTTCTTCTTTTTTACCCACCATGTAATTAGTATTATTATTATTACTGAACAAAACGAATCAGGTAGAGTTGGAAAAGTGCAAGCACTATAAGTTGCTTTACAGTAACCCCCACACACCTGAAACGTCGGCGAAGAAAACAAAAAACATCAAGAGACAGCAATCAAGATAAAGCACGAGAAAACAAGATGGCTGAAGCAGAGAGGTTTGTCTGATCAACTCCGCCGAATGGTAGGTCTACGCTCGTTACAAGAAACAGCGAGTGAAAATAGTTACCGAATGACGACATTCAAACGCATGAGCTGTGCGAATTGGGCCAGCATCAACACAACGGTCAGCACCACAAGGTACAAGGCACCGAGTGTGCAGTGATTGTCACAGGCCTCCTCAACAGTCACACTTGTTCCATTTGCGTTAAGGTCCATAGCTGTATTTGTTGGCCCAGTGGTTAAGCATGAGCAGTCGCCGTATTCCTGTAAGGATAATGACATTTCACACAAACCCTGATTGTGGACCAGCCAATTACACTTTGGATGGCATTTTTTTTGTAAAAGCAGGCAACCATGTCAGATCAATCAGTCAAAAGATGGAGAAGAAAACTGTAGGTGGATGCCACGCTAAATTTTGACCCGAATATGCTGGGCTAAATATCAACGTTATCATTGTTCACATGATTTTCCATAAGGTATGAAGCCCGGGAAGGGACACGGTGGAATGTTTTTTTGGAATTTTTAAATTCGTTCCCACGAATTGCTAATTCGTTCGCACGAATTGCTAATTCGTTCGCACGAATTGCTATTTCGTTCCCACGAATTGCTATTTCGTTCCCACGAATTGCTATTTCCTTCACACGAATTTCTAATTTGTTCGCACGAATTGCTAATTCGTTCCCACGAATTGCTAATTCGTTCCCACGAATTGCTAACTCATTCGCACGAATTGCTATTTCGTTCGCACGAATTACTAATCCGTTCGCACGAATTACTAATTCGTTCCCACGAATGGCTAACTCATTCGCACGAATTGCTATTTCGTTCGCACGAATTACTAATTCGTTCGCACGAATTGCTATTTCGTTCGCACGAATTGCTAATTTGTTCCCACGAATTGCTATTTCGTTCCCACGAATTTCTAATTCGTTCCCACGAATTACCAACTCGTTCCCACGAATTACTAACGCGTTACCTGATCCACAAGTTCGATGTATGGGGGACCCCCGTGCACCCCCCAACTTTCACCATTTTTGGGGGTGCCTTTTAGGGTCCTTAAACACACTTTGGATGTTAACAGTAAAACAAATCCGTGCGAAGGAGATATTCAAGATGGCGGCCAATATGGTCGCCAAAGTTGAAAAAACGGGGGGAAAAGACATATATCAGCCAAATAATGCGATAAAAGCATAAATAAAATGGTTAGTTATATGTTTTAGACCCTCAAAAACTCATTTCTTTTATCTTTTTTTCCTATTATGCTTCAAATTAAAGATGGAAGCCAATTCGGTAGCTAATAAGGCCGCCATATTGGTAAAAATGGGGAAAAAAGTCACACATCTGCCTAATAATATGATAAAATCACAAGTGAAATTGTTAGTTATTATGTTTTGTACCCGCCCAAATTCATTTCTGGTATTGTGTTTTTGACATCGTGCTTCAAGTGCACGATGGCGGCCTGATCTGGCCGCCAAAACTTTACCGCTCTGTAAAACAAATCCGGTGCGAAGGAGATATCCAAGATGGCGGCCAATATGGCCGCTAAAGTTGGTAACAACTGGAAAAAAAGACATATATCAGCCCAATAACGTGATAAAAGCATAAATAAAATGGTTAGTTATATGTTTTAGACCCTCAAAAATTCATTTCTGGTATCTTGTTTTTCCTATCATGCTTCAAATTAAAGATGGCGGCCAATTTGGTAGCTAATAAGGCCGCCATATCCGTAAATATTGAAAAAGTCACTTATCAGCCTCATAATATGATAAAATCACAAGTGAAATATATGTTTTGTACCCTCCCAAATTCATTTCTGGTATCGTGTTTTTGCTATCATGCTTCAAATGCACGATGGCGGCCAATATGGCCGCCAAAATGGAAAAAAATTATATATAAAGTAGGTTTTCCCGGCCAATTTCCGAATTTTTCTAATCAGTTTCATTATCAGCCATTCAATTTCGCATGAGTTTTGCACATTGTGATTAAATTGGGGTTTCTTTTTCATTTTGGGCCATTCAATTTCTTTTTTAGGCAGCCAAGATTTTAGACTGAATGTCAACCTTTTGACGGTTGACCCATTCAAATTAGCGACCGTCGGTGCGCTTATACCATTTTTTGTGTGTCTTATTCGTATAATTTATTATGGGCAATCACTTTCATTATGTGATCATTCAAATTAACAAGATTTTTTAAGTGATATGTTTTCCTATTTTCCAACGAGGTTGATTGAGTTTCCCCAAAACATCTTGGTGACTGTAAAATTTTGTAACAAATTAACTGATAAGAGGGATACAAGATGTACCGAAATGCTGAAGGGCTAAGATAATTTATTTTTCACTGTTGATCTTTTGTACTTGTTAAAACGTTTGAGCAAGAGGCTTCTTTACGTTGACGATTTCTTGACGTGCAAGACATCGGGTCGTGTATGTTTGGGAATGGTTGTACCATGGGGAACCCTTCTCTTGGGTAATTTTCTTCAATGTTTTCTTACGAATGTCTGACCGAACACTTATTTAAAGGGCCCATGCAAAGTAATTGTTCAATGCAAACCTGGAAAACAAATCTTTGTGTCACATTTTAACCTTATTTTCAAGGTTTTTTTCCATTTTGAAGGGTATTTTTGGTTCCATATTCACGCATGAACAAGATTTTGATGTCATTCCGTGCAGATTAATGTTACTGGGCTATTTCAGCACAAAAAGTTGCTAGAATTTTGGATATTTTGCTGTCATACATTTCTTTTCTTTGGTGATTCTTTGTTGTGTCAGTACTTGGCAGTAAGGCAATGAGCAATCCTTTCTCAAAAGTGTTTTCTTAGCAAATTTTGGGTGAATAATTTGAAAGAAACCCCCTTAACTGAACAGTGTCTTCCTGAAATCACATCACAGCAACAGCGCGCTCATTAGTCCGGAAAAGCATGGAACTTTTAAATGTTTAAAGACGTGCACGTTACAATAAGACTAACCAAAAAAGGATGTCAAAATATCTTTCATACATTTTGGAGTAGTAGAAAGTTGCACAAAATGTAATCATGAGAAAAAAATCACTGCACGGACCCTTTAATTAAGAAAGAGAGGTGTCCATTTACGGATTGAAGACATCAGATATGATTTACGCCGAGATAATTCAGAATTTTACATGCAGGAAGTCTTAAAACATGCTTTACAAAATGTGAAATATGTTTGCCCATTAATGAAAAGGAATGCCCGACCAACCCCATACTGGTTTAGACGAAATTGATTAATGTGGATGCACCCAACCTCGTCCCCAGTGCTTACTTTATTTCCAACCGCGTTTCCAATAGTAAACCCTGGATAGGAAACTTTCTTCCTGTATCCTGATTGGATACCGCAATTGGCTAGTAATGGATTTTTATCGTGTACTTGGTGCTATATATTCACAACGTTCAGTACGTGTTTTCGCGATCATTCGTCCACGCCTTCTCGAAAATACTAATTTCCTTTCCAATTTGCTCATATTAATATGAATTATGATACTGCATGTTGTCTCGATAAGATCGTAACAGTTTGATTTCAAAAATCGTGTTTTCGTAACTCACGCCGTGTTCGCGCTGCTACGAATTGACTCTGTTTTTACCCCAGACACCGCATACAAAAACAAACGCTAATGTGTAACGCATATCCAGGCACTGTTCCTCATTTGCACACGTGTGCAAAAATCTTGCACATGCAAATGATCCAATTAACCCAATGCACATGACGTCATCATTTTACACAAAATCTTGATGGCGCCATTTTGGGAGTCAAATTATCGTCTGCTAGCATATCGCGCACGCACGATACACATCACGTCCGATGCTTGTTCGTACTCGTAGAAGAATCGTACCGTACGACGTGCCAATTTGTGTCGCGAATCAATCATATTGACCACTTGCACTTGCAGCATGGCGGCCGTGGTCGATGGTCAGTTATCCAGGGGCAGTGCCAGTTCAAGTTCTGGGCCACCTAGTTCTTTGTCGGAAAAGGTGGAACAACTTCCTTTGCCTGACAAGGAGAGATACGTGAACAAGCTGGGGAACATTGGAACATGCGACCATACCTCATCCCCGCATCATGCTGCACACCGTTGTTGAAATCCAACTTGCTACCAAAGCTAGAATTTCCAGATATTTATATGTACCTCATAAACTTCCCTTCGTCTTACACGGGGGAAGCCATGAAGGCTTACAAAAGTCTAGACGGATACAAGTATTTCATTGCTGGTAAAGTAAATCACTTACTTGTGTGGCACCAGCCAATGAAACGTGATCCAACTACCTCTGTTTTTGTGATTTTGTCAAAGGTGAGTCGTGATTTTTAATTTTATCTTCACTAATCTGGGTCAATCTTTAACAATTGACTGTTGTTTTATCGTTGTAGACCTATATAAAATTAGCTTGAGTAACTCAAGCTGACATGCTCATATTCATTCACATGTAGCTACATGTGAATGAATATGAGCATGTCAGCTGGAGTTAGCTACATGTGAATGAATATGAGCATGTCACTCAGCTGGAGTTACTCAAGCTATATTATAAGTAATATAAAATATGTATCCGAGTGCCAGTGAGTGGACTAGGCCTACTTTTATTTCTACAATGTCACTGAATGTGAATGTAGGCCCTACGCTACAGTGTCTATAGTAAATGACAGCTGTAAACACAATTTTCAAACTATGGCATTGACTGTAAAAACACAATGCGAGTGTATATTAGAATAGATTTATACATGTAACTGCGCAATGAATCAGAATGTTTTAAAAGCTTGATTAGTTGGTTTCACGTTAGATTAATGAGTCGGGAATCCAGGTTAAAAACCCATGCCGTGCTTCTGTTTACTATTCTTTTTATAAATTGATTTGGTTTTATAACTTTTTAGGTTTTTAATCAAACTCTTCCTTTATTTAAGTAGACCTCATTTTTTCTTAGAAGTGAGTGGTGTTGGGAAATGAAGTTGGAGAACCATTTGTTTGATCAGTTTGGTTTCAACAGCCAAAGATACATAGTTCTGTTACAATAGCGTTGAAAGTCGCGTTACGGCTAACCTACATTTGTAACAATACATGTAGCCACTTCATTTTTACAAACTTATGATGACATCAACAGTCGGATACTATGGGGACCCGGTTCCACATGCCCCAGTAGCGTTTGGCTACACATGTACAATGTAAGTCTGCATCTACCCCTGGCTCTATATTCTTCCAAGGAGCTGAGATGATCAAAATTCAAAATAAGGCATAGGTTTTTTTTTCTAATTCTAGTAGTCAAAAGGAAAACCTAATACATGTATGTCCTAATTTGAATGTTTCTTTTTTTCTGCCTAGGTACACCATTCACAGAGACTCAATGACCCCCCTGTCAAGGTATGGGTGGCTATCCAAGAGGATGGAGTTGTGATCACTGCGCATTGCACATGCATGGCAGGAGTAACAGAGGTATGCTCTCATGTAGCGGCAACTCTGTTTGCTGTGTCAAAAGGTGTGGAAATGAGCACAACTACTTGCACATCCAAACCATGTACGTGGATTAAGCCAGCAAAGAGTAGATCTAGCGGTGACGACATGTATGCGGAAGCAAGCAACATCAACTTCAGCAAACCCAAAAGGAGAATGACTGAAGCCCCAACCACTTTGCCAAAGAGCTCCTGCAAATCTAGATCTGTACCCCCGCCATCTAAAGACGAAACAGACAACTTTTTCCAACAGCTTAAAGGGACAGGTGTACCATCTGCAATACTGTCACTTGTGCCTGCATATGCTGCAGATTTCATCCCAAAAGCTCTGCAATTGAAACTTCCTGAGCCACTGACAAAACTCTACTGTGCAGAAAACCTCAAGGTGTCGTATCCCCAACTACTCACCAAATGTGAAGCTGTTTTCAACAACATGACAATGGATGTGGACATGGTAAGTACATGTACATGCACATGTACACTGCTGTATTGGCTTGTGCAAAGTTTAGTAAACACAACACTGAGCCTTTTGTGGTAGTGGCAGAGACACAATTAAAGCATTAACCCTCATAGTCAAAATTTTCAGACACTTCCGCTGCTATGCCTTTTACACAGGCAAGTCACAGTCAGATCATAATTTTTTAGTAAGCACTTTGACTAATCAAATTCAGTCAACAGACGACAACAGGAAACTGGTGGCACAGCTGTCTTATCAATCACCTTCAGTCTAGTCAAATCACAGCTGTATCATGCTACATAAACAGTCGCAGCTAGTCAGTGGGAGCTCTTAATTGTTGAAAACAGTCACTTTATTGATTTTGACTGCAAGAACAACTTGGCACAGAATGTATGTTTGCATAGGATGGTTCAATCAATTGACATGATAAACTAATAATGATGACCTTTGGCACATCAAGAGATTTTGGGGGCGACCCCTTATAACAAGAGAAAAAGATCCTTATTTATATATTTCATCATTTTCAGTGTAATGCAATTGAGGAGCTAACCCGTCAGCAGGCAAAGACCAAGATGTGGCATATCTACCGAGCTGGTCGAATAACTGCATCCAAGTTCAAATCAGTAGTGTGTACAGACCCTGCCATGCCATCAGCGTATTTGATCAAATCAATCTGCTATCCAGCTGCATACAGCTTCAGTACTGCTGCAACTCGGTAAGTTTACAACTTTTAAAGTTTGTATGTTATAGTAAGTGTGAGTGGTCATTCTGTGCTCACTATTAAATGATGACTTAACCCTAAAGGGGCCAGGGGGGGGGGCAGAATCTGCCCCCCCCCCCCCTCAACTGTTTCCGCGCTAGCCTCGAGAAAAAAAATTTCGGGACCGGAGCTTTTGTGACTTTTTAGCCTCAAGCCTTGCGCATCTTTTGACACCAAAAATACATTACTGTACAAGTAGCTGATAATTGTGAAAGTGATTGGGGGCAAATTCAGGTTGGAGGCAAAGAAGGGGGGGGTGTGATCATTGATCATGTCCCAAACGACTTCATCAGATCAGTCAGTAAATATTAAACTTTTACAGTTAATTGATGTCAACATAGATTCAAACTCTTTTTTTTTCAGTTGGGGCTGTCAGCACGAGAAAGATGCAGTTGAAAGCTACACCAAGTGTCAGTCATCAAACCATGACAATCTCCATGTCAGAGATGTTGGCTTGTACATTTGCCCTGACCTCCCCTTTCTAGGGGCATCCCCCGATGCACACATCACCTGCACCTGCTGTGGAGATGGACTGCTGGAGGTAAAGTGCCCTTTTTGTGTAAAGGACTGTAACATCAGTGAAGGCCTGACAAGGAAGGACTTCCCTCTTGAGAGTAGCTCAGATGGAAAGCTGTACCTCAAGCATAGTCATCCTTATTATTTTCAGGTTCAAGCCCAGTTGTTTGTTTCCAACAAACCCTATTGCGATTTTGTTCTTTGGTCTCGAACAAAACCTGATGCTCCACATATTGAGAGAATATTCCCCAATGATGTGTTTCTTAAGGAAAATGTTGAAAAAGCAAAACTGTTTTTCAAAGTGGGTATTTTGCCTGAGCTGCTTGGTAAGTGGTACACAACATCTAATGTAGGAGAAGGGTACACCATTGCTGAGTGCAGTTCACAGACACAAGTAAATGTTTGTTGTTTTTGTCGTGAGGCAAACACTGGTCATGGTATGATTGAATGTCAATCTACTGAATGCAGAGTAAAAGTATTTCATTTAAGATGTCTTGGATTAACGGTGCTGCCAAAGACAAAGCGGTATTTATGCCCAAATTGTAAAAAGATTGAGGTTGCACAAAAACGTACAGCAAAGGTGAAGGAACAGTAAGTATATTCATAATGGGCAACCAATAAAATGAAGGGGAGAATTTATATCAAGGGGATGGTGTGGGAATGAGCCTGCATTAAGTTATTTTCCGAAGTAATTTCTGTGGGCATAATTTAGAGCTTCAAATCTGTTAAGATCAGTTTTAAAACTACATAGAGTAGCTTTTGCAGTGCAAACATTAAATACATGTACACACCCATAGTTGAGCAGTTATGGTAGCGTTTGTTTATGGTGTCAATCGAGGACACACATGTGCAACATCATCTATGAATCAAGGACTCCTCGGTTGGAAAATGTGTACAGAACCAATGAAAGCTGTTGCAAATAAGTTTAGAGTACAAACAAAGGAAAAGGGACGAGGAACAAAAACAATCCTTGATTTGCACCATAAACAAGGGGGTATGTACATGTCTGCATTAAATGGAGAAAGCTTTGTTTAGAAAAGGACATGGTGTTTAACAGGGGTGCAGCTGACCTAAAATGACACTTAACAAAGCATAATGACTCTTAAACAGGTCTGTACATCGTGGTACTTGCTAATACCAAAGAGGAAAATTCTACGTTGGTGTAGGGCAAAACTTAATTTGATTTATATCACCCCGGCGCAAAAAAATCCATCTTATAGGAAAATTCTAAATATAATGGTGAATTTGGAAGTTTTTTCTCATGAAATGCTGACCAATTTAGAAAAGTCTCAGCATTTCTAAATTTTGTTTTTGCAACCTGTTTAGGTGCCTTAGGTTATATATAAGTTATTAAACAATCATTAAAGAGGGGCAATTGTAGGCAATTTCAAGTGTTTAACAGTATTTTATTATTGGCGACTGTCCAGTATTTTATGTACAAGTGCATAAGATATATTTCAGGAGATGTGAAATAGAAATCATACATTTTTAACTACAGTAATAACATATGAATATATTAACAGTGTTTTGACTGTCAGTGTTCCAATTTTATATTTATGGTACTGGGATATGACTAATCAAAGTGCCAAATTCCATTTTCTTAGATGTTAAATTCATATTGATGACCCTAATATATAAGAACAAAAATAGAAATCACTCTTTATATATTAATTTTACTTTTACTTATTTTTTACGTGACAAAAAACTTTTCAAATTCTTTGATCCTCTATGTACCTGCTTATGCTTTACATGTATTTAAGTTTAACTAAACCTGGGGAAATGGAAAGATAAATTTACAAATATGATACATGTATACTAATAAATAGCCTTGTTCATCCAGGTACACGCAATAAATTATTCTTTGAAAATATATGTAAAATATTTGTTTTCCATCTCAAATAAGATTGTAAGTGTAATATACAGGAAAACAGTTTGCAGTATTTTAATTTTAGACTTCATGTTTATGTACATATAATAGAGCACCATAAAAGATTTAAAACCCTCAGATCTCTGGTCTCAATGTATATGATTGTGTGAATTAAAAATATATTTTTTTTATACAAGTATGCTTACTTCTAAAAGTATTTTAAAAAAATTGGTTCTCACATGAGGATGAGCTTAATACAAACAACATATAGACCAGCACATTTGGATAAGGCCACAAAAGAAAATAGTTCTGCTTCCCGTTTCTATATCAACCTATTCTGGCAGCCCTACCTAAATTTTGTATGGTAAAAATGAGGCAAAAACACCCAAACCATCAATTTCTACCTTTTACCCTTGACTACACGTAGACACGTCCATATGATCATACAAAAAAAATTTCCTACATGTTTAGTGACTGTGTCCTGCCTTTTTGAAAACAAGGAAGAGGGAGGCCCTTTTTTTTCTCCCTCCAAAATGGCTGCCCGACCGGGCTATTTTTCAAGATGGCTGCCAGTTTTTTTTTGTTTTTTTTTTACTCAGGAAATGACAAAACAGCTTTATATGGGCTACATGCAACGGATAAAGAGGCCAAAATAATGTCACTGTTGAAAATAAAACATTTTTTTCCGTTTAAAAAAAAAGGAGGCGGCCTTTTATTTCGTCTAATTATGCTTGTAATTTCCCCTAAAAATTATGCACGTACAAGTTCCAATTGTGAACATGCACTTTGAATGATTATGAAGCACACAAGTTGTGTTTCCAATCTTGGACAGCATTTTTTTAGTTGTGAACAAATTATTTCTGTTATGAACGTTGACGATTTTCTTCAACATCCAGCCTGTGCAGAAGTGTGATCAACAATTTGGCAACATCCTCATTTAATCAAATGGCACAATGGAAGTACATAGGTTAGTCAAGGCACAGGCTACATGCACAACCTTATCAAATGTTGTCATGTTTTCATCTTTCCTCATTAGCTTACAGATCTCTACAGGACCATTCAATACTTCGTACTTCTGCCTGACCAAACCTATTACTCTCTCAACATGTATTCGTACTGAAGCAAGTTTTCTTGTGGTCTCGGCTTCTTCCTTACTTAGTTGGCTCTTGCCCTTAGTAAAGGCAGGTATTTTTAGGGTCGCACCATATACACCTACTGAATCATGAATGTTGAAACCTCGGTCTGCCAGCACTTCATCGCCTGGTTGCAATTTGTACAAGATACCACAATTTTCAGTTATGTGTTTGTCACTTGCTCGACCCCCCCATCCCTTTGAAATGAAAATGATTGCTCCTTGAGGTGCAACACCAATCAAATATTTCAAGGTATTCCTGGCCTTGTAACTGGAGTATGTTTGCGACTTAGCCCTTTGGTCACTTGATCGTTCCATTGTGACTTCAAAGCAGTCAATGATCACTGTACACTTTGGATATACAGATCTGAACACAATTGGAAGGGTTTTCCTTAATTCTTCTCTTTCAGGCCAAAACACAGCCATGGGAACCAACCTTGCATAAAGCACATCAATCACACTATTAACTGTTCTTGAAACAGTTGAGCAGTTCACATTAAATCTATAGGCTAAATCTTGATTACAGAGGTTAAGACGAAGGTACATAAGTGTCATTAGTAGCTGCTGGAACTTTGAAAGAACTGCTTTAGGATGAGTGTTCAGAAATGGTGAAATCTCCTGAAGAACAGTTTGAAGTAGTGTTAATGATGGAAGACCTGTGCAGAATTTGACCTTGTCATCATCTTTGAAGCTGTTTTCTGACAGTGACAAATGTTCTACAGTTTCTTTGAGATGATGATTTTCCTCCAACAGTCTCCTACACTCTAACTCAATGGAGGCTGCACTTACTGTATCTGAAGGGGAAGAAGTTGAAGTTGAAGCTTGCTGTGCAGATTGACATGACATAGATGGCTGATGCACTTGCAGACTCAGTAAAGTCTCTGCTGCTTCCTCTTGCAAATCTTGTTCCATTTGAACCTTTTCTAAGGCTTCAGTTTGCAAAGTCATTAGAGCCTGTGCAGCTGTTTCTTTAGCGGCATTCTCTCTCCTGCGAAGTTTTAGTGCCTCACGCTTTTCAAACCGTTCCAGAGCAGTCCTCTTCCGTTTCTTGTCAGGAGATGTCGTGTCTGGAAAAACTGAGGGAACATAATCCGGTGACAGAGGATTTCTGCTCTGTTTTCCTGTATAAGTAAGAGAAATTTTTTTTTAAAAAATGCACATATTTATTTCATGTAGTTAAAACTCTGTTTCTGACTTTGTTTTTTTTTTTTACAATAAACTCGGAATGTGCTATCCCTGATCCCTATTATATAGCCAACAATGGGGTTAGTGGGAGGGGACTTGGGTGCACTAGCTCAATTGCTCTGAAGGACACTGTTAGAAACAAATTAAGCTCATTTCCCAATTATTGTAATGGGACTTTGGACAAAGGCTCAACCTATGTACTAGTTGAGATTACAAGGCAAACAAATAAACCAGTAGAAACTGGTTAAATTGTTTTGCTTAGACCTATAATAACCGCAACTGCTTTGTTGGTTTCCTGCCACCTATTTTTTTTCTTTTTTCTTTTTTTCAGTTTTTTTCAAGCCATCTGTCCATGTTCAGGCTATGATGATTTGCATTGTATGCTTGTGGTGGAATAGATGTTGCTTGAATTGGATCAATTTGAATAAATTGCCTCTTTTTTTAAAATTTCTTTCCAATAAAACTGTAGGCCTACATGTATCTTTTTTTGTACCTATATCACTTTGGACACCATATGCATTAGCAAAAGAAGCAAGAAAACAGAAAAATCTACATGCCATCTTGGAAAGTCTGGCATCTTGGAAAACAAACGCTTGTCTTCTTTTAGGTTTATGAAAGAAAAACCTGCAAGAAACTAAATTATTTTTTACTTGGTCTTTTAGTCCCATATGGGGTGTTTTCCTCGTCATTTTCTAGCTTACATCATTGTTCAGAGTAAGAAAAGTTTACTGCATGCGTTTGAAATTTCTATTCGGTTTTTTTTGGCTCAAACTTTAGGACTGTAGGCCATATTACTATAAGTTAACTGCAATTTTAATTTAAGAAATATTCAACCAGATAAATATAAGAAATTGAAAAAGGGCAGTAAAGCCAAGCCCAAGCATGCCAAGGCATGTTGAAGCAGGCTCTGCTCAGATAGTCCTGAGTAACACTCAGCCTAAATAAGATGGCTTACTAAAGGCCTAGCATGCCTTGGCATATGCTAGGCAACGTCTCACCCATCACAATGGTAGTTATTTGAACAGGACGATTCATTGTTTAATGACGAATGCTAGAATTTATTGAACTGTTATCGGTAGTCCTTCTGCTGAAGATCCCACTTTAGCCGCCCTAGCTAAGTTAGATTAAAGCCAAGACGAACTTGCAAATGTCGAATTCACAAAATTTACCCACACAGGCTGCATTTATAGCCTAGGCCTACATGACTTACCAGAAATGAAATGTGCACTACAGAGACGGCTCCCGTCATTCGGCATCCAACCCGGTTCACGTTTTATTGCATTGATCCATTTTTGCCGACGCTCTTCGTCCGTAGGAAACCGATAGAAAGAAATGCCCGACCCGGCTGTTTTCCTGTGTTTACAACGCACCACAACACAAGTATGTATCGTGGGAGGACCTGTTTTCGCGGTGCCCTATTTCCGCGTCCTTACCTTCTGCGTTACGCGGCGCACTGTAAACAACTCCCCGTGACGAAATAAACTTTTCTAGTTGCTGACAATCTCCTCTCCTCTCCGCTGACCCAAAAATGTGGAAAGTAAAGGCTCTACCGGTAAGTTGTACTTGTAAATATCAAAATTTGGGTTATTTAGGCCTAATTCGCAAGGTACAAAACATGTTTATATTGCTAGAGCCATAAATAATTATTGCATAATCATTGAAAGTTTCAGCTTACAAAGTTTCGAAAAAAATTTCGTAATGATCAAAATCACGTGACTAGTTTGAGTGCCGAGCATGCTGGGAAAAAAGTACGGAGGCCTATAAAAGACATGTGGCTTATATCATTTTTCTCACTGTCTAGAAAAATCGGTATTTTCCTCAAAATGAAGGAATGAATTAACATACAGCAAAGGCTTATTTTGTATAAGACGGTTATTAATGTGCATGTGAGATATTAAAAATATACATTTGTTCATGAAAAGAGCGCGTGTTGTGCTTTCTTTAACCCTTACTCTCTGAGGGTAGTTTACTGCATGTCAGTTGGTTATGCCAATGCCCTCCAGCTGCAGTTTATTGGCAGATAGTTTGTCTTAACAGTGAAGGCTCCAATTGGCAGGAGTTGGAGGCCCTGGAGGGTGCCTGATACTGACCAGCTGGGGGCACTCACTTTGTTATCAGAGGACTCTCATTGTTCTCTGTGGCATGTATTGGAGTGCCTGTCCAGTTACCCTTGAAATGACATGGCAGATATTGGCATGCGTTGGAGGGTCATTTGAAATTTATAGCTTTAATACCATATGATATATTTTCGAAGTATAGAAGGTTGATTTTTGGAAAATATAAGATAGCTACCGACAATGGAGCCTGATGGAGACACGCCGAGTCATGACATACATTTATTCCACGTATGACTTTACCGGGACACCGTACCCCCCGCAACCCACGGAAATAGGTCACGCTCGACGCGTGGAGGCGCTTCGCGAGGACGTCGGAGATCGTTCCGTTGTGTGAAAACTACGAAGGTCGTCCAGTTTTTATTGTTGTTTGCATATTGCCCATGAACTAAGGAAGGTAAATAGGACATCCATTGGTATCTTGCACTTGTTAATTTTTTTCAAAACAAAGAAAAAGCCCTATACCCGCGAAAACTGGTCTCTCGAGGATACCATTTTGTACAAACCTTGACCCGAGCCTGGCGACGTACCGTACCCAGATCTCGATAAATTAACCAAAAAAGGAGGGCAAAGGTGACGGGTCAAAGGGAAATTGAGCGGAAGACGTCATGTGGCGGCGCCGTCACGTATATGCGTGTACAAAACTGTGTGTAATTTGACTCCCAAAATGGCGGACGACATCAAAACGTGGTAGCTATGTGACGTCATTGCAAGGGGTTAATACCAGGGTGAGAGAGCAGGTAGTGGTGGGCGCGTACTGCTCGACACCCTGGGGACGAGGTTGGGATGCACCTTTTACAAAGACAAGTGAAGCTAAAATGCGATAGATTGCTCGGATTGTGAAATTGAATGATTCTTTTTGATTGTCGAATGACGATCTGCATGATTTTTCAATTTCAATCTAAGTTGAATGAGCCAGGCGTTAAATTGAATGAAACATTCGTGAAGTTGGCCGGGAAAACCTTTATTAGCCAAATAGTGTGATAAAAGCATCAATAAGATTGTTAATTTAAGCATGTTTTTGACCCTCACAAATTCATTTCTGGTATCCCATTGTTTGCTATCATGCTTCAAATTCAAGATGGCGGCCGCAAATATGACCTAAAAGGCACCCCAAAAAATTAAGACCCTAAAAGGCACCAAAAACAAAATGGTGAAAGTTAGTTCTGGGGGTGCACGGGGCCAGAGGTCCCCCATACATCGAACTCGTTGATCCGGGAACGCGTTAGTAATTCGTGGGAACGAGTTGGTAATTCGTGGGAACCAATTAGCAATTCGTGCGAACGAAATAGCAATTCGTGGGAACGAAGTAGCAATTCGTGGGAACGAATTAGCCAATCGTGGGAACGAATTAGCAATTCGTGGGAACGAATTAGCAATTGTTTGAACGAATTAGCAATTCGTGGGAACGAAATAGCAATTCGTGCGAACGAATTAGCAATTCGTGGGAACGAATTAGCAATTCGTGGGAACGAATTAGCAATTCGTGGGAACGAATTAGCAACTCGTGGGAACGAATTAGCAACTCGTGGGAACGAATTAGCAACTCGTGGGAACGAATTAGCAACATGTGGGAACGAATTAGCAACTCGTGGGAACGAAATAGCAACTTGTGCGAACGAATTAGCAACTCGTGCGAACGAATTAGCAATTCGTGCGAACGAATTAGAAAATTCCAAAAACAAAATTCCCTTCCCGGGCTTCATAATAAGGTCTTAATGGGGTTAGCTGCAACTTGGTGAATTTGAAGCTTATCAAAATACTGAGATTTGGCAAGACTACTTGAAGATATCTGGAGACAAGGTAAATGCGCGCAACATTTAGGTATAATAGTAGCCATTTTGGATCGTCACTATGTCCTTATAATTATTCAGTCACTTATTTGCTTTTAGAAAATGTTATTGAAGTAAGGATGTGTAAGTGAAATCACCAAAATGAATTTTTCAAAATTAAAAAATATATAATACATCCAAATATGGGGGAAAAAATATATATTACACGGCAAGTATTTATGCAAATTAGGTATATTAAGGGTCAAAATTAACGATGAGATCCACCAACATCTTGTTTGTCATGGTTCACAGAATTGATCTAGCATGGATGCCAGCTATTACCAAAAAGGCCATGAATTTATTTTCTAGAGAACTTATCCACTTTTGGCTGGCCTCATAATATACAAGGATGTTGTTCATAAACCTGAGAATCTTGGCAAAAACCAATGGCAAGGCATAGTCTAGTGCGTTTACCGATCCTATCGAGATAGTCACCAAGAATTTCATATTTTTGCTCGAAAATATTGTTCCTCAAACTTCAGCAAAGGTAAAAATTCAACTGTTAATCTTCAATCATTTTTACAGGCGTACGTGTATACAACGTTTGCAAAATGTTCAAAGAAAATGGTAATTGATGTTTATAATTTACATATAAGAACAGTTTTGAAAGATGTTTTCTTAGACTCGTTTTATTATTAATTTTTTTTTTACATTACCTGCCCATCAATTTTGAGAACACAATCTACGTGTATACCTGTTCTGTGACGACTCGACATCCTGCATGGCACGCTGAGAAATAGGTGATTCCTTGACCGTCACATACAGGTGAGTACACTGACAAGGAGCATGCGCAGTCTGAGTTGCAGGACGCCTTTAAATCAAGATGACTGACAACAAACAGGATTGTGTTACTCGTTGAATAAGATTTTACATTCAAACAATAATTTGTTGGCACCACACGCATTCATACAATTACACGAATGAGGTATGATAACTTCATAAACTTTAACATTGCCAACGAGTGGTTCTATCTGTAGAATAATACATCGTGAATTGTGCATTTTTTTTTTGAAGCAACAAAAGTGCTCAAAACTTGGTGTTTAACAACTAACCTGTTGAAGTTTTAGCTCAGTGAATGTTGTAGGCCTACTCAGAAAAAAAAACAAGGCTCTATATTTTCTTATAGAATTCTTATGAGTTGCCTACGTTGCCTATGAACTGCGCCCAAGTCAGCGTCTGGGACACGTTAATACGCGGTGTCACGCTCGGTACCAAGGAATTATACATAGATATCGAATAAAAATGGTTATTCTATATCTATGGAATCGCCCGCGCGTGTGCGTCGTGTCAACGCTTGCGCGCACCCATTCACAGCTTCGCCGAATTAAAAACGAACTACAAATGGAAATTTCAAAAAAAAATGCTTATTTAGATAAATCTTTGGAAACTACCTTCCTTTATTGTTTTCTTCAAAATGACAGCATGCCATAAAAAATATTTTCACGGGGATTTGAGTGCCATTACTATTTTTAAACCAAGTCAGCTTTTCAACACTAATGAATAATGTTTGTTTATTTTTATAGCTGCAAATGATCTACTCTAAACATGTAAAGGCATTTACCCAAATGTTTTTAAAAAATGGAACTGTTTTAGAAACAAACATGTTGGAAACATAGTTTGTTTTTTCCTTATTTGAATTCGGTGAGGGTTGTATCTATTCATTGCATCTGATGAAGTAACTGTAGCTACGAAAAAGTATGCCAAAAGTGCAATTTTATAGTCCAAGTGCTACCACTATACCTGTATCTAGCAGACTAACACGGCTGTATGCTTCTTTGGACAAAAGTTTTCCAGAAACGCTTAAGCTGCATCTCTGAAATCACTAAAGACTCAGTGATGAAGACCATTCGTCTCAGAACAAAATTGGGAAGCCACCTTTGACCAGTTACTATAGGATGGTTTTTGTGGGCTGAGAGGCGACTTTCGCCACTGAATAATGGTATCGTTAAAGCTTAGTCCATCATTTGCAATTATCCAAAAAGTAAATGACGTAATTATTGTTGAAAAACATGCTTGGTTGAAATATAGTAAGGGAAATAAACTCCCTGTGAAATTATTCTCTCCCTCAAGCTGTCAATTTGAAGAAATTTCCGTTTGTAGTTCGTTTTTTTTATTCGGCGAAGCGCGCTCAAGCGTTGGCACGACGCACACACGCGCGCGGCTGCTATGATCATAGATATAGTATACAAATATTGAATGCTTCGAGTGGTGTAGTAAAACTAGCCTCCCGAGGTGATTCATGGACCATTCTATTTTCCCGAGGCGAAGCCGAGGGAAAATAGAATGGTCCATGGATCACCGAGGGAGGCTAGTTTTACTTCACCACGAGATAAAGCATTCAATATTTGTTTTATAACACTTCACCCACAGATTCTGCTTGATTTTAATATTTTACATTATTTAAATCTGAACACAGTTGAAGTAAACTTCAATTTCAATACAAAATTGGTGGAAAATGTATTTCTCTCTTAAAAACTAACCCTTCACGAAATGTTTGAACCCAAGTCTGCGGCGCGCTCTCTTTGGAATAATACGCGCCACTCACAACGCGCAACGCGCACACCAGCATGCATTTGCACACAAATACCGCGCCGTGGAAATAGTACTTTGGTTGCTAATGGTATAGTACTTTGGTTGCTATGCGCATAGTACTTTTGGCCGTGCACAGAAAGATAGCAAAATTAGAAAGTAACAGGTGACTCGCTCTCGGCCAATCAAGACACAGAATTTGTGGGTGAGGTGTTATAATATTTCCCATTCCCCATGGGCGGATAGTACTTTTTGAGCCGCGGCGTAAATGGGAGCAATAACGATGTGATGTGAGTTCCACCAATCAAATGACAAGAATCTGTATGTCGGTTATATAACTATGGCTATAATTCGTCGGATCGGTGCGCGACATCGCGTAGCTGCAATCGGCTCAGTGAGAACGTGTCTCGAACGCTGAATTCAGGCCCAAATCAATACATGATTCAGCAACTTTTAAATATCGAGATCCTATAATGCTGTTTATGTCAAAATATACAGCTGAAGCTGAGCTGATACTTCATCAGGTTAGCACCCTTCTTAAGATTTTTAACACTTGTTTGCTTCAAACGAACAAAATGCACAAATTATAAATGATGGACTATACCTTTAAATAGTAAAGAAATGATTCTATAAATTTTATCCATCTCTCATCACAGTATAGCTACGGCATACCAAATGCCAAGAGGTGTTTAAAACCTGGCGCAAAATCACTAGCAACAGCGCATTTTTAGGAACGCTGAACTCACCACTAAATTACACCAACTCGATATGTTTGTGCTCAGTCATGCGTGTTCAGTCATCCACAGTGTAAGTATTGAGGTTTAATGAAAAGCTGATTAGTAGCGTTATAGTTAGATATTATTGAAACCATTTAATAACCATTAATTTCTAATTGCATTTCTTTTACAACTGGTTTACGTTTCAAAAACATGACTGATTTTGAGTTTTATCTATATTTTTTCCCACTATAGGCCTACTCTGTTTACGCTTTAACCTCTAACGTACCTTTGTCCGACGTAGGGCGTGAAGACACCGGCAAGGTTTTCATTTTGGCAACCACTGAACAAAATCACTGTGAAGCCAATGACGCCGAGGGCCAGTGCGACGCACGAGAGGGAGACTAGGCCTTGGTATTGAATGTTGAATCGTTTGACGAGGGATCCAGCCAGAACGTAGCCGATGGCGTATGCAGGGGCTAGTAGACAACCTGTTGGTTGAAAGCTACACGGTATAAGATTATCCCTTCAAAGTCCTTTTAATGCTA
Organism: Patiria miniata; assembly: GCF_015706575.1. Lineage (NCBI taxonomy): Eukaryota > Metazoa > Echinodermata > Asteroidea > Valvatida > Asterinidae > Patiria > Patiria miniata. The sequence continues at coordinate 8,044,368 of NW_024037067.1, forward strand.
CGAGTGAGCTTTTCTTATATTATCTCCTCTACTCCTGTCAGCCTGAGTAGAAAACACCGTTGGATCAGAATATACCAACAGTAATAAGTCTACTTTCTATGCTTATTTTTAATACTTTAATGGTACTCAGATGGTACTTTTCTTTACTTTATAAAACTGCTTTCAACAAAATGCCATGCGCCTATCAGATAATGGCTTTTGGATCGTTCATAGCCTTAAGAAAATAAATCGTCTAAAGGCAAGCGTCTCAAAGAAAAGATGAAATCTTGCCCATTTACCCGTTAGAATGTCGGCTAGTTGGGTTGCCATCTCAAACTGAACTTCCAGGTACTTAGGAACGAAGGTTCCATATCCATACAGAATGAGGATAGCGCACGCTTGAGAGAGGCACGTCAGCATACAGTCACGGTTTTTCAACACCCTCCAAAACGTCACCAAACTATCTATTGAATGAAACATATAAAGACATACGAATACAAACAAAGTAAGCACTTTCATGGCAAATTCTATTATTTCTAACGGTGCAAAAATTCAAAAAGGGAGTAGTTGAAAAGAAACGTGTAAATAAGGACAATTATCTCAAAAATCTGAATAGAAACACCGTAGGTGAAATGCGTTTCTCCACAATCTAGTTTTGGTAAAGAAACCAATGTATCACATTATCATCATTACCTTTGAAAGTATCCCGTTTGGAAGCTTGTACCACTTTCTGGATTTGCTGGTAACCATCTCCATTGACAGCTTCTGTGCCTTGTGAGTTTCTCATCACGCTGGGAAATCCAAAGAAAGGCACCACTGGTAACAGACTCAATAACGCAGACATGGCGAACCCTAGCCACCAAGCTCCCACCCACTCATGGTCATTGGGTGACACGGGGACAGCTGAGGAGGGGACTCTGTAGAAATCAACCCACAGACCAAGGAATGCTGCAGTCACAAAGATGCCTGCCACAGGGGATAAGCCACCAACAGCACCCAAGATACCTGGTGAAAAAAAAGAATTACCGAGATAATCTTGTGAAACAAAAACCAGTGATTTTAATCCAATTCATTATCAAGATGTCGTGCTGCATAGCCTCATAGATCTCACGCTATATTTTTTTTTCATCTTTAAGCCAAATTTAATCCTAAACCTGATTGGTCGATCCATGGCAACAACAGTGTGATATTACACCAAATAGCACGGTCACTATCTGTCGATTCCACTCTAGCTCGTGGGATAAATAAGAACTTATTTTCGTGAAATTCAATGATAGATGTATATTCATGAAATTCAAAACATACCCATATAAAATGCGGTTTTTCCTGGAGTTGTAGAATCTGCGATGTATGTTTCCACTAAGGTAAACACGATCGTAAAAAATACACCTTCAAGCATTGAGCCAAAAAAGAGTACATAGAAAGCAACCTGATTGGGAGACACGTTCTCAGCCACCTGATCCTCAGTGCAGAGCTTCTCATCCACCTGCTCTCCTCTGCACACCATCTCTACCTCCTGATACGCGTTTGCCGAGTTGTTGCTGGTCTCAAAACCTCCAGGAACGTAAGGACTTTGGATAAACTGTGGAATAGTTTGTGAACAAATCGCAAGACCGTTCAACAAGCAGCAGATTCCCATCACACGTGCTCGATTGGTATCTGGCCTACTGAGGAATAAGATCAGACACGTGATTCCAATGACGCCGCCTATACAGTAGGCTCCAACTATCATGCTCAGCTGAGTGACGTTTAACTGGTAGCGATGCTCAATGGTTGTCAACACCCCCTGGAACATCCCGACCACAAAACCATCCATGAAGAAAAACATGCAGCCAATGAAAACGAAGAAGGCCGGCCGTGCGAAGCGTTGAAGACAAGGGGGACTGAAAGAGAAATATCTGCACTCCGGAGCATCTTCCTCAATGCAAGCCAGCTGTTGTTTAGGTTCTCCAACGGCCATTTTTGACGTCATCTCTACGGAGATAAAAGTAAAACTGTAGAAATATTTCAATAGACGAGCCAACACGTCTCGATGAGCTCTCCCCTTATGTTGAAAAGACCAATCTTGATGAAGTTTAGTTAGAAAACTAATTTAATATAGGTTTTCCCTGCACTGCTGTCATTCCCGTGGTTCGTATTAGATTCCAGGCGTTCAAATTCGTTTTAAGACCTGACATTTTCATGTTAAACACATCCTAAATTGAAGTTATGTCATTCGTTTTAAGTGATCATTCAATTTAGCAGTCGGTTTGGTTCAGGGTTATTTGCATGAGATTCTTGTTTTCGTTTTCATTTCCGTGCATTCTATTTAGCACTTTTTGCATTCACAATGAAAGTAGACGAAGGTATATATACGATGCGAGTCGTTTCATTTCTTTCACCTTTTGATTATTTCTGCTTCATGTCGTCGTCCATTTTTGTGTTTCTGACCCCTCCTCTTGGCAGGTTTTCCCGTCTGCCAGATACGCGGCTACAATTGACCTGCAGCAGTAGGCTACATATGTTTATGCCAAGATTGTCTGCAAGTTAAAGATTGTCTTGGGTATTGCCATCGAAAGCTTCAATCAAATGACCACGGCCTACATTTAAAATTTTCATGTAACGCCCATGAGCTGGCATATTGATGTTAGCGTCATTCTAACAGTTTGCATGGTGATCAGAGTAGTGGCAGAGTCTTGTGGGAGACAGGTTTTTATTTCTATATATATACTTCCAAATTGTAACAAAAACACTCCATCTTATTATAACAAACAACGGAACGACATGGACCTATTTCTTTACTTTGCTTACTTTTCACATAATGCTTGCTTAATGGCTAATTCGAACGCCAAAACTTACACAGCTTGAAGCTCCGGCTAATTTGGATGCTTGTTTATGCAATTTTAATTTGAATGCCCTATTTTTGTAATTGCATGATCAAAATGTGAAATCGCATGCTTCTAATGTGAAATTGATTGGTGTTTTTAGGTAATTGAATGTTGATCTCAACGTGCATTCAAATTCGTGCGCAAATGGGTGATTCGTCGCCAATTTGGCCGCCAAATCTGCTAACTTGGCCGGGAAAACCTATATTGAAGATGCACTCATTTGTTTTTTGAAATTGGCTTGATCCACTGTGGTTTTACAACAAGCCGTTAATTCCTAATGTACATTAATCCCGTGTTGGGAGGCTTAGCGAGGGCCTTACTTGGCAATAAGAAATGAGTAGGCGCGGCCTACGCATGGTAAGATTGAATGGATTTTTCCGTCTGACGATCTGAATTCGTTCGGTCGAAACTCTGGGCACAGAAAGTTGGGATACGAATCGAATGCAGCATTTCATTGACCCATCAATTAAATTTATCACCCCGACTTTTTGTGGGTTATCTAAAATGGGCCTGGTTCTTGCACTCGACTCCAGGGAATACACATCAAATACGTGCATTTCTTACGATTCCACGCTCTAATATATACAGTAAATAATAGCAGTAGGCCTAAAACGATGCTGCACTACCTACAAAAATGCGGTACACAATACCACTATAAGCCCATTGAATAAAACCTACACGTCGGTGAATGGCAAAACCTTTAAAATACAGTTTTTTTCAATCGCTTTCACATGGTAACTGCAACAAAGGTGACAATGAGCAGAAGTGAAACCGCACTTGTCCGGAACTTAAAATATTTTCTTAATGTTTTCGTACAAAATTAAACACACAAAGAACGTGTTGCATTCCATTAAACGTTAGTAATGCACGTTTAACTCGGATTTCATTTGAATGCATTTTTCTCATGTTCAACTTGAAAGATGTAACTTTCCACTGGAATTACTCAAATAACACACGTGTGAACGTAAACGACTCAAGAAGTCGTTCATTTATCACAAGCAATTTGTGGTATATAAAGGACTGCGAGTGAACCCACTCTTATGTCAAAAGATAAAGTGTTTGATATGGAGGAGCAGCAAGAACAACATGGCCGTGGTAGAGCAGCAAGAGGCCGGGTTAGAGGGCGGCAAGGAAGGGGGAGAGGAGGACGACATGCACCCAATCTGTCGAACGAGATGCGTCATGGGCTGACATTGAGAGAAGCCGGTGTGGCAGGTAATTCTGTCCCCCCTGGTAAATGTGTCCCCCCGGACAGATTTACCGGGTCGTGACCCGGTAAATCTGTCCGGGGGGACACTTTTACCTAGGTAAACCTGCCCCCCTCTAGGTAAATCTGTCCCCCTGCACGACGTTAAATGTGTCCCCCCTGGTAAATGTGTCCCCGTGCAACGTCACAAGTCTAGCACCCAGACTGTATATTAGTAAAGTTATTAACTGTTTTTGCGCGGCGCCTTGCTAAATTCGGGAATGGTGCTTACGTCAAAGCACAACTCCCGTTTTGATGACGACTTCGGGAGCGAGCGATTTGTATGGTGGGCAAAAAAGACTTGAAATACACATTTATTTTAAGCCGCATGGTTGCAAAAATAAAGACAAAATGGAACTCGAACGAGCAAGGAACACGGACCAAGGAGTTCGTTCTTAATTATTCCTCCATGAACACACACACACACATGCATGACGCTGGGAACACAAATCAGAATGCTTGCAAGACCATGCGGGAAGTGTTACATAACACATTCTTGGATGCCCCTCACTGCGTTATTAATAGGCTTGGCAATACAGCCCGAGGAAAGAGGACACATCACATCAGCATGTATCGTGCTCATGTAACGTGCACTGTAACGTGCTCAACTGTCCGCCGAATCCTACGGAGGGCGTGCGCGCTAGCCGTATAGGTTGAGTATTACTACGCGTGCCTTTTCTGCTTTCTTGCAGAAACATAGATCGGTTGATTAACATCTAAACGTTTATTTCATTTTGATAATCATTGATGAAGGGTGGAAAAATCTAAAAATGTATACCTGTGCGCTGAATTCATTATAATAACATCAATATAACAACTTATGCGTGCAAACCAGGGGGGGGGGCAGAATTAACTGGAGGGGACAGAATTACCTGGAGGGGGACAGAATTAACGGGACAGGGGGGACACTTTTACCTAGGTAATTCTGTCCCCCCGGACACTTTTACCGGGGGACAGAATTACCGTCCACACCGGACAGCGAGTGCAACCCAACACCCCCAAATCTACAGTTGCTTCGGTCATACGAATATTTAGAAATGAGAATCGGTAAGCAAGAGTGAGGCACTGATTGAACTGTGAAAATGTGATACGTAAATGAAAGTAAACGTACATCGCCATCAATGAAAATTACTCAAATGGCGAAAACCTTGTTGTTTATGTCGTTTACATGCAGTTGGATTCTCACGTTGTATGCTTCATTCATTTATTTACCGATCTGAGAGAAGACCACATTCTGGCGGCAGACGACGCCTCTTCTCCGAACAACAAGAGCATGCAATTGTGAATATGGTTTTGGAAAACAACGTAATCCGCCTGAAAGAAATCCAAACAAGGGTTGTTGAGGACAACGACACATTTGCAGACATTCCAAGTGTCAGTTTGACTACTTTCGGACGTATCTTGAAGAGACACCGAATACGAATGAAGCAAGTTACCAGAGTGCCATATGTGAGAAACAGCATCAGGGTGACAGAAATGCGCTACGAATACGTTCAAGTAAGTCGCTTATCGTAAATTAGACAACTGCAGTCGAACCTTACTAACCTTATCCAAGCTACATGTATTACGTTTGCATGTAATTAAAACTTCGTTGCATGTCATTTCTTTCGTTTCAGAGAATACTAGATCTGGATACCAGAGAGGGACGTCATGAATACATCTATGTAGATGAAGCCGGCTTCAACCTGGCCAAGAGAAGACAGCGAGGTCGAAATGTCATTGGACAACGAGCTACTGTCGACGTACCGGGTCGTCGTGGGGGGAAAATCACGACAATGTACCTTAGTCTTGTTCGACAATGTGCCTTAGTCATATGTTGATAATTCCTGTGTGATTTGACGTGAGTGTGAGCTTTTGTTACATGTTTCATGAGATTTGAAAGCAATTTTTCATTTTGGCATCGATATCTCAAGTTTAGTTATGCATACAAAGTGTTTCGGGACCCGTGTTATTTGTTTGGCGAATATGCATACTGTTGTAGTTACCGTGTGAAAGCGATTGAAAAAAACTGTAATATTGACTTTACATCACCCTGCAGAAAAGCTTGCTCAAAGTTCAGCCTAGTATTGGAATTGAGCACAAAGCAACTGTATGCTTGATTTCTTAAGATGCATTTTGATTCAAACTTTGATGAATTGACGATTAGGTGTCACCTGGGGTCAGATGGACTGGGCTGCACATAAAATAATAACCCCGGCCGTGCTATATACAACTGCTAGAGCGAAAACGTTTTCATTCTTTCGCGAGGAATCAACTTGTTTGCCCTTGGGCTTGGGCTTACTCAGAGAGCTGGTACAGTGAATTCATACTCGCGTTCGTTGATCTTTCTCTATGATTAAACTTATAATGACATGGTCACCAGACTAGATTGAACAATCCGTAGGGCCATAAGGCCAAAAAAAGTCTCCGGTTTCTGGTATGGAGCTTGCCCAAAAGTGGTGCGGCGACGCGGCTTTTTTTTTTTTTTTTACCTGATTTGTTTTGCTTCCAATGTCGGCTGATGACTGCAAATGGTGCCCGACTTAACTTAGTGCAAATATATGGGAGTCCAGAGAGGCCACATAAAGCTTATTCTCGACCATAACCCAATCTAAAAACACGTTAAAATTGTGCAGCAGCATGATTCCAGTCAAACCAGTGAGTTTGGCGGTTTTGAGACATCTTGGCTTGTAAACACAACGACTATCCTCTATCAATAGAATATCTGTAGAAATATGACTATGCAGTTTTTCTAGTATATATTTTCCTGCTCAGTCTTGCAATTGATTTTGTATTTCGTTAATCTTTCAGAAATTTGAGATAATTAACACACTGTTATAATGCAACTCAAAATAATTATAATATACACGACTACATGTAATTGTCGCACAGATTTTTCATATTATTCAGGGAATTATTGTAATTAAGGGAATTATTGTTGTTAATGTATTTTTACTCTGTTGGACGGTTTTTAATCAAATTTGGTATACTGCTTTTAATTGGATAGTTGTATTTTTGGGAGACAGGTGTTTTTACCAATTAATCTGAAAAAAAATAGAGTATTATTCCATCCTGTATGCTCATTGTCTCTGTCTCTTTGCCAGATTCATGCTATTGTGTCTCATTCAGTGCACATCATTGGAGTTCGTTTCATTCCCTTTAACGCGTTTCTATCATTCCGTTCGCGAGGAATCAACTTGTTTGCCCTTGGGCTTGGGCTTACTCAGAGAGCTGGTACAGTGAATTCATACTCGCGTTCGTTGATCTTTCTCTATGATTAAACTTATAATGACATGGTCACCAGACTAGATTGAACAATCCGTAGGGCCATAAGGCCAAAAAAAGTCTCCGGTTTCTGGTATGGAGCTTGCCCAAAAGTGGTGCGGCGACGCGGCTTTTTTTTTTTTTTTTACCTGATTTGTTTTGCTTCCAATGTCGGCTGATGACTGCAAATGGTTCCCGACTTAACTTAGTGCAAATATATGGGAGTCCAGAGAGGCCACATAAAGCTTATTCTCGACCATAACCCAATCTAAAAACACGTTAAAATTGTGCAGCAGCATGATTCCAGTCAAACCAGTGAGTTTGGCGGTTTTGAGACATCTTGGCTTGTAAACACAACGACTATCCTCTATCAATAGAATTTCTGTAGAAATATGACTATGCAGTTTTTCTAGTATATATTTTCCTGCTCAGTCTTGCAATTGATTTTGTATTTCGTTAATCTTTCAGAAATTTGAGATAATTAACACACTGTTATAATGCAACTCAAAATAATTATAATATACACGACTACATGTAATTGTCGCACAGATTTTTCATATTATTCAGGGAATTATTGTAATTAAGGGAATTATTGTTGTTAATGTATTTTTACTCTGTTGGACGGTTTTTAATCAAATTTGGTATACTGCTTTTAATTGGATAGTTGTATTTTTGGGAGACAGGTGTTTTTACCAATTAATCTGAAAAAAAATAGAGTATTATTCCATCCTGTATGCTCATTGTCTCTGTCTCTTTGCCAGATTCATGCTATTGTGTCTCATTCAGTGCACATCATTGGAGTTCGTTTCATTCCCTTTAACGCGTTTCTATCATTCCGTTCGCGAGGAATCAACTTGTTTGCCCTTGGGCTTGGGCTTACTCAGAGAGCTGGTACAGTGAATTCATACTCGCGTTCGTTGATCTTTCTCTATGATTAAACTTATAATGACATGGTCACCAGACTAGATTGAACAATCCGTAGGGCCATAAGGCCAAAAAAAGTCTCCGGTTTCTGGTATGGAGCTTGCCCAAAAGTGGTGCGGCGACGCGGCTTTTTTTTTTTTTTTTACCTGATTTGTTTTGCTTCCAATGTCGGCTGATGACTGCAAATGGTTCCCGACTTAACTTAGTGCAAATATATGGGAGTCCAGAGAGGCCACATAAAGCTTATTCTCGACCATAACCCAATCTAAAAACACGTTAAAATTGTGCAGCAGCATGATTCCAGTCAAACCAGTGAGTTTGGCGGTTTTGAGACATCTTGGCTTGTAAACACAACGACTATCCTCTATCAATAGAATTTCTGTAGAAATATGACTATGCAGTTTTTCTAGTATATATTTTCCTGCTCAGTCTTGCAATTGATTTTGTATTTCGTTAATCTTTCAGAAATTTGAGATAATTAACACACTGTTATAATGCAACTCAAAATAATTATAATATACACGACTACATGTAATTGTCGCACAGATTTTTCATATTATTCAGGGAATTATTGTAATTAAGGGAATTATTGTTGTTAATGTATTTTTACTCTGTTGGACGGTTTTTAATCAAATTTGGTATACTGCTTTTAATTGGATAGTTGTATTTTTGGGAGACAGGTGTTTTTACCAATTAATCTGAAAAAAAATAGAGTATTATTCCATCCTGTATGCTCATTGTCTCTGTCTCTTTGCCAGATTCATGCTATTGTGTCTCATTCAGTGCACATCATTGGAGTTCGTTTCATTCCCTTTAACGCGTTTCTATCATTCCGTTCGCGAGGAATCAACTTGTTTGCCCTTGGGCTTGGGCTTACTCAGAGAGCTGGTACAGTGAATTCATACTCGCGTTCGTTGATCTTTCTCTATGATTAAACTTATAATGACATGGTCACCAGACTAGATTGAACAATCCGTAGGGCCATAAGGCCAAAAAAAGTCTCCGGTTTCTGGTATGGAGCTTGCCCAAAAGTGGTGCGGCGACGCGGCTTTTTTTTTTTTTTTTACCTGATTTGTTTTGCTTCCAATGTCGGCTGATGACTGCAAATGGTGCCCGACTTAACTTAGTGCAAATATATGGGAGTCCAGAGAGGCCACATAAAGCTTATTCTCGACCATAACCCAATCTAAAAACACGTTAAAATTGTGCAGCAGCATGATTCCAGTCAAACCAGTGAGTTTGGCGGTTTTGAGACATCTTGGCTTGTAAACACAACGACTATCCTCTATCAATAGAATTTCTGTAGAAATATGACTATGCAGTTTTTCTAGTATATATTTTCCTGCTCAGTCTTGCAATTGATTTTGTATTTCGTTAATCTTTCAGAAATTTGAGATAATTAACACACTGTTATAATGCAACTCAAAATAATTATAATATACACGACTACATGTAATTGTCGCACAGATTTTTCATATTATTCAGGGAATTATTGTAATTAAGGGAATTATTGTTGTTAATGTATTTTTACTCTGTTGGACGGTTTTTAATCAAATTTGGTATACTGCTTTTAATTGGATAGTTGTATTTTTGGGAGACAGGTGTTTTTACCAATTAATCTGAAAAAAAATAGAGTATTATTCCATCCTGTATGCTCATTGTCTCTGTCTCTTTGCCAGATTCATGCTATTGTGTCTCATTCAGTGCACATCATTGGAGTTCGTTTCATTCCCTTTAACGCGTTTCTATCATTCCGTTCCCCTGTGAGCGTCCTTCGTTTGTCTTCTAAGGCCAAAAAAAAAAGTTTCCGGTTTCTGGTATGGAGCTTGCCCAAAAAGTGGTGCGGCGACGCGGCTTTTTTTTTTTTTTTTACCTTTTTTTTTTTGCTTTAAATGTCGGCTGATGACTGCAAATGGTGCCCGACTAAACTTAGTGCAAATATATGGGAGTCCAGAGAGGCCACATAAAGCTTATTCTCAACCATAACCCAATCTAAAAACACGTTAAAATTGTGCAGCAGCTTGATTCTAGTCAAACCAGTGAGTTTGGCGGTTTTGAGACATCATCTTTCATTGAAAAAAAAAACATTTTTTTTCCATTTTGCCGACGCGCATGGCTACGGCGACGCGCGCGCATACCAGACACTGGAGACTTTTTTTTTGGCCTAATGGTTTGATGATATGTTCTGAAACTCGTATTCGACTGGAGAATGCATTTGACCCAGCAAACAAATTCCATACTGCTTAAGCATCAGTCATATAAACTAAAACGGACTTTAAAAAAATTATACTTTAATACATGGACATGTATTAAGCTGATTTTTCATGTATGGAATATCAGCTTAATACATGCCCCCTAATGTGTACGCATTAATAACACTCACTCGCTTGCTTGTGAAACCAAGATTTTTGTAGATCGATTCACATTTCACCGCAGTTTTTGTTTGTTTAGTTTTACCATGCATCCTCCCGTCTAAATCGATCAATTTAATACTGACACCATTCTACTCAGAGGAATAACATTATCAGTCAGTCAAACACACCAAAATATAAGAAGGCTATGTAATAGGAATGCAGTTTTTTTCAGAAATGAAATGCAAAAACGCTGAATATGTAACTTGTATTACAGCTGACGCGGCCTATGCAAATTTCGACTCATCCTGTCTCAGTCTATTATTGAAAGTCACTGTATTCACATACAAAGAATAAACGAAAAGGTACAGTACCTCTTACTGGAAGGGAATTCTCGGTACTCTCGTGCAGGGAAGTCAAGTATAGTTCCTTTAAACAAATGCAGGAAACATGTAAAGGCTGCTCTCTAGGCTACTTTCAAACCAACTCAGCGAAGAAGTTTGCCCGAAAAACTTAGTGTTCAAAATGCAGGTTGGGAATGGTTGCCTAGTGTCGTCACTATATCACCGACGACAGCTGTCAACACTCGACAGTATTGGAACTTCAGTAGATTTTGTAAGATCGGATTGTGATCTTGATTTTCTCGCACGCACAATCCATAGGCGTTAAAACTTGGGCGTCGGATGGATGTCCAAAATCGGCATTGGATTTACGAGCGGCACACGGTATCACAAAGGTATACTTTGTTATTTAAATTCTGTTGAAATGAATACACACAGTTTTTGGTAATGCTGTTGATAATTCTCAGTGTGTCATAATGTCGCCCTCGGCGGTGCGAAATTTTACCGCTATTTTCCTGCAAACAGGACGATGGGACAGGCTGATGAATTTACGCTCTGATTGGATAGATTTTGCGTGACCTGTGACCTGCAAGTCATCACGGCCACGACCATGCAAGGGTTTAAACGGCGCCGTTACAACTGAGTCATCACTATTTTATTCCCATTCACAAGATTATGTGAAGCTCATCGGGTTGCAGACCAGTAAATAAGCTACCATAGACCTTAGTGGTAGTAACGCGCACTTCCCAAAAATATTACAAACACTCACAACTCTCTGAGGTGTTCAGAATATGCATCAATAATAATTTAAAGCTCATTTCATTATCTTTCATTTTCTGTTCAATTTTCTGGGGATTAACCAATGACGTTCGGGAGAAAATTCCAAAGATGTACCCTAAAAGCAGTCCCGCCCATCGCCATTGAAAATGGACGCCTACGCTCCATTGCAGAATAAGGTTGCAGGCCAGTAAATCGGTCCGAAATCGCCTAAGCCGGCCAAATCACGATTTGCATGCCCTCAAATTCGCTATTTGAGCATATTGTGGGCCGTAAACTTGAGGGTTTGTAATACGGTTGCAGGCCAGTAAATCGGTCCGAAATCGCCTAAGCCGGCCAAATCACGATTTGCATGCCCTCAAATTCGCTATTTGAGCATATTGTGGGCCGTAAACTTGAGGGTTTGTAAAAAAACAAATATGGGTGGAAGCCGTGCACAGGAATGTGAGCTTGTAGTTCTGTGCAATTTGGATGAAATTGGAGGCCTAAAAGCGCTCTATATTGCAATGGATCTTTTGAAGGCGTCGTTTTTCAAAATGACGATGGGCTTCAGGACCATTTTTTCGGATGGAAATTTCTCCTAAAAGTCATCAGTTAACCCCCCCCAAAAAAAATCGAAAAGAAAATGAAAGAAAGATGATGAAATTAGCTTTAATTTGATTTGTGTCTGGAATACCTCTGAGAGTTGTGAGTATTTTTCTTGAATTTTTGAAGTGGGGGCATTTATCATTGGGGTCTATGCCAGTTTATTTACTGGTCTGCAACCATAACGCCTTTTAAAGGGCCTATCCAAAAAGGTCCTCTGCACGGCTACCAACCTTCTTGTTTACAAATCATCAAGTTCCCGGCCCTCAATGCTCTTAATACCGGAGAATTTGAGGGCATGCAAATCGCGATTTAACCGGGCGTAGTTATAGGCAATTTCGGGCCGATTTACTGGCCTGCATGCAGTGCATGATCAGCGTGCCCCAGCGTCCTGTTTGCAGGTCGGGATACGAGCGAATTGTACCGCCATTGGCTCATAATGCGAGTCGAGTCGGGTAAACGCAGACGGGTTAGCCACGCTAGCCGGGCTAATCGAACGCACCAATCATGCTCGCCATCATGATCCTCACGTGACGTCCGTAGCCGTAGCCATTGACAAAAGGCCCTTTAATGAATACCACTTTGAAGCTTTCTGCTTTTCCGTCAATAAAGCCTGAAAGTTCACGCCAAGGTGGCGCGCTTCCGGAACCCTTGGATAGGGGCATGCGCAAATTCTAAAATTTACTCAGTCGAGTCACAAATGCACCTTAAAGTCAGCCCAACAAGGAAACAGTAGCAGCCATGCTGAGATGATGACGATACTGAGGCAACTACAAAAGGAGTCTCTTGTTGGTGAGATCTCTGTTCTTGAATCTTTGAAGAATGAAGATAAATCTGATAGACAAACCAGACGTCGCACTAAGAAGGCTAGCCCGTCCCCATCGTTTGGATCCATTTCTGGACAAAGATATAGAATGCTGAAGGAAGGAGGCCTCACCAGAAGATCTGACGTGAAACACCATATTGCGGAGTTAGTGATCGGACAGAGGCACAAACTTTATCGGAGCAGAAACCGAGGTTGAGAAAGCTTGGGCTGAGATTGATCACCAAGAGGTCAGAATTAGATGGATGTGACAATGTGCAGTTCAATTTCAACGTTCCTTCTGCGAGTCACATGGGTGGGGCATGGGGACGATTCACTCGCTCGGTCCATCCCCAGCATCCTACTAACCTTGATGAATCAGTCTGGATTTCTGCTCGCCTCCTGTGCAATAACTGTAAGCGTGAGAGGTTTCAATTGACTCTTTAGGTGATCGCATCGAAAAACATAGCTGGCCAGGGAGAGAAAGCTGGATGGGGAGGGGAAGGAAGGGGAGAGACGGGACTCGCTTGTTAGATGCCTCAAAATAAGTGTAGCAAGGCCGCCCTCTCGCTGCTGCTATGAGTTTCCCCATCTTTCTGATATATTCTAGCTCAGTGCAGTATCCGAAACGGCACCCCACCCCTATTAAAGTGAAATCCACAAAAACCTGTTATGAGCTACTACCTTAGCCTCCATCTTCTTCTTATTGATGGTAAGAGGGGCGTGGGTTCATGTGGGATGCATGGGAACCAGCAAGTAATAATCAAACAGTTTGACTGACCGACGCGAGGACCAACCTGAGAGCCATTCAGTTGGGGAATTGAATACGGCATTGAACCTCTGGCCCAAACTTGGGCATCCAATTCTGAGCATTTTGGACGCAATTGGGCTCAAAAGTTGCGCTATTTTTTCCATGTAGTGGATGAATCGTTTTTCAAGATGGCTACTTTTCCGCTTTGGGAAAATAGGGGTGGTCTTCTTTGGATGAGAACTTCTCCAAAAGTCAATGGTCAACCCACCAAAAAAATGAAAAGAAAATGAAAGATGACATGTTGATCATCATTTTTCTGTGCAGCTGAAATACCTTGAGAGTTCTGATTAAATTTGAAGTATGTTCATTTAGCAAGGGGTCTATGGGAATCTAATACAGGGGTGCATCCCTAGAGCAAGCTAGGACCCTTTGCTCGTACCCCCCCCCCCCCCGACCTGCAAACAGGACGCTTGGGAGGGCTGATGGAAAAATAAGCTCTGATTGGATAGATTTTGCGTGACCTGTGACATGCAAGTCATAATGACCACGACCCTGCATTGTTTTAACGGCCGTTAAGGCCAAAAAAAAAAAAAAAAAATCCGGTTTCTGGTATGCGCGAGCGTCGCCGTAGCCATGCGAAAGGTTGTTGTTGTTTTGATATCTTTGAGCTGAACGGTTGTTCGCTGCGGAACTTCCAAAAAGGACTCGATCCCGAATCTTCCCCGACGGACAGCACATCCTGCTTGAATTATTGTGAATTAATCAGTGTGCAAAGTACCGGCTATTATTGCTATAAAGTAATTGACATATAAGCGATTTGTTGAGGAGTAAAGGTTAAAAAAGTGAGGCACTGTCTCCTGGTCAGATATCTTTCGACCATGTCAAGGTCTTGTCTTTTCTGTCATTGTGTTACTATACAGTACTCTGTCGGCAAAGTCCTAGGAAAATCACATCCGTCATCTAAAACCAATTGGTCAAACGCTTGTGTTTAAATTTTCGTAATAGTGTAATAAAATATTAAATTTCAAACACCGGTGAGTGTATCAATTTTGCTGTAATGTAGCTCGTGCATATTTGAATGTGTTAGTATTGCAAATCTACTTTTTGGGACAGGCACCTTTGGGCTGGTCTAGTTTATTTTATACTTAAAGTTTAGCCTGAAAATGGTAGGATAGGCCTAGGTATTTATTATTGCATTTAATATTTTCTGGGCTCCTTATTGTGGAGTTAAATCCAAGCCCGGCAATAAACCGGATCCGTCCATTGGCTGAGGACCGTTTTGATTCACTTTGCACCGTGAGGCTTTCCTGCCCTAAGGTCGTGGACATCTGACCCTCCGAGTTGCCGGTATATTATTTTCATCCACCAGTAGCGTCAACCGCCAGTGCAAGGACCGGTTCATGGACCGCTGGACGGAGGCTCACCCCGGCAAAAGTGAAATTAACTAGCTTTGGCCCTCCGGCAACCCTTAGGTTGTAGTTTTATATTTTAAAAGAGTTGACAAATATTGGAGCAGAGATTATCTTGTCTGGCAAAATTGTGGAATTGTATCTTGTTAATTAATTACTGATAAGCTAAACAAGATCTCCCGATTCTTTGATTATTCGTGTATTTTGTAGATAGTGTAAATTAAGAATTAATTAGTGTATATTTTGCTTTCATCTATTATTATGTCTGAGCTTTCCAAATGAGAGGACCGGGGACACATCGCGTGTGGGAGGGTAGGGGGGATCCGGGTTTGTGACACGATGAAGCTTATGGGGAATGTGGAGATCACATAAATCTCTGGAGGGTAAGTGCCTTTCTTCGGGACAATGATTTATTTCCATCCTTATCGAGAAGTTTTCATCGTGATTGGCAGAGCAAGAAATCCTGAACAGTCAGACCTCCATTGTAGGGAGCCTAGTATTAAGGGTAAAAAGAGTTGCGAGGATGGCTTGGGAGTAAAAAGTTTTAACTGCGAGCTTGTATTTCTGTGAAATTTGTGTGAAATTGGGCCCTATAATGCTCTAAGTCTATGTTGCAATGGAGCGTAAATGCAGCACTTTAAAGAATAGCGATGGGCGTCAACATTACCTTTAAGGGTGATCATTTAGTATGGACATTTCTCCCAAGAGTAATCGGCGTACGGCGAAAAAAATTTAACAGAAAATGACAGATGACAAACGAGCTTTAATTTTATGTGTGTCTCACATCTTGGAGAGTTGTGACTTGTTTCCCTCATTTTCTTTTTTTAAGTGGGCGTAAATAACACGCGGGTCTAAGGCATTTTTAAAAAAAAGTTTGCAGCCATTCTTCACGTTCAAGAAGTTGGCGAAATCCGTGAGGCATTTCTTGGGCCCAACAATTTTTCATAGGCCCCGAAATTTTGGCCTCGGTACAGTGCCGACTGTGCCCATTGGATAACCCGAACCTGCCTATAGTAATAACACGTACATATATCAATTGACAATAAAGCATTGTTTTTCTTTTAGTCATATACAAATCGCCACTGTATATATCTTTTAACATCACCCTCTGATTTTTTGTCAGTGGAATCTCCCGGTTCGGTTTTACAACCTCATAATGTTATGAAAAAAACCATTATTGGGTCCAATCAATATGATTGTTTTCTTCTCAGGGTTAAAACATTGACTACACGTTTTATGCTAAACGCGGTATGTTACTTCGAGTGCGCTCATGATCACTTATCATTATAGCCATTATATTCGTCAGTGGAATCTCTCGGTTCGGTTTTACAACATCATAATGTTATAAAAAAAAAAACATTAGTGGATCCAATCAATATGATTGTTTTCTTCTCAGGGTTAAAAAATTGACTACACGTTTTATGTTAAACGCGGTATGTTGCTTCGAGTGCGCTCATGATCACAGCCAGAACTGCGTGAGCGCTCAACATGGCGCTTTGGGTAATGTTGGCGGTCGTGCTTACCGCGGATTTGGTCTATTCTGCTCAAGCAACTTGTTCGCCGTGCAATTTCCAATGGACGGAGAACAAAGGCAAATGCTACAGGTATTACTTTAATCCTCTGCCGTACACGGAAGCTAAGGCATTCTGTCAGCGTCTCAACTATCAAGGTCGAAGTGGCTCCCTCGCAACGGTAACAAGCCCTGATGACGTCTTATTCATTTCGAAGTTCGCTGACAAAATGTTCAAGAACGCGACTGCATTTGATGTACCGTCATTCATTTGGCTACTAGATACACATGACATGAACACAACGGGTAAGTCGGTACCAATCTTGTTATGACATTTCAAAATCAAATTGCACATACAAGTCACAAAAGAATATCACAAAAGTACGTTAAACTGGGTAAACATTACAAAATCTGGATACAAACGTTTCATATATATAAATGCACATCGATTGGATTTGTTTGATATTTTCACCCTCGAATCCTTTTGTGGCTTTTATTACTTAAATGAACCTGTGACCTTTTCTGATTTACAATCATGACTCCTGAAAACCCGTGCAAACTACATGAACACAACACGCCATTCTTCTTGATATTTCTTATAACATTTTTATTGAACTTTTTTTTATTGCAAAGAGCGCATGACATGATCTTAAATGGAAACATATTTTGTGCAACTTTCTACTCCTCTGAAATGTATGGAAAATCTTTTTGGTCATTTTGTTTATTGAAAATGCTCTTTTAAACACAGTTACAAATGTCAATGCTTTCCTGACGAATGAGGGCGCTCTTGCTGTGATGTCATGTCAGGAAGACACATTACTTTAGGGGTTTTCTGTTCAAACTGTGAACCCAAAATGTGCTAATTGAAAACATTTGTGAGACATTTGCTCAGTGGCTTACTATCATGCACTGAGACGACAACAAATCACCAAAGAAGAGACAATTTATGACAGCAAAATATCCGCAACTGTGGCAACTTTTGCACTGAGTAGCTGTAACATTGAGGTTCCTGCCTGAAATGAAACCACACATTTGCTCATGATTATGTGAATTTCGCATTAGCCTAAACAAACGAAAGGCACCAAAACGGCCTTAAATATGGCAAATGAATAGGATATTGAAAATCAGGCTAAAGTGCACACAAAGTAGTATTTTCGATGATTGCATAAAAATACATCCCATGGGCCCTTTAAGTCACCTATCTCTCATTTATCTTTACATCTACCATGGCACCATGCATTCTATATCTTTGGATGACTGACTGATACCAAATGCCACTTTTTACAAGTTAACATTGTTCATGGTTTTGCTTTGATTTACGGCATACAATGCAGTGTATGCCAAAACACCGCTTATATTTTGCATTTATCACAGCCCAAAACATGTGATTTTACAATTGAATTGAATTTCTTATTACAATATCAGGACCTTACTATTTTAAAAGTTACAGCAATCATCGACCAAGCATTATTTGTGAGTTGGCATTGACCAAGCCAAAATGTTATTTTCCCTGGTAAATCCAACTGTCCAATGAAATACTTGGCTTTTTTCGCTAATTTGCAAAAAAAACCCGTTCTTTTTATTCTGATTTTTTCTTTTGTCTTCTTTTTGTTCCCTTTTTTCCGGCCTTCGCTTCTGGCATACATTTTTGTTTATACATCTTCCAAAGTTACCTTAGGCATATTCCCTACAGCAAGGATGTGTCCCGAAGAGTGACGTCATCATAACGTCATCATGGGTCACCTGACGTCACGTTAAAGATTTCTAGATTTAATCTTTGAATATCAGTATAAAATCAACCAATGATCATAATAACTTAACTTGACTTTTGTGGGAACTGATACAAGTATCTAGGATCTTTATTTTAAAATCACGTGACTTTTCCTTCCAGTCCAAACTGGAAGTGCCTTATAATTTAAAATTGGAAAAATATGTGAACTTGCTTTCAACGATGTTAGCTTTTGGCAAGGTTGTACTTCACAAAAAAATACCGGTAACGTCCTAACATGTTAAGGAGCCCTCTAGCAGTAGGTGGAGAAATGTTTAAAATGAATCATCAGTTGATGTGTGTGTCGAAGTGTGCTTAAATCACTTTATAACTGATGTAAGGTGCGTTGGAGTGCGCTACTCGTGCTAACACGAGTATACTCCTGAGCGCCAGAACGGCAGGAGTACGACCCGCGGTTTAGCAAGAGCATGCTCTTCGTCATATCGGGAGTTTTCTCTTGCATTGAGAGAAATGCGCACGCAACATGTTCCTGCACTCGCGAGTAGCAAGAGTAACACGCTCGAACGCATCCATATAGCCAGCCGATGCTCAAAAACAGTTGAGGGGAGAAAAAAACAAAAATGACCTCACCAGTCCGGTAGTTACAATGAAAAGACCTTTAAACCAAACATAATTGCTGAACAAACAACCGTTAACATAGCTCTCGAGCTTTCTGGTATTGATGTCCTGATGACGTCATCAAGTATGAGATTACTGGAAACCGAATATTTGTAGATTTAATCTATGAAAATCCAAATAAAATCAACTGTGACAGATCTGGTTTGGCTTTTTATGGCAATTGATATAATAATCCAGAGTCTATTTTTTATACAATGTGCAAATTCACGTGACCTTCCTTCCGGTTGAAACCGGAAGTGGCTTGTAATTTAAAATTTGGTAAAAGATGTGAACTTACTTTGACCGTTGTGCATTCAACTGGAAATGTCATGTTGTCCGTTGGGTCATGTGGCGTCGTTCTGTCATCTGACGTTATGTGTCATCATGAGTCATGTGACGTCGTCATGAGTCATGTTAAGTCTCTTCAAAACGCATACATCTAGAGAACTGCAAGGTTTGCCAAGCAGCAAAGCAGTCATGGAACTTTTGTTCTTGTATTGAATTCATCATTTGCCTGATTGCACATGAACAAAATAAGCTTGAACTCGTACAAAAGTCATTTCGCGGAAAAGCCCTATGTTCTGATCATGAAACAGACATGTAGCTCTGGTTTTTCTTTCTTTTTCATTTTATTCCCACTTTTTTCCGGCCGTCACTTTGGGCATTTATCTTTGTCATGCATCCTTCAAAGTTACCAAAGGCATAGTGCCTATAGCAAGGATGTGTCCCGAAAAAGTCATCATCATGGGTCACATGACGTCGAGGTAAAGATTTCTAGATTTAATCTTTGAATATCAATATAAGATCAACCGTGAGAGAGCTGAACTTGACTTTTGCGAGGATTGATAGAATAATTCAGGATCTTCATTTTATCTCCTGATCCAAATCACGTGGCTCTCCCTTCCTGTCCATCCTGGAAGTGCCGTATAATTTAAAGTTGGCAAAAGATGTGAACTTGCTTTCAACGATATAAGTGTCTGGCTAGGTTGCACTTCACAAACAAATACTGAAATACCGGTGACGTCATAATATAATAGAGCGCCCTGTAGCGGCTGGTTGAAAAAAAATGTATTTAATGAATAATCAGTTGATGTGTGTGGCGAAGTTTGCTTAATTCACTTTATAATTGATGTATATAATCAGCTTCATGCTAAGAAAAAAGTTTAGGCGGAGAAATTTTGATGACGTAATCAGTCCGGAAGTTACAATAAAAGACTTTTTATCTTGAGACAAATGCTGAAAAAAAAACAACTTTAAATAGCTCAGAGAACATAACTCTCAAACTTTCTGGTAATGACGTCACGATGACGTACGTCATCAAGTATCAGATGACAAGCAACCAACGATTTCTAGATTTAATCTTTGAAAATGTATGTATATATATATATAATTAACTGTTAGATCTGATTTTGCTTTCTGCGGGAATTATAAGTGCCTTATAATTCGAAAATGGTAAAAGCTATGAAATTGCTTTTCACGATGTTAGTCGGCGTTAAGGGTGGGCTTTTCAAACACTTGACTAGTGACGTCGTGTGTTATTCGAGCGCACTCTGGCAGCACGTGATCACGGGTCTTTTGACGTTGTCTTAAAGGTGCATTTTTTTTTAATTTATCTACAGAACCATAAATCCGATTGGGTTGAAACGTTGTACATACATAGTTAGGAGCGTGTTATTGATAAAACCAAAATATTGGGGAAAAGCCCTATGTTCTGTTCACCAAACGGACATAGACCTCTAGTTTTTCTTCTTTCTTCTTCGTTTTGTATTAAAATCCCATGGACTTTGTACGCGTTTTTTGTTCCGGCCGTCACTTTTGGCATTTATCTTTGTCATACATTCCTGACGGTTACCAAAGACGGTTACCAAAGGCAAAGTTGTGTCCCAAAAAGGCAAAGTTGTGTCCCAAAGAGTGACGTCATGATGACGTTGTCACGTGTCACGTGACGTCATCTTAAACGTGCATATTTTAAAGTCCATATCTAGATAACTTTAACTCCGATCGGGTTGAAACTCGGTATGTACTTATACCAGGATGTGTTTTAGGTAAAATTTGAGGTGATGTCGTCATGACATCATTATGTTATTTTATGTAGATTTTTGAGGTTTTAAAGATTATCACCATATCTCTCGAACCCCGAATCTCTCGAACCACCATATCACTGCGGTATAAAACACGCTGTATGCTAGAGTTGCTTATGTAGGTGGGTGGGTGGGTTAACACTTTACTCCGACATATATTGTATTGATACAACACAAGTATTACAGCTTTGCATTCGAAGACCGGTTTTTGCAAACACTGTCGCTTGCGTCCAAATTGCATATGTTTTGCATATTAGATCACGCCCCATTCCTTTTTGTTTTCTGTACTCTCGAGGTACCGGTAAGGTCTATAATTTGTTCATAGCATATTTAAGTCTTATTACATATTTTGGTGACATATTCATCGAATGTGTTATCTTTCTGTGTACCTGATATTTTTTATATATTGATGTATTTCTCTAAAGGAGCATGAAATAAATGTCTTCTTAAAATGAATTGAAAAATTGAACTGTACGGCCGCGAATTCTCTTTGCCCAAACTCCATCTATGTATACATGGTTTTTGAGCGCCCTCTTCGAAACTTTAATGATACCTACGCAGGTATATATTGCCATGAATGTCCAGGATTTGTGCGATAGCGTAGTCGGTAGTGTCGTGATTTTGTACCGGGAGGGATTGTTGTGGATTCGAGTCACCGTTTTGTACTCGAATTTAGTTTCTTTTCTAATCTGAAAATTTGGAGGTTTTTTTAAAAGGGAAATAAAGTCCGAATTTCAATACGTTCGAATTTATTTATTATTTCTTTTTATTCTAATTTGATATTTTTTCCCTCATGTTTTTAAGAGAAGTCAAACCAAACCGCCCATGCAGATGTCGTATGGGACCAAAAAAAAAATCGCGGTGTGGCCCGGGTGCACGGTAGTCTGAGTATCACCCGTTATCCACGGAGCCAAGTCCTGTACAACGTCTGATATGTCTAGACATGCAGATATATGTAAGCCGCACGCCAGCCAATCGGAGTCGACATTACTAAACCGTGACGTCATTTCATTCCCAAATCAGGACTAAATCGGGGCGCATATCGCGTAACAAGATACAGAGCGCGTGACACTTTTTTTATCCATTGTCTATAACGCGCAACGGATGAATGACCAAAGACAGATAGAGAAAGCGCCCACTAATTGGTCAAAATCTAGGAGGTCAAGAGGCGGGGTCTTGCCCATGTCTTTCGCCATGGTCTATTACATAGACTAGGTGCATGGACGGTGCCGTATAGCCGTCTTCGCACGTTACCCGACCGCCATGGGGTGTACCACTCGGTACTTGTTTTGTATTAGGTTTGTTAGGTAATAAATCTTTGCAAGCACAACATTTTGAAACATGTCTGACGTCACGATGACGTCATCAAAATGCGATTTTTCAAAACACATACATAGGTAAGTCTGATTGTCTTATAACTTGGTGGGTAAACACTGTTACTAATATGCAAATCCCGCGGTGACGTCACGATGACGTCATTGTTATTGGTTGATTTTTTCTATCTTTTTGAATATGCAAAATTTTATTCCACTTACAAAATTGTACACTTCCGTTCATCCGATTGACTTCAAACTTGTTACAAACCAAGACCACAATGAAAAATGTGCACTTAATTGTGGTATTTAAACTAACGGTCTGATGGGTTCAGCATTTTGTATAAACGTAGTCTGACACGTGTCGTGAAAGCCGGGGAAGGTCTTAACTTTGCGTGTTGAATCTGATAACTTAATTGATAATATTAATAGATATAATACTTTATTCAAGCAAATTCACACGTAGAATACCAAGTATACACTCGGATAAAATGTACTGACGAACCTTTACAAAAACAAATAAAACCTTTACAAAAACAAACAAACAAACAAACAAACAGGACATAGGATAGTGAAGGGCTGCCTAGATAATATATAGCTTCATTGCACAATTGCGCTGTTATATTGTATGTAACGTATTAAATGCGTTTGTCTGTCTGTTATTCGTGTCCTGTTTAAAATGCTGACAGCGATCCATGTCGGCATCGCTGTTCAGATTTTCATTTCAAAAGTACAAAAATTAAGCGTCCAGTTTCTGTCACTTAATAAACTTAAACTGACGTGCACGTGAATCTTTCCAGGCTCAATACAAACTTCATTATAAACTGTTTTATTACTAGCTTTTAAAATTATGTAAAACTATTCTGTGAAATTATTGTGTCCATTGTTAAAAATCATCACAAATTTG
The DNA here is from genome assembly GCF_015706575.1 of Patiria miniata. Classification (NCBI taxonomy): domain Eukaryota; kingdom Metazoa; phylum Echinodermata; class Asteroidea; order Valvatida; family Asterinidae; genus Patiria; species Patiria miniata. The sequence continues at coordinate 8,067,840 of NW_024037067.1, forward strand.
CACCGACATCTACCCATGGTGACTGTTGCTATTCATATCCGACTGTTCTTCTCGTTCAGGGTCGAACCGTCGTGATCTGTTGTTATTTATAGTCGGACTTCCTATTATCTCGGCATCCCTATTATCGCGGCATGGGAAATTTCTCTTTTTGCGTTGCCAAAACTCCTTCAAGTGGCGATTTTTGTCCAGTTCACCAGTCATTAAGTACTTTTTGCCGAGTTGTATAAAAAGGATGATTAAAAAATGTTGTGTCTTTCGGGACTTTCAACGATTTTCAATAAATAATAACGTTTTCCAAAACTTGCAAATTTTCCCTCACCGTGTCTGTTAAAAGGTACCGTCTATGTTTTAACATAAATCTTTAATGGTGCTCTGTCCATGAAAGTTCCATTGTCTGGCTCCCATTCTTCAGCTGCAAATGTAAAATGAAGAAGAAGGATGATATTTGCAACGCGAAATCGTAACAACTTTTAAAGGATCCAAATAAGCACAGTGCGTTAACAAAAATAAAACGGCACACCGTTTAAAGTGAATGGCGCCCCCATTCGCCAATCAGTAGACTTGCCTCAATGATTTGTGTTCTCCTTTCGGGGGAAGGGCAGGGTCTTAAGAAATCATCCTGCACACATAGTCTTTATTAATCAACTTGAACTTACAGGGAAAATATCAGACTTTATTCAGGGGATGTTTTGGTCAAAAATTAACTATGAATAAAAATAGTTGAGATCATTATTAAAACCACTTCCCGCATACCGCGATAATATATGGAGTCCACCTCCGTTCGCACAGTCCAAGCATGTCTATTTTCACAGGCATCGTACACGGAATAAACCACACCACCGTCGGATTTGTTTTATATCAATTTGAAAAGGAAGAGTTATACTACACAAAAGACGTACAGGACAATTCGGGAAGGTTAGTGGGCAATCTCTATTCCGAACGAGAAACGTAATAAGTACCGCGATAATATGGCAACCCATCCTACATGCTACGCGTACGGTTCACCTCATTCAGGCTTTCTGTCATCCAACCGTGGTGGTCTCTTGTTCCTTAAAATCCATCACTTCACCTCATTCAGGCTTTCTGTCATCCAACCGTCGTGGTCTCTTGTTCTTTATAGTCTGACGATTCACCTCATTCAAGCTTTCTGTCATCCACCTGTCGTGGTCTCTTGTTCTTTATAATCAGACGGTTCACCTCATTCAGGCTTTCTGTCATCCAACCGTCGTGGTCTCTTGTTCTTTATAGTCCGACGGCTCACCTCATTCAGGCTTTCTGTCATCCAACCGTCGAGGTCTCTTGTTCTTTATTATCCGACGGTTCACCTCATTCAGGGTTTCTGTCATCCAACCGTCGTGGTCTCTTGTTCCTTATAATCCAACGGTTCACCTCATTCAGGCTTTCTGTCATACAACCGTCGTGGTCTCTTGTTCCTTATAATCCATTCAACCGTCGTGGTCTCTTGTTCTTTATAATCCGACGGCTCACCTCATTCAAGCTTTCTGTCATACAACCGTCGTGGTCTCTTGTTCCTTATAAACCGACGGTTCACCTCATTCAGGTTTTCTGTCGTACACCCGTCGTGGTCTCTTGTTCTTTATAATCCGACGGCTAACCTCATTCAAGCTTTCTGTCATTCACCCGTCGTGGTCTCTTGTTCTTTATAATTCGACGGTTCACCTCATTCAGGCTTTCTGTCATCCAACCGTCGTGGTCTCTTGTTCTTTATAATCAGACGGCTCACCTCATTCAAGCTGTCTGTCATTCAACCGTCGTGGTCTCTTTTTCCTTATAAACCGACGGTTCACCTCATTCAGGTTTTCTGTCGTACACCCGTCGTGGTCTCTTGTTCTTTATAATTCGACGGTTCACCTCATTCAGGCTTTCTGTCATCCAACCGTCGTGGTCTCTTGTTCTTTATTATCCGATGGTTCACCTCATTCAGGTTTTCTTATTATTCAGGACTATCCAAAGACTAAATAATATCAAGAAACCCTAAAAGAGGTGAACCGAAGCATGTAAATAACAACAGATCACGACGGTTTGACCCTGAACGAGAAGAACAGTCAAAATATGAATAGCAACAGTCACCGTGGACAGATGTCGGTGCAAATTTCTGATGATTTTTAACCATGGACACAATTATTTCACAGAATAGTTTTACATAATTTTAAAAGCTAGTAATAAAACAGTAGTTATCATTCAATTTCCCAATTATACCATGAAAATTGTATTGAGCCTGGAAAGACTACACGTCCAAGTCAGTTTACGTTTAAGTGACAGAAACTGGACGCTAAATTTGTGTGCTTTTGAAATGAAAACCTGATCTGCGATGCCGACATGGGTCGCTGCCAGCGTTTTAAATATGACACGAACAGACAAACGCATTTAATACGTTACATACAATATACGAGGTGCAATTGTGCAGTGCAGCTGTATGTATTATTATCTGGGCAGCCCTTCTATATCCTATGTCCTTTGTGTTTGTTGTTGTCTTCCTTTGATCCCCCCCCCCCTATTTTCGTCAGTACAGTTTATCCGATCGTTGTACTTTGTATTCTATTATGTGTGAATTTGCCTGAATAAAATGATAATTATATTTATTACCTATTAAGTTATCAGATTCAACACGCTATTCCTCGTACATTACCAGAGGTATACAAGAGAGAAAAAGCTGCATCGCTAGTTAATTTGAATAAATCGATCCATGCTGAATATGTAACAAATCTTGGCACTGGTACTAATAAAAGCCTAATGTAAGAACGGCCGTCATCTGGCCAACGATTGGATGGGGCCCCGGTCACGTATGTTTCAGCCCCATAGACCGTGCGTGCATTTAGTTGTCTTCTCACGCATGCGCAATGGTTTCCTCCGCGTCGTCGGCTTGCAAACTGCGGTAGCAGACGACGCACTGAACGATTGTCTGGTTTTCATGTCTTAAAATGTATCCTTCTCAAACGTACTTAAAAGATTATTCAAACAAAAAATTATCAGTAGACCAAGTGAACAAAGATATAAATTGTCTCTACAGTGTGGTAACGGCGCTAAAAACCTTTTCAAATATTAAAAAAAAAATAATTATGGACAAAAAACGTACAAAATGAAAAGGAAAAACATCGTTCGATTTTGAGTTTGGTTTACACATTTTGACAATTTGCCGGGTTTACCTTAGATCAGCCGTAGTACCATCGGAAAGGATGATAGATTATTAACATTTTACAGGTGATTTGATGTAAGAAGGAAACCTGTAGCTTATAAAAATCGTCATTTTTCGAGTAAACCCATTTTGAAAGCTTCGTGCACAAATACACTGGTCCCAGTACCCTCTGACCCTCTGTGATCGTACTTAACTGCATCTCAGGGCCGGGAACCAGTCAGTTGTAAATCGTTTCAGTTAAATGTATACATTTATTTGCCAACGCGTCGAAAGATTACAAACGAAGCGCCGCGGCGCGTGGCGCGTGGCTAGCCATGTTTACGGGCCAGATTCCCGTAGGGTCTGTGTACAGGTACGTGCACACTAACGTTACATTCAACGAACAAACGTATAACGTGAGACCTTACTTTTCTCATTGAAACGGTTTCCGACTTAAATGATATTTATACATCGCACTTTCCGTGGCATCTTTTACCATTTTTCAGTGAAGACAAGTTTACAATTACTCGGCAAAACTGAAAAATTATCCCCTAAACTGTCGCCTGTTTTGAATTTGTGACCCAATATTTTCGTACTACACGACACGGAAAAACAAAAAAAATACATCAAATACTCTCTCCTTTTTTGCGCTAAGGTTTGCAAAAGTGACTTTGATTGCCTTAAATTCCTGTCCACGTGGAAAGAAAAATTTATCAAAGTTCTTCGAGCGTGATGTTGACCGATACTTCAGTGGGTCAAACTGCGACCGCAGGCATCCATGTTTGCTGATTATCAGTATTTCATATTTTGAGTGCGCATGCGCGCAAACTAAATGAGCGGCTGAAACATACGTGCGGTGGGAGGGCCGTATTGTTCTGCACGGCTTTTTATTGGATAGGATACGTATACCGTCTACCATGCGGCACGAACCGTCTAAAACGAAAGAACACAATGCACGTATAATGGCGCAAACTGGAGTCTTGAAAAAACATACACTAGACACAAAGATCCACATGCGTAGTCAGCGTTCATATCCGCATTTATCTTACACACTGTGATTTGAGTTTCGGCCGTTGGTATTGTATTGTGCCACTTAATTTAGTATGGTTAGGATAAAATGACTTCTGCTCAGTTTAACCGTGCCTTTTTGGACAAATGTTGTTGTATTATGAATTTCGCCATTAAAAATGCGATACACATTTTTGGATACACATGTAAGGGTTGGATACGAGTACGTTTACAAAATTGCAGAAAAGCCCCGTGTTCGAACAGACAAAGACCTCTATTTATTTTTTTCTCGTTGTGAAGCAAGCCCCTGTTAATTTATCGACCCATTCGGTCGATCAGACGATGTCGATCGCGCTGCCACCAGTCTAATATCTTTTCTTTCTAAATCATGGCTCTGGAAGATTTAAAGGTACTAAGTAAAGTCGGAGATATCCTACAGAATCGACCCATTGCGCAACGCAATCGACCGATCGCGCTGGTCGTCCGATTGCGCCCAACACCCCAAGTGGGTCACTTAATTACTTTGAGGACTATATCGTAAATGAAGTTTTGCCTGGGACATTGTTCTTGCTAAATCTTAGCCCATCCAATTTTACTCGTGTTTAAATTTCAGCTTCGGACTTGGAACCAATTCTGGACATACCCTTCGGCCAAAGGAGTGACGTCACTCCGTGCGAGAATAACCAAGGTATAAACGAGTCGTATCGAGTTGTAGGAACTCCTCAAAAGGTTCCTGGCCCAGGGCTAGTGGAGCAACCATGCGCAGTGCACTCACCGGTTGGGTCATACTTAGATCTTGGAGACTTTGCAGGGAGCTGTGTCTCAGACCCTGGACTGTGTGAGTCTAAAAGTATGACTTGGTCAATTTGGTTGAAAATTGACACACCTGTGAACAAAAACGACTGGTATTACTTGAGCTCTGGCGGACAGACTCATCTTGCCAGTGGTATAGCTTTAATGTATGTAGACAGCTCTCAGAGATTCTGGATTCTGGCAAAGTCCGAACTAAAGTATTTTCAATATAAATATGACAAAAGTAAGATACCGCTGGACAAGTGGTTCCATCTCGCATTCACGGCGGACTTGTCAGGCACGAGGAGCATAGACGTGCAATTATTTGTCAATGGGGAGATGGTCAATGCGGACGAGACTAACAACCCAACTACAACAACTCAATCGGACAAATGCACTCATCTTTACATCGGCATGTCAAATACATGTATGCCAAATACATGTACAACCAGTGACGTTTACAGGTACAGTGGCTCTGCGGCATACAGTAATCTGGTTGTGTTTGACGGTCTTCTGAGGTCACAACAGATAGCAAACCTGTACAAGTGTGGAACTATTGGTACGTATACCGTTTAATACCTGAATTTGATACAGTTTGTGGCGTTTAATAAGATATTACCAGGAAATGTATCCGATCTGTCGACAAACAAAATGGAGGTTAGCTTTCTTGCGAAAGATGTTGATACATTGTTGTTGTTTGTTATTGTTGCTGTTGGTGATGATGTTGCTGTTATGTTGTTGCTGTCATTGCTGTAGTGTTGTTGTTGCTCAGTGTTGTTTTTGCTGACGTTACTTTTGCTGCTGTGGTGGTTGTGGTGGTTACTTTTGTTATAACCACAACCACCACGACCACAACAGCCACAACGGCTGTTGTGGTCGTGGTGGTTGTGGTTGTACTTGTAGGGGTAGTTGTAATTGTTATGGTGCTGGTGGATGTGGCTGTTGTGGTTGTTTTTGTGGTGGTAATTGTGGTTGTGGTTATGGTGGTTTGTTGTGGGTTGGTGTTGTTTGCACTTCATGAGCTTCGTACTTTCCTTGTTTTATCTTTGTGTAGATTGGCGCCCTAGGATTACCAACTTCACAATGACCCACGACAGCCTCACTGACGGGCCAATCCGTTTTGAATGCACGGCCGACGGTGACGTCATCACGTGGAGTTTACTACACAAGAACAACCACAACAACATGAGTCGGGAGAATTTGGCAGCCGCAGCGGGCGCCAGCTACACAATTCAAGCAGTGAATGTTTCTGGATGCGTCATTCACTCGACTCTTGTGATTGATCACAACCACGGCTTGCCACTTGAGAGCGCTCTAGTGGCCTGCACGGCACATTCGTTTCGTCTACGCGACAATGCGTCTATGTTCATCTATCAAGGTATTCCACATAATGAGCTTTACGGACAACTTTTTCACTTATTGAGTGTGCCAAACCACTCTCTGGATCTGTTAGGATTAATCTTTCTTTTTCTTTTTTTTCTGCACAGCACGTTTCCGCGGGTTTTCTTCCTAAACGGTTTTGATATGAACTTGTAACTTTAAATATAAATCGACCCTCATCCCAACTGGTGCGTATTACTCTGACGTCATTATGACGTCATAAGGTGTCAAATTACAAGCGATTTTAGCTGAAAAGTGACCAATTTCGTTCATCAATAACTCTTGAACAAAGTAATCAATGATGTTTGTATTCTGTAATCTCGTTCATCTATAACTCTTGAACAAAGTAATCAATGATGTTTGTATTCTGTAATCAGATAGACCATTAATTGATAAACATTTTTGTCGTGTACGTAAACTCGCTTGACCTTTACTTCGGGGTCTAGCGGACGGTCAAAGATAGGTGAATTCAAAATGAAGACGTTAGCCTGAAATCAAAACAAAGCAATTTTTTTTCTTAACGGTTTATGGTATATCACAAAACCTTGTGTGAACTTGTACCATGTTACGAAGATGTTATAATTTTTGTTACGGCATCATGACGTCATCGGGTATCAAATTACAAGCGATTTAAGGGCAAATTTTGACAAAATAGTTTGCGTTATATCTTTTGAACTAAATAGAGTATCGTGTTCCTTTTTTTCGTGAGGTTGTAGACTATGCCGTGAGAAACATTTCGTGTTCCCGGACACAAAACCGCTTGACCTTTACTTCCAGTGTTACTGGAAGTGCAATAAAACTGAATATAACTAAGAAACGGAAGCATTCTACTACAAACATATATTTTATGAAGTTGTTAAGTACGGAATGCCAGACACAAAAACAGTGTGATGAAGTCATCAACCGAAAGGGCGCCTCCTAGCGGCACATAAAATAGTGTTTCTTTTCTTTAATTTTAAAACCATAGTTTTCAATTTTACCAAATCACCCCTTGATACTCTTTGATTAACCACAGATAACTTGGCAAGGTTTAAAATTCATGATGGATTAGAATTCAGAGCGGAAGTTACTTCTATGAGAATTAGCCAACGATCAAATTTTAAATTTAATTCTATAATTTGATCCATGTCGTATATCTTAGCGTAAATAACGATACCATTACAATGTTCACCTTTTGCGTCCAAATACTGTGACGTCATCAAACCGGAAGTTCGGTGTGATGAATACATACACTAAGTCTTATATTTTCCATATTTTCATACGTTATATAACTTCACAATGAACATCCCCTCCGAACTAAATCAGTATCCACTTCCTGTTTTTACTAATGACGTTATCAAGCCAGAAATAACTTGCATGTGAACGTAGAATGTTTACTGAATTTCATCACACCGTTAAAGATGCATATTTTAAACAAAATAATTGATTGTCCTGGAAATGATTTATTTTCGTGATCCTTTGTTCTTACATAAAAATATTCAAAAATTCATAAGGTTTGATGAGATTTGAAGGTTTGCATGGTGGAAAGATACTAAGACAAGATAAGTTTAAGGTAGCAACATGTCAATAAATTTCTTTACAAGGATGCAAGTTGACTGAAGGACGCTGGATGATCACTGGAGCGTGTCAGTACACAGTGAGGGGGCAAAGGGGAAGGAGCGCAGGGTATAGATGACCCATAGGCGAGAACTGAACCTAAGTTGTCCTAGGGTATAGGAGACCCATGGGACTTGGACTTGAGGATGGGGCGCCAGATTTCGCTGATGTAGAAACCGATGTCTTGGGGAACAGTGTTATGCTTGATGATCTCGATGGCTTCTCTGATGCGTCGGGGGTACCAGCGGTCGATGCTAGTGAGTAGTTCTGCTTGGCTCCAGTTGATCGGGTGGTCCTCGGTGTGGGAGTGTTTGACGATGGAAGATTTCTCGAAGTTTCCCTTCCTGCCATAGGCTTTGTGTTCATTGAGTCTGCCGTGGGGAGGTCCCTGCCAGTCTCGCCGATATACACTTTGCCACATTGACATGGAATCTTGTACACCCCAGGTCTGCATTCTGGGTCACACCGATCCTTGTGTGAAGTCAGCAGGTTCTGCATCTTCAGAGGGGCTGTGTGGAAGACTCGAATTCCATGTTTTTGGAGGATGCGTTGGATGTGATGAGAAGTGGTGCCTAAGTAAGGGAGAGTGATGGAACTAGGGGCCCTAACTAGTTGGCTTGAGGTATTGGAGACTCTTCGGCCGGGAATGGTTCTTGGGTCTTGTGTCTTGACTTGGCTGGGCTGGTATCCGTTGCGCTGCAGTGCTGTGGTGATGTGATGGAGTTCTTGAGGTAGGTGTTCATCGTCGCAGACGTTGTACGCTCTGCGGACGAGGGCTCGGTTGACGGAGGACTTTATTCTTGGGTGGTGGAAAGAGTTGTTGTGCAGGTATCTGTCCGCGTGGGTGGGCTTGCGGTAGACACTGCGAGCAAGACTTCCGTCTGGCTTTCTGGACACCTCAACGTCAAGGAATGAGATGTTGCCATCTCTTTCTTATTCCATGGTGAACTGAATGCTGCTGTGAAGCTTGTTGAGGTATTCCAAGAAGAGCTGGAGGTTGTCTTACTTGCATTTAGAAAACTTGAAATTCAATACGACTTGCTGCATCGCGTATGCACTCGGATCGTACGAGAGGCTTAGCTTTGCTGCGCTACATGACGCAGCGTCACGTATTTTTGAAGTTGACGACGGTTCGACGGTGTCTTTATTTCGGCTTCGTCTGCTATTAGTTTGGGTCCTTAACTTTGAAGATTCCTGCTCAAAATTTGATCGGAACATTAACAGCTTTTAATAATAAAGCTAAAACGGAAAGCCGAACTTTGAAAAAAAAGGCCGTCCTGTCTAATTTCAGCCTGCTGGCGGTTACCTGATCAACAATTTAGACGTCAGGGCGTCGGGGAATCGCCAGGTCAGGGAACCAGACTGGTAAATACGCCGTAGAAGTGGTTGTGCCATACGCCTCTCAGGTCACGCGTTGCCGAGGTCAGGCGTTCCACACAAACCTGGTGTTACGTATAGCGATAGCACCGTGCCCACGTACTTTTTCATCAACTTTTAATCCGTTGGAAATAAAAATAACGGGTATCCGTCACGTTGTAAGTGATGAATACAGCCAGTTATGAAGCACTGTCCCATTTCCAGTCTTATTAATTCTTAATGTCTGGGATATAAACTAGAAAATGTTCACCTAAATCGCCCATATAAATATCCTGTGGTACAAATGGCGGACGAGACATTGTGTGGAACGGTCACTATTGGAGACGACCCCGCGTGACGTCACACTCCTACGTCGTATAATACATTAAATAAACATGAACTATTTATGTCAATTTGAAAAACCCAGAAATCCAAATTATGCCAAATTTTGACATTTCTATTTTCATTTCTATTTCTATTTTAAGGCAAACAAGTGAACATCGGAACAAGCGACCGTGTTTCTATTGGTAAGTGTGATTCCGTGTTGTTACTTTCAAATCGACAGAATAATCATCAGTTGTTTTTGTAAATAACTAGCGGGATGCCGCGCTTTGCGCGGCACCCGCTAGCTTGGCGGAATAATATACTAATATTTACTGTAACCCAATTTGCATGTTGACCCAAGTGGGCATGGTCATTCTCTGGTGAAAACCCATTTCTCATCATCAATGTTGTGTTTGCATGATGGCGATACGTTTTGGTGTGTTTTCACCGTTGATGTTGTAATACGTAACTATTCAAGGTCTGAAAAAGCACACCGAATTTGCCAAAAAAAACAAAACAAAACAAATCAATTTTTTTTTTCACGTGCCAACCGTGACTTAGAGGACAATGAAATCGGTGCATGTATCGTCACCGACACCACGAAGTAACACGCAAGTCCACTTCAGCGTTACTCCGTGAAAACCGCTTAATGACAAATGTTGGTTTCACAAAAACACTCAAGCGTGGCCGCGCACATAGGACACTGGCGCAAACGATTTTCGTTTTCACAAAGTTACAACACTGTAATACTATTTGGATAAAAACGTTTTAAACTGATTGACAGGAATGTAATTCATCCGTATTCTTGTAGGATTACAGAAAATTTTAATAAAATGGCTTCAAACTGCATATGGTGAAATAAAGATGAGCGCTTCTTCGTGAAAACGAAAATGACCGAGTCATCGCACAGTGTACATGAGTGTTACTTCGTGATAACGATACACACTCGGTTCTGTAAAAATTTAGGTATAGAAACTTGGTAACCTTTTGAATGTGTATATATACATGCCATTTAAGCACCAGCATACAGAGACCAAGCCTCTCCATCAATCCTTGCATTTTGTGCTTCTGCACCACTCTTTAGGCCTTTAAAAAACAAATGACACACAGACATCAGACAGACAAACGACAGACAGACTTACAGACAGCGTAAGATTTTTTAAGCTCTGGTAACAGAGCTTCTGTAAGTCACTCGGTTGTCGATCGGTCGGGCGGTCAGTCCCCCTAAAAAATATTGACCAAAAACGAACCCCCACTCACCCTTAAAATTGTAAGTACAAAATTGTAACTGTAAAAAAAAAAAAAGCCTACATTATCTACTTGACAAGAAGTGTTTGTAACAATTCGTGACATTGTTTATGAAATTGTTTCCATAAAGAAAAGAAAATATGCGGTGATGTGATAGTCAAGTGGTTCGTGCGCTACGAATTGAGGAAGTTAGGGGGCTTCCATACAAAGGTCACTATACATCACCCCTGCGTCTGGCCCCATGTCATTTTAACGAGTCTCAGGGCGTCGGAGTGAGGATACAGTTGCATTATGAAGGTCACTAATATTTTAAATTGTGACTGTCAACAAAATGGGAAATTCTTATTTCAACTGACAATCACGACCAAGTGAGTAATAATTGTATAATTTCATGCAAGACTTTCATGCAAGACGGCTAGAGCTTGTCGTGCATTCGCAATTGTTTCATAGAGGATGAATTTCGCCCCTCGCTTGGCAATATAGAAAACAAAATGAACACAATTGCAAATGCATGAAATTATTTGAGCAATATAGTTGCAGGGACTAATTCAATCACAAGGAACGTCTAAATTTGTGCACAGCGCCACCAAGTGTCAGAAACCCCAGTAAGAAATTCTTGGGAAATTTGAAGTCAAGTTGCTACTTTACTAAATCGGCTTTCCTTCTTTTCATCTGAACGTCACAGGTCTTTCCTTGCGGGAAGTAGGAAACCATGAAAACCAGTTCATAATCCAAGATGGCGACTACTTTGACACGTATTGCGACACGGTGCCCCCTACCACCGCATCAAACATCGGCGAATCTTGCTCACTAGAGGATCAACAAAAACATCCCTTTATTTGCCAGATGTAAACGATTTTTTTCAGCAAGGAGGTATAAACATGGGTAATCGTTTTCATTGATATCTTTGGACAACTAAAGATACGAAAAAAAGAAAACGCCATACAAATTGTCAAGGTCAAGAAATATACTGGCCCAAGGTTTCCTGAACTGACATATTGTTAAATCTTAATACGCACAAATTCCCACAACAGGGTGTTCAAAGAAACTGAAAAAATAAGAAAAGAAAATAACATAGGAAGCAGTTCAGGTTGTTGACTGCTGGTGACTGTGGAAATTTCAAGTAATATAATCAGCAGTTATCTCTATATTAATCGAAAGACACATACCACTAAATTCAGCAGCCCACCACTGATCGTTTACCGACGCAATACGTATTCAATTCAATTCAATTCAATTCAATTCAATTCAATTCAATGCAACATTTATTTCCAAATCATACAAACACTGTAATAATTACATGAAGAAAAAACAACAACAATAGTTGGAGGCATAAACACAAAAAGCCGAAGCTTGTAAGGGGAATGCCTTAGAGTTAAATGAACAATACTGGGGTATACATTTGTAGTATGATAGTAAATAAGTACAACATAATATATGTACACATTACAGAACAGAAGAAATATAACGGACGCACAAACGAACAAACAAACAAACGGACAAAGGGCGAACAAATGGTAATGAGTAGAATTTGAAATACTAAAATAATATTATATGATAGAGGAAAAATAATGTTTAGACGACGCACACGGTTGATACAAAGAGGTATATGTAGACGGAGGGAGAAATGCAAATAGGTATAGGTATCAGGGTGAAACAAATAAATAAAAGTAAACAAAAAATTCAATTAGGAAAATTACAACAACAACAAAAAAGAATAAGTGGAGAAAAAACTATGTTACATGAAGATAGAGGAGGTATTTTTTGTAGGTATTGATGAACACATTTTAAATACAATGAACCATTGCCAGGTTCCTTTCTTCATCAATGAATGAAAACTCCCATAGGATAACCGACAGAAATCACCATCATCTTTTCAGAGAAACACTTGATTTGTTACCCATTATACAAAACGCAAAAACTTACAAAAAAAGAATATGTTTCAGACGACTACTATTATTACAATCTCATTTCAATGTTTATTCATGTGTGTAATCTCTGGTTCTCACTCAGCATAAAACCTTTAAAACATTTAGCATATACCATGGTCAGCTGTAAAATGGGTCATTTTTATTAAAACATCATAACTTCTGATAACATGGGTGGATTTCTATATATTTTATTCACTTGAGTGGAACAACATGCTCGTTTAGTGCATGCTTTATTAGTGTATCAAATTTAATTGTTTTAGTTTTATGGAAACAAAAATATTAATTCTGGTCGCTTTCTGTTGGAACCACCCTGTAATTCTTTGATATATTAATGTATTTTGTGCACAAACCATCGCGGCAGCTGACGTTTTAAAGTAACTTTAAAACGTTTGAAAATGCTCGAAGACGTGATGTTTATAATTCTGAAAAATAACACATTAATTTTAAGTGATACGATTTAAAGCAAATGTTATATGTTAGGGAAATAACTGGAACGGACTCACCGTAAACCATAGACACTGATAGAGTAAGATTCGTTCAAAGCGAGCTGCCATCTTGGAACTCCTTTTATTTGATAACATGTAGTTCGTGCCATACGACATCTCCCCCTTTTCTAGAACAAAATAAACTGGTTAAGAAAACACATTTACAATGCACATGATTGAGTCTGGGTGTTCAATGTTAGAAAGTGTCTGCAAAATGTTGAGTGTTCCAAATCAGCTCCTAGAGTCCAATGTTCTTGGTTCAAGCAGATTTCTAGAGTTCTTGAATTAAATCAGAATGAATTTGTAATTCAGAGATGAGTGCGAGATAATGCAAGATTGATTGATTTTAACCGAGTAATGAGTGATGGAGTGAGGACAGTTCAGTGTTCTAGTACATGACATAATCCTGCTGCCATGCTGGTGGTTTCCTCATTCGCTGAGACAGTCTCACTCCCTGTTGCTGAGCATCTGGGTTTTGTTGGACTGGATCCTCCAGTTGGATCTCGAATTCTGGCTCAGGTGGTGGTTGTGGCATCCGGACAATATGCCGCCTGTTCCGACGATATTCTGCGCCATTCACTCTCACGATGTAAGAACGGGGTGTGTCTGCTTTACGGAGGACCTCTCCGACTGGACCAAGTTTGCCCTTTGTTCTGATCTTCACCCGGGCTCCTGTTTCCAGTTGATCCAATGCATTGGCGCCATGTTTCTGGTTGAAGTAGACTTCTCCCTTGGACTTGGATGCAGCGTCTGCTTGTTTCAACTTTGTCTGGTTGATTGGTTTCTGAAGGAGATTCTTGGGCAACATTGGTAGGGTAGTGCGTAACTCTCGTCCCATCATCAGACTTGCCGGACTGACACCAAGACTTGGAAGTGGGGTCGCGCGGTATGTCATGAGAGCTCGTATGGGATCTGGTTGACGCAGGATACTCTTGGCCACATGGACAGCTTTTTCGGCTTGCCCATTTGCTTGGGGATAGTGTGGACTGGTGGTGATGTGGTTGAAGCCAAACTCTCTAGCAAACTGTTGAAACTCTCCTAGGAATTGTGGGCCGTTATCTGATACAACAACGTCAGGGATCCCATATCGTGCAAAGGTAGTTTTCATGAAGTTGATGACTGCTAAGGCTGTTGTCTTCACAAGGTGATGAATCTCGATCCACCTCGAGTAGTAGTCAACGATCACTAAGTACACCTTCCCTTTCAGCTCTGCAAGATCGCACGCGATTCGTTGCCATGCTCGTTGGGGTAAAGGTGTTGACATCAGGGGTTCCGCCTTCTGTGCTGGTTGCTTTTCTCTGCAAAACTCGCATTGTTGAATGTGCTGCGCGATGTCAGTACCGATTCCAGGCCACCATATGGCTTGATTTGCACGGAGTCGGCTCTTGGTGACCCCATGGTGACCCTCATGGAGTTTCTCCAGCATTTCCTGCTGCATCTTCTGTGGGATGATGATGCGGTCCCCATATGTCAGTATGCCGTTGATCTGGCTTATCTTATCTTGTTCCTCCCAGTATCGCTTGACATCAGGATCTACGTCCTTGATGTACTTCGGCCAGCCGTCTTTCACGTACGACGATACTAGGGACAATACGTTGTCTTGCACTGTCTCATCTGTGATTTCTGCAAGTTTGGCATCCGAGGCTGGCCACTGGCTTGTTACCATGCTCACGTGTGCTGCAATTTCTGCTGCGAGATCATCACTGTCATCAGCTGTCTGGTCTGTATGAACTGGAGCTCTAGACAGGGTATCTGCAACGACTAGGGTCTTGCCTGGTGAGTAGACAGCTGTACAGTGGAATTTCATGAGGCGCATCAGTAAGCGCTGGCATCTCAGTGGTGCGTCACAGAGGTCCTTTGAATTGATCAAAGACACCAGTGGTTTGTGGTCGGTTTGTACGGTCACGTGAAGTCCTCTGATGTAGACATAAAATCTCTCGCATGCCCATACGCTGGCCAACAACTCTTTCTCGATTTGGGCATACTTCCTCTCAGCAGGAGTCAGGGTACGGGAACAGTAAGCGACTGGCTTCCATGTCTCATCTTCGTGCTGCTGTAGTAAGCATCCTCCCAGCCCATAGCTACTGGCATCTGCGCTGACCATGGTAGGTTTAGCGGGGTCATAGAAGGCCAATGTGGGTGATCTGGTGAGGAGTGTCTTGAGGTGTCGGAATGCAATCTTCTGTTGTGCTCCCCACATCCAGTCAACGTTGTCTTTCAGGAGATCAGTGATTGGGGCTGCAACTGATGCTGCGTTCGGGATGAAGCGGGACAACCAATTGACCATGCCCATGAGCCTCTTGACTTCATCCTTTGATGTTGGTGGGGGCATCTGAACGATTGCTGTGATCTTCGTAGGATCAGCATGTATACCATCCTTGTCTAGCTGTAGACCCAGAAAGGTAACCGTCTCTTGAGAAAACTTTGATTTCTCTTTGTTTAGCCGCAAGCCAGCTTTCTGTAGGATTTGGACTACACCATGCACACGTTGATCGTGCTCTGCCTGTGTTCGGCCGGTGATGAGAATATCATCCATGTAGACAACTACACCATCCAGATTGACGAGTAGGTCACACATAATACGCTGATACAACTCAGGCGCTGATGTGATGCCGAAAGGGAGTCGCGTAAAACAGAAACGCCCAAATGGAGTTATGAAGGTTGTCAATTTCTGACTGTCACTAGCAAGGGGTATCTGCCAAAACCCGTGCTTTGCATCGAGTAAGGAGAACACTTGTGCACCAACAATCTTTCCCAAAACCTCTTCCAGGCTGGGGATAGTGAAACGCTCCCTCTGCACAGCTTTATTCAGTTGTCGCAGATCTACACAGAGTCGAATCTGGTTGTTCTTCTTGGGTACAATCACGATTGGAGCACACCACTCTGTCGGCTCAGTGATGCGCTTCACGATACCTTGGGTTTCCATCTTTTCCAGTTCTTGCTTCAACTGGGGAAGTAGGGGCAAGGGGATTCTGCGAGGAGCGGTCACACAGTATGGAGTAGCGGAGTCGGTTAACTTTATGTTAACCGGTGGGCCTTCAAGATAACCCGTGCCTTCAAACACGTTGTCTCGGTTCACCATGGTGTACACCCGCTGTATCAGACCAAGTGCTTCACATGCTGTCTTGCCAATGACAGGCTGACCACTGGCAAGAATCTGGAACACCAACGAGTACTGACGATTCTTCATTTCACATGACAGTTTCTTTTGTCCAAGAGGTTTGGCCTTGCCACCAAAGTAGCCATGCAAGCGAAGTGTCGTTGGCTGCAATGTCTTATCACTGAGTTTCAGTGATTTGTACACGTTAGCGGGTAGGATGTTGACTTCCGAACCTGTATCTAGCAGGAACTGCACCATCTGTCCCTGCACTTTGATAGGTTGTCTCCACACATCACCATTTAGTATGTCATGGCTGGTGTGATGCACTGTTCCAACGAAGAAATCATTAGTTTCAGTGTCTCCATCATCGCTGTCAGTTGGATCGTGCTGTACTGTATGCAACTTCTTCGGTTTAGCGCGACACACTACCGAGAAGTGACCAAGTTTCTGGCAGTAGTTACACTTTTGTCCACTTGCTGGACAGGATTGGTGGCTTGGATCTCTGCCGCATCTACTGCATCTCTTCCCGCCTTGTTGAGGTTTGGCACGTGTCTGTGGGGGTGGCTGTTTGAACGATGGCTTGTACGGTTGCTTGTACGGTTGCTTGGCGTTTCGGTGTAGTGCGTGAACTGATACTGTGTCGGCATTAGGGCTGTTCTTAAATTCACGCAAGTCCTTGACAGCTGTTTCAAGGGTTTTGGCCAAGTCCACGGCTGCTTTGAAGGTGAGACCATCTTTGGTGAGAAGATGTTTCTGGATATTGTTGCTGGTCAGACCACACACAAGCCTGTCTCGCAATGGGTCGTCGAGAAACTGGCCAAATTTACATGTACTGGCCAAGTTTTGAAGTGTCATGGCATACTGTGCAATGGTCTCTGATGGCTGTTGATCCCTTTTGTAGAAGCGAAAACGCTCTGACACAACCAGGCGTTTGGGTCCATAGTGGGCGATCAACAACTCACACAGTTCTGTGTATGTTTTCTCAGTTACTGGGGTTGGCTCTGCAAGACTTTTAGCAGTTTTATACACAGTTGGACCGACTGCACTTAACAGAACAGCTGTCTTTTTCTCCTGAGCAATGTCATTTGCTTGAAAATACAAGTTCAGCCGCTCAACATAGTTACGGATATCTTCCACCTCATCATATTTGTCGAGGCGACCGATCAGCGGTGCGCGAGAGTGCGCCCCCTGTTGTGGAGTTTGTGCCATTGTTCTGAACCGTCACTCGTGCGGTGAATTTCCGACGTAAAAATGCCCTTGTTACGTGTCCAAAAAGTCAAGTGACGTTAGAATACTATGCCCTAAATGTCCGCGGGTATATTAGAAACCCAGCGCTGCCACCATGTTATATGTTAGGGAAATAACTGGAACGGACTCACCGTAAACCATAGACACTGATAGAGTAAGATTCGTTCAAAGCGAGCTGCCATCTTGGAACTCCTTTTATTTGATAACATGTAGTTCGTGCCATACGACAGCAAATCAATTGTAGATTTTCTTCTATTGCTTCTAAAAAAATAAGTTGGTTTCACAATCGAAAGAATTTAAAGTATATTTCGACATATTTCGTTTTGCCTTTAAAGGGGCACTGCGTCCTGAAATCCTCGAAAATTTAATGTTCAGGATTGTTTTCTTATCCTATTTCAAACATCTGGTTGAAAGGAAACCAGCCTAATGTCTAATTCTCGTTCCTGAGAAAAGACGAAAAAAGAGTGAATATTTACATCGGACTCGACGCAGTATGATACGTGTTTCCTGTCGTTTTCATACAATGTACGATACATGTTGTGTGTGTCTAGTATTACACACGTACACAGCACCGTGCTCACAAACAGCGGTGACCAATCATCAATGTACAAAATGTGATTTCTTACACGTCCGCAAAAGGCGAAATGCCCATGACGGCAGAAACTACAACAACTAGCACGGCGAACAGCCCGACTTTTTTGAGTCGCAAAAGTGGACCCCGAAAGTCGCATGAATAACACAAGATACTACAAAAAGTGGCCGGTTTTTAAAGGATAGTGGTGTAAACGTTTATAGCCTACTTTGAAATGTTCTTTCCGATTAACATCATTTCGTTCAAAACGTGTTGTGTAGCCCAATTGGGCGTATTCCAGGACGCAGCGTCCCTTTACGTACCGGTAGTTTAAGTCTCGTATTTAACTAGTTTGTAATTCTGTAACAGCTATTGCACGTTGTTTATTGTTCTCGAGAATTAAGTAAAAATGCTTTTAGGTTAGTGTCCTAATTGGATGCAGTTTCACAATTGTCGACACGTACATAATAACAATAGATGGTGATGTTATATTGAGTATAGTGATGGTTTACGTGTGTATTATTACCCGAAGCGAAGCATTCCAGACTCCAACCAGTCTTAAACATAGTTGTACCGACCAAGCACATAATTATTCGGAAATATCTTTTCGGTCCAAACGTCAAAACAAGTCAAAAATTATGAATGTCCAACATTTTGTTCAACAATTTTTGTTCTTTCTGTTTTTCGAAACAACCCTCAGTGTCCAGCTCGCAAGTAAAACGTAAACAACTCCTTTTATGGAGATAAGCGCGCGCGTCGCGCGTACCGCAAGAATGAAGATGCACAATCTACGAAGGCCGTTAACGACAAGGCAATAAGGCTACTAAAATAGTTCGAATTACTGCTGGTCCCTCGGTATAGGTCAGCTTGACTACCTCCCGAGGTGACCTTCACCTCGAGACCAGTAATTCCCACTACTTCCCTCAAACCATGCGCATTATAACACTGACTCACTAGTAGTAGCATGGTAGTATGGGCTCCGTGCGCCAACAATGGACCGATCCAGTAAGCCTCTCCCACTGCGCACGTGGGCAAATTAACACGTGCTCCTCTCGATCTCCAATGCCACACTACATTTCCCTGCCGCGCGCATCATACAAGCGTGCACGCATGTCGGACATAAATCACGGCTGTGATTGGTCAGAATACCATAGGGCGATGCTTACTGGATCGGTCCATCAAAAGACTGGCCACTTTTGAGAGCCTCTTGGACAGGACACCGCGTGTGCGTACGTACGGGACGCGCGAAGTACGAACGAATACCCTGAATCGAATGTGCACAAAGCAATAGACTTGGCCAAGTTGGTTGCGCTCGGTCTGTATCTAATGTGCGTATAGCGCATACGTACATTTCCCATGGGCGGATAGTACTTTTTGAGCCGCGGCATGAATGGGAGCAATAACGAATGTCACGTGATGTGAGTTCCACCAATCAAATGACAAGGATCTGTATGTCGGTTAATATAAAGCTATTTATATAACCGACATACAGATCCTTGTCATTTGATTGGTGGAACTCACATCACGTGACATTCGTTATTGCTCCCATTCACGCCGCGGCTCAAAAAGTACTATCCGCCCATGAGGAATGGGAAATATTATAACACCTCACTCACAGATTCTGTGTCTTGATTGGCCGAGAGTGAGTCACATGTTACTTTCTAATTTTGCTATCTTTCTGTGCACGGCCAAAAGTACTATGCGCATAGCAACCAAAGTACTATACCATTACTATACCGTACTATACCGTACTATTTCCACGGCGCGGTATTTGTGTGCAAATGCATGCTGGTGTGCGCGTTGCGCGTTGTGCGTAGCGCGTATTGTTCCAAAGAGAGCGCGCCGCAGACTTGGGTTCAAACAGTTCGTGAAGGGGTAGTTTTTAAGAGAGAAATACATTTTCCACCAATTTTGTATTGAAATTGAAGTTTATTTCAACTGTGTTCAGATTTAATAATTTAAAATATTAAAATCAAGCAGAATCTGTGGGTGAAGTGTTATAAAACAAATATTGAATGCTTTATCTCGTGGTGAAGTAAAACTAGCCTCCCTCGGTGATCCATGGGCCATTCTATTTTCCCTCGGCTTCGCCTCGGGAAAATAGAATGGTCCATGGATCACCTCGGGAGGCTAGTTTTACTACACCCCTCGAAGCATTCAATATTTGTATACTATTGAACAGTTAGGATTATGACGCGGTATTTGTGTGCAAATGCATGCTGGTGTGCGCGTTCAGCGTTGCGCGTAGCGCGTACTGTTCCAAAGAGCCAGCGCTAGCGTTGGGTTCAAACATTTTCGTGAAGGGGTGGTTTGTCATCAAATGACAAGGATCTATATGTCAGTTATATAAACAAATATTGAGTGGCTTTAAATTGTGAAATGGGAGGAATATTATCGCTCGGTAAAATCTGGACTTTTCCAGTTCACTCGGCTTCGCTTAGTGAAATGGAAAAGTCCAGATTTTACCTAGACTTGGCCAAGTCTGGGTTGCGCTCGGTCTGTGCCTATATAGTAAATCCACTCACAGCGCATATCGCATACTTACAGTACATAACGCGCGCCCTCATGCGTCGAATCCGGACCATCATGTTAAAAACGTACATGTACATGTTATTTTCAAGTGATGCAGCAACCCAGACTTGGTCAATCTGCCAAGCGTACGCGCTGGTTTGTTCCACGTTTGTACACAGCACTGATCTCTATATAAAGGTCAGTGGTACACAGTCTATGGAAATTAATTCTCGATGTGATTGGCTTCTACCGATTTCGGTAGAAGCCAATCGTATCACAGTATTTCAGGTAATGAGCGTTTTTATTCTTAAAAACGCGCGCAGATTGTTTTGATAATATTCCTAACACGCAATCAGCGTTGTCTGCGTATTCGCGCATCCAAAGTTTCGCGGAGAACGCACACGCATCCCATGGTAAGGAGTAGAAACAGATATATAGTTCGTCCTTCGAAATTCGAAGATGACAGCCAACATCTCCATACTAGTTGGTGTTGTGTGTTCGCAGATGGCTAATAAGTCAAATTCTAGCCAGGAAGCTACGGTCCTACACTGGACACACTAGGTTGGGGGTGGGGGGAGGGGGACACGTAGGGAAGCATCTAGCTGACGAGATTTTCGTTGCTGTCGTTTCAGCTCAGCCTCCCTGATGCGACGGGCTTCGAAGCTTGATGCACCTTCGTGTGATAATCTTCTCCATGCCGTTCGATCATGGGCATGTTCTTCCCAGCTACTCACATTGAAGTTGCATTGCTTCATGGTTGCTTTAAGGCAATCCTTGTATCTCTTGAATTGACCACCAGCCGATCTTTTGCCTGTTGTTAGTTCACCGTAGAAGATCTTTTTGGGGAGTCGATCATCAGGCATGCGTACTACATGACCTGACCAGCGAAGTTGAGCACTCATGATCAAAGCACCTACACTGGGCAATTCCGCTCGCTTGAGGACTTCAGTGTCTGGGACCTTGTCTTGCCATCTGATGCGCAAGATCTTACGCATGCAGGAAAGGTGGAAGTGGTTCAGCTTTCTGATGTGGCGGCTGTAGGTTGTCCAAGTTTCACAGGCATACAGCAGGGAAGTCAGGTCAGGACTGCAGCTTGATACACACGCAGCTTTGTTTTCAAGCTTATGCCTCTCCTATTCCACAGACGCTAACGAAATCTTCCGAAAGCTGAGCTGGCTTTGGATATCCGATTTGTGATTTCCTGGTCTATGTGGACCTCTCTTGACGGGGTGCTGCCCAAGTATGTAAACTTGTCAACAGAATGAAGGATGTGATCTCCAATGGTGATAACGGGTGGAACATATGGCTTACTTGGAGCAGGTTGAAACATCACTTCTGTCTTTTTCAGATTGATTGAAAGTCCAAAGCGTGAGCAAGCTGTTGCGAAGCAGTCCATGATGAGTTGTAAGTCTTCCTGGGTGTGGGCGACAAGAGCACAGTCATCGGCATATAGGAGTTCACGAACTAATTCATCGAATACCTTTGTTTTTGCTTGAAGTCTTCTCAGATTGAAGAGTTTACCATCAGTCCTGAATCTCATCTTCACGCCGATGTTGATGTCACGGAAAGCATCAAGGAGCATGCTAGCAAACACGACACTGAAGAGCGTTGGTGCAAGGACACAGCCTTGTTTAACTCCATTTGATACTGGGAAGGGTTTTGAAGACTCCCCATCGTCCGTTACTCGCGCCATCATACCATCATGAAACTGCTTAACCATCTCGATATACTTGTCAGGGCAGCCAATTTTGGACAGGAGTTTCCAGAGTCCTTTTCTACAGACGGTGTCGAATGCCTTTGTCAAGTCGACGAAGACACAGTAGAGGTCGGTATTCTGCTCTCTGCATTTCTCTTGTAGCTGCCGGGCTGCAAAGATCATGTCGCCTGTACCTCTTCCTTTTCTGAAACCACACTGGCTGTCGGGTAGAAATGTGTTGGCAATGTGTGTTGTGAAGCGATTAAGCATGATTCTGGCGAGGATCTTACCAGCAATGACCAGCAGGGAGATTCCTCTGTGGTTGTCACAAATGAAACGGTTGCCTTTCTTCTAATGTGGACAATGGAGGCATCCTTGAACTCTTGGGGAAGCACTCCTTTGATCCACATCAGTTGGAATAGCTCTGTGAGGCGTTGCACGAACGAAGCATCTCCTGCTTTGTATATCTCGGCAGGAATTGGGTCGGAACCAGCTGCACACGCATCCCATGGTAAGGAGTAGAAACAGATACACGCACGCGTACGTTCGAATGCTTTGAAACGGCTCTGGGTATGCACAACACGAAGCGGTATCAATGGATCTCGACATCTTTTACAGGTTAACCCCAATAAACAGTCTCATTCTTTATTTATTCGATCCAAGAGCAGCTGATCTTAGCATTATCATCCCAATATAATGTGTTTGAAATCTACAAATTAAGATTACGTTTTTAAACTTTTGCAGATTGTTATCCAGCCTTCCATACCTACTGAAAATAATAAACGAGTCTTCGAAAAACGGTTACTTTGATTGGTCAAGCGATGTTGCTGCATATGCATAGAGATGGTGTTGCATATGCATTGATGAATACAGGCGCGTGCACGCGAGGGGGGGGGGTGCTGATGGCAGATTGATCAAGTCGGAATTGCTAACTTTTGCACCACATGTATGCACATGCTCTGAAATACATGCACACACATGCAGTGACATGTACGTGTAATACGCGTGTTGTACAATGTACATACAGTGTGTGCGCATTGTTATACGGCACTGAAGTGGAACGCGCGCTGAAGTGTACCTTGTCGGGCATCTGGAAAGACGTAAACTAAGTGATTCTTGCTACTTTTTTTTTTTAAATTAAGATACCGACTTAAAGCAATTCCGACTTGAGTCAAGTCTAGATTTTACCTTGCGATAATATTCCTCCCATTCCACGCTGAGCCACTCAATATTTGTATAAGAAAATTATGGAGCGGTCTCACTGCGCGCGTTATTTGGAATCGTTTGGTCCCGTACTCATGTCATAGATATAGAATAAAAAGACTAGATCGGCAGCGCGTCCACCACACGCGCGGACTTTCATGGAGGATCTCGTGCTGGAGGAAAGATACAACTAATGCGCGAAAACGTGACAAACGCAGTGTTTTCTTGAGTTTTGTTTCCAAAATATGAAATGGCGGCCGAAGGTTGAATGAAAGAACACATATTAAGGCCAGATAAGAATGATTGATAGTAATACAAAAATGGAAATTAAAAATACAAATGTTCCAATTCTTTAAAATCACAACTTTATTGTTGCGTGCATCGTAACGGTTCGCCATGACGGTTCACCATGTCATTTTGGCCAACAACTGTACAAAATACAGTTTGTGTTTAACTTGAAAGGCTCATTATGATACACAAACAATATACAATCCTTGTCAATTTGTTTGTATTCACTCATTCCGTTAATTTGCCGAAAAATCCATCGGTGATCCATCCAAACAAAAATATAAAGGAATTGAGTGACTCTGCTTATTATATAATTTACAGTGGTGAACCGTGGTTACACTATGGTTTGGATGGATTTTTCGTCCAAATGAGGGATTAAAAACAAATTGAAGAAGATGATACGTTGTTTGTGTATCCTAATACGGCTTTCACGTCGAACACAATCTGTATTTTGTAAATATATCGGCCAAATGACATGGTGCACCGTCATGGTGAATCGTGTGCATTGACCACCAGCGCGCGCGTGTGTGTATTATTATTTGAGCGCGTACTACGCGCAATATCCAAATCCAATATCAAGGCTATTGTACATTCAGACAATCCCGGCCAAAATGGTTGGGACACTTGGAAATAACCTTAGCCTCCAAGGGTCACCAACTCCCCCGCTCCCCCGGTCAATGTTGTTCTCTTCAGGGGATGGAGCCCACATCGCGCAATGAGAGATTCTCTTCAGGGGATGGAGCCCACACCGCGCAATGAGAGACAGCATTGAGCGGGGGCTGGGGGGTTGGGGGCCCAGCGAGATTTGGCCAGGATTGTAGGTCTGTGTATATGGATATCAATGGTTTTATCTATGACTGTGCACGCCGTACCATAACGCGCCCTCATGCGTCAAGTCCAGACCAACATGTTAAAAACGTACATGTACATGTTAATTTTATGTGATGCAGCAACCCAGACTTAGTCAATCGAGCCTCGACTCCAGGGGCGCGTGGTCGTTCCTTACACTAACCCCTGGCTGTGATGATGACGTAAATGACGCTGAATGGCTATTCACAGCGTACTGCGCGGGCATTTCAAAGATTGCACGCCGGGCGCGCCCATAATGCGCTCGCGCTCGCGTGCTTAGCTTTGCACGTAGCGTCACGTACGAAAAAAAACAAATTATGATTTAAAAGTCACGATGCCTGTACGGTATGGATTATGTCAGCCGCGTATTTCGCAAAAAAAAAAACCTGTATCTGTGGTTGTAAAGGCACGAAAGGGGTACGTACATTTAATACAAATCTTTGCTAATTAACACAACGTCCAAACGTTGTGTTTGAAAGGATTGTACCGTATTTTGGTACATTTAAATTACACAATTCCAGCGTTTTGGCGGTCATAACCAAGAATTGGTTCGGTGGTTTCTTGTCAGTGAATTTCTTCGGCAATTTTAATTGGGTTAGAATTACGCGTGATCATGTAGTACTCAAATCCCCAAAACAATTAACCAAAGAGAAACCACCGAACCAATTCTTGGTTATGACCGCCAAAACGCATGGGGTTACGATCGCGCAAGGCATGATGGGAAACAACATGGCGCTGCAAGATCGTACCCACGGGGCACGAGGTTGTAGTCAATCTGCCAAGCGTACGCGCTGGTTTGTTCCACGTTTGTACACAGTCTATGGACATTAATTTTCGCTGTGATTGGCTTCTACCCATTTGGGTAGTTTTTATTCTTAAAAACGCGCGCAGATTGTTTTGTTATTATTTCTTACACGCAATCAGCGTGTGTTGATGGGTGTACATCGAGGACACACACGTGCAACATCATCAATGAATTGAGGACAGGAACCAAATCGAGGACAACCTCGATTAAGAAAATTAAGATTAAGAAGAACATTAAGTGACTTCATGATGATATCAACACCTGTCATGTTGCGTCACATTAAATGGACATTTTGCTTAGGCCTATAGAGAGAGAGAGAACAATTAGGTGTATTTTGGTCATTTAATATGTGCTAAGACTGGGATGTGTTGTGGGTGACCATTGAAGTGACGTCATGAATACACCTCATCACGTCATTTGACATGACATTAAAGGGGCATGTTTCAAAGGGGCATTTTTAAGGCGTATATCTAGAAATTTAAAGGTCCGATTTTGTTGTTACTTATTAGCAGTTTGTATCATGAAGTTTAACATGATGAAGTTAAAATTGCTGAAATCATCTAAAATAAGCAAATTTTACTAATGAATTTTCACTAAATTTGTCAATTCTGGTATTTTTTGTTACCACGAAGTGACCCTGCACAGGGTGTCAGTTCGTGAAAACCAAAATTTGCGTGTTTTCGAAGAGTGCGCGCATGCAATAGCGTTAGGGAGTGTCAGTTCGTGAAAACGAAAATTGACGTGTTTTTGGAGAGTGCGCGCACGCATGCGCAACGTATGCGCGCACTCTCCCAAAATGCGTCAATTTTGGTTTTCACGAACTGACACTCACTAACGATATTGCATGCGTGCACTCTCCAAAAAACACATAAACTTTCGTTTTCACGAACTGACACCCATCTTAATCATTTAATTGCTAATCAACTAAGCAGATTTCTACAATATAACGTTTATAATTGAGTAGTTTAAGCATTTTCACGTCAAGTGATACTAAAACCTCTAAGATAGATGGAATATTTTATTGAGTAAATTTGTGTCAAACCTTTAAAAGCGTTTTTCTCCGATTTGTATTTCTGCAACGCTGACCACCGGGTGTCAGTTCGTGGTGTCGGTGACGTTATGTTCTGAAACTGCGACTATGTGTTATACATGAAATTGAGTGACGTCGTGACTGTCCTCACATGTTACAGAGTCATTTCAAAAAGCCGAAACAGCTGTGTTTTTTCCACGTGAAAAAAAAACCTTCTAATTTGTAACTATTTTTATGAACCACAAACTTTCGGGTGTCTTTTTTTCCAGGAAATGACAAATTACCCAACCCCCGACCTATCATTAGCTGCTACACGTGCAGCCATGATACATCCTCTCAACATTCAACCGACCAGACTGCCACAAAAGCTGATTACCACAAATTGCTGTATATTTCTCATGTGATGTGCACTATACATCACCCTCACATCACCAGCGCGACTGGAAGGGATGATTAAGGACGTGTTTTATGATATCTGGCTGTGTATGTACTAATGGTAATAGCTCACGACTGGATATGTTTATTCTGATCTTCGAAACAGCCATCCATTTCCCAAGTGGCTCACATATACACGCACAAGGTTTTTCCTGAAGTTGATGGATACAATTGGTTCCATCCAAGCAGTGACAGTACGTATGAAAGGAAAGGCTTCTGTGATCTTTAGGGAAGAAAGCGCGAACGCACGATTAGCTCGGGCCGTCTTGCCGTGAAAGTCTTGTAATTATACAATTACTCACTTGGTCATCATTTTTCCCATTTTGTTTAAAATCACAATGCAAAATGAAAGTGACCTTCATAATGCAACTGTATCCCTCACCCACTCGTAAAACTGACACAGGGCCAGAGGCAGGGGTGATGTATAGTCACTGAGGTGTGTAGAATCCCCTAAGTGGATTACATACCACGTGAACTTTACATTTACCACATTTTCTTCCTTCCATCAACGAATTGTTACAAACAACTATTGTGAACTATTACTTTTATATTGTTTGCTTTTTTGGACAATTATAATTTGGTACGGACAGTTTTATGGATCACTTAGGGGGCTCGTTTTCGGTAAGTTTTTTGGGGGGACCGAACGACCAACACCCAAGAGATTTGTATTTGAAGAAGCTCTGTTGCCAGAGCTTAAAAATACAAGTGGTCTTAAAATAATCTAAAAAGCTGTATAATTTTGATTTTACATCCCTAAATTCTGTTCCCTTTCTGTTCTTTGGTGCACAAGGCTTGTTCAGACATGCATTCAATTTGATTGTTTGTTAACGTGAATGTTTCTCAACAATTCGTACTATGTCCGATATATAAATCAAATCCATTAGTCTACTTCCTCGTTAAATTAGAGACCAGGCACTGAACAGAACACAAACACCCCCCCCCAAAAAAAAACACTTAAATTGAATCTGATACTCTTAAACCTTAAGAAAGTTTGTCCCTGACATTGCACCCTTTTCTCCACCCTGTAAAAACAAAATAAATTTACTTTCACAAAATCCTATAAGAATTGAGGGTTCAAACGGTTCCTCCTGGAGTGCCATAGGTTAAAAAAAAGATACACCCCCCCCCAAAGAAAATTCCAACAGCAACAATGCAGTTCACAATTACACTTTAAAAAATATTTTCCCCGTGCTTTCCAAAGTCCTGGCAGATTTCTTGCTCACATGGCAACAGAGCTTACTGTATAGGTTCTAATTTCCTGATGCCTATACCGCGCTCATCGTAATTTAAACTGGCAGGCCGGATTTTTTTTCCTTTTTCTACTCGGCGGGCACTGACTGGGAAAAAGTGCAGTGACTAGCTTTCTGATTGCAGTGGAGCAGCATATAGCCAATTGCCAAAGGATTGTGCAATTTGTGATAAAAGCATGAGACTTCGCAAGTTGGTTCTTCATGCCATGAAGACAATTTTCAGATATGGAGGCATTTCATATTTGACCACTGGTGACCTTTGAGAGGTCAATGAACTTACATACTCTGACTGGGAAAAAGTGCAGTGACTAGCTCACTGATTGCAATGGAGCAGCATATAGCTAATTGCCAAAGGATTGTGCAATTTGTGATAAAAGCATGAAACTTCGCGTGTTGCTTCTTCATGCCATGATGGCAATTTTCAGATATGGACGCATTTCATATTTGACCTCTGGTGACCTTTGAGAGGTCAATGAACTTACAAACTCTATTTGTATCTTTTGTTCCTCAAAACTTCACTTTCCTATGACAAAAGTCTATGTCATAGGTCTTCATACAATGAAAATAATGATCAGATATGGGAACAAAACATATCTGACATCTGGTGACCTTTTAGAGGTCAATGACCTTTGTAAACCTGTTTATAGCTATTTGTAAGATTTATTCTTTAAACCCCATCGTTTTTTCACGATTCATGTCTGAATGAAATGTGTTCATGCTATCAAGAGAATTTTTATATGTAGGTCATTTCATATTCAACCTCTGGTGACCTTACGAGAGGTCATGACCTTTGTAAAACCAAAGCCTACCTATGGGTACTGAGATTTACACAATTGCCAATACCACTTTTTTCATGACCCAAGTCTAAAACTTAATTCTTTGTACCATGACATCATATTTGATGTAGTGATACCCTTGGAGAGGACAATGAACTTCATATATCTTAATTGCCGTTATTTATCACATTTCTTTATCAAAACACCATTTTTTTTGTAACCAAATTCTCAATAGTGCCAAAGAACGGTATTGCACCTATTAGTTTACAGTCATGTTACGAATTCAGACCCCACAAACAAGTTTGAGGTGACCTCTAGCTATCTGACCTGGTTTCTCCTTGTTTTATTGTAGATGCAATATGACTTGATTGGAATAGAAATCTGTGGGTCAACCTGTTTAGAATGAAAAATGTACATATTTCAAGCAATATTCACACTTGTGTACTTATTACACCCTGTTGTATCCAGATAAACTTGATTAACCACGTTTTTAACCTTTGATTTAAGAGTGATTGAAATTGAAATTGATTTTATTTATTGCCAAACATTTATATAAATATACAGTGAAATGCTCCGTGATTTTGCGTGCCAAAAAACATTAAAAATACATACACAATACACACACAAAATGTCACCTGTACACAGTTACAATTACAATTACAAAGACTTAAGTAGTAAAACTAATTAGTAAAACAAAACAATATCAATAATAATTATATCATAAGTACATGTACTTAAACAGTAGGGCCTATATAAAATGTGCCTCTTATATTCTGTTGCGCCTGCGTCTACCCTCATAAAAAGGAAAATTGAGATCAGAGGTCATGCAAAAAAAAATCTTTGGGGTCTGCATGACTTCATGGCATGCTGTAGAATAATTATTAAAATAGACTCCTTTTGCACTTATTAGACTTCGTTCATGAAAAAGTGGCATTTTGAAGATTAAACATAATAAATAAGGGCAATCAGAGTAAACAAAGTTCGTTTACCTCGCAAATACGAAATGTCTACATATCTGAACATTCATATCATGGCAAAATACCCACAATTTAGGTATGGATTATAAAAAAGTGGTGTTTTTAATAGTTTATCCTCTTATTATCTATAAATAGGATATATGCACAATTTACTGACCCCTTGAAGGCATTCAAAGGCCAGATATGAAATTCCCTACATTTGAAATTAATTTCATAGCATGAGCCACTTAACATTATGACCTGGGTCTTGAAAAAGTTCGGGTTTAAAAGGGTAAACAGTATAAAAATCTATTAATAGAGTTAGTGCAGTTAATACAAGTGTAATTGACCTCTGGAAGGTCATCAGAGGTCAACTCTGAAATTTTGCCGTATTTGGTCTTGATTTACATTGTATGAAGACTACACATGACTTAAGTCATAGGAAAGTGGTATTTTCAAGAACAATATGTATAAAATAGAGTATTCAGAGGTCATTGACCCCTCAAAGGTCACCAGGGGTCAGATATGAAATGCCTCCATATCTGATTTTTTTTGTCATGGTATGAAGACCTCACATGCCAAATGTTATGCTTTTAGCACAAAATGCACAATTCTGTCCCTATGCCGCACCACTAGAGTGCAATGTTCGTCATGTGTATGCACATTACACGTATGCACAATGTGAACATGATTAAAAACATCACTCATTTGTGATTTGTTTGTCATCACCACAAAGAGACAGAGAACAAATCATGCTTACTTTTAATGGCAAGGAAAGCATGACCGTTGTAATGAAGTGTAAACCGAGAGGAGGAGTAAAGTAACTACATGTAGGGTCATTTGCTGTTTGTGCATTTTTTCATCTTAAAGGGAAGATGCAACATTTGCAAACATCAAAAGACGAAATGATCAAATTATCACGAAATACCTAACTGGATTGATAGTGAATGACAGTCTAAATCATCCTGTAAAGTTGTGGCTCCTGGTGTGCTGACATTTTCAAAAAAACTGTATTTTTCCAACGCTGATCAGCCGACCTGTGTTGGAGAAAACTGTTCTTTTTTCTTCAAAAAGTGCTCCTAATATTTCATATTTAGTTCGTCTGCATTTTCTTTGCAATTGATTACACACCTGTGAAGACTACAAGCCTGCAAGGCTGATTCTCTGATTTTACAATTCCCCAGAGTCTATAAATTGCTTCGTTTCCTCTTAAGTAGGGTCAGGGAACCAGACTACAAGAATATGATTTTTTTTCTAGCTTCTACGAACCCAAAACGTGAAACAAGTCAGTGTATTAATATTTGCCAATATACTAATCCTCCAAATCCATTTATTTCTGAAAATTGCAGCAAAAGCAAATGTTGTATATTCCCTTTAAAGCAACAACATTGCTAAATATACACGTATTAAGTACGGTACAGTTTTGTAGCTCAGAATCTCAGTGGCTAACATTAAACAGTAACATTTTATGAAAACAGAGAAAACATGTGTACACGATTTTTGGTAGATCGTAACTGAATTCAATTGCTTAAGCCCGTTAAAAAAAGCGTGCCTGTAGGCACATTTTAAACAAACAACCTTCATTGATTAATATGTCTTTCAATCAAAACCATTTCTGACGGAATAATTCCACAGGGTATTTGGGACCAGCCCTACCCGCACTTGAGTAAGGTTTCCTCCGGGTAATCGCTAATGGTTCTAATTACATGTTTGGAACAAATCCATATTATGGTACAGAAGGTACATATACATGTACCTTTAGAATTACATCATGAGTCAACAGAAGCGCAAAGACAAGGAAAGTACATGTGCCACTGCACCAACCTAATTACAACTTAACGCAAAATCTTATTCAGGAAACTGAAAAGGAAAAAATCAAACAGCATTTTTGGGGGGACCAAACATTGATAATTATTTACATTTAATTTCCATAACAAAAAAACAAACAAACCAAAAACCTTTAACTATGAATGCACACTTACTTGCAACTGTCACATACATGTGCATGTTTTACAGTCCAAGGTATAATGTGATTTAGTGAAGTAGAAAATGTAAGTTTTTGTGTAGCGCGCCCTCTTTTGTAAGAAGTTGTTGCATGAAGATAAAATACGGAGTGTCCTTCATACTGCAATTTCCTTAAATTATATTACATTCATTCTTCGGCGGTTCCTGTCAAGTTTCTAGATTTTCGTGTCAAATACCATGACATAATATAACAGGAAATTTCGTTGCAATACAATGTGTTTATCTTGAGTTCCCAATTTCACAATGTGTTGACATGACGAGAAGATACGGAGTGCATGCCCTTCATACTGCAATTTCCTTAAATTATATTACATTCATTCTTCGGCGGTTCCTGTCAAGTTTCTAGATTTTCGTGTCAAATACCATGACAAAATATTACAGGAAATTTCGTTGCAATACAATGTGTTCATCTTGAGTTCCCAATTTCACAATAACTGTGTTGACATGACGAGAAAATACGGAGTGTCCTTCATACTGCAATTTCCTTAATTTATATTACATTCATTCTTCGGCGGTTCCTGTCAAGTTTCTAGATTTTCGTGTCAAATACCATGACAAAATATTACATGAAATTTCTTTGCAATACAATGCGTTTATCTTGAGTTCCCAATTTCACAATAACTGTATATTTTACATCTCGAACGGCCAAACGTACGTCGGATCACTGAGCGCGGTGAGCAGTGTTTGTGTAGCGCGCCCTCTTTTGTAAGAAATTGTTGCATGACGATAAAATACGGAGTGTCCTTCATACTGCAATTTCCTAAAGTTATATTACATTCATTCTTCGGCGGTTCATGTCAAGTTTCTAGATTTTCGTGTCAAATACCATGACAAAATATTACAGGAAATTTCGTTGCAATACAATGTGTTTATATTGAGTTCCCAATTCCACAATAACTGTGTTGACATGACGAGAAAATACGGAGTGTCCTTCATACTGCAATTTCCTTAAATTATATTATATTCATTCTTCGGCGGTTCCTGGAAATTTCATTGCAATGCAATGAGTTAATCTTGAGTTCCCATTTTCACAATGACTGTAGTTAACATCTCGAACGGCCAAACGTACGTCGGATCAGCGTGGTGAGCAGTGTTTGTGTAGCGCGCCCTCTTTTGTAAGAAGTTGTTGCATGACGATAAAATACGGAGTGTCCTTCCTACTGCAATTTCCTTAAATTATATTACATTCATTCTTCGGCGGTTCATGTCAAGTTTCTGGATGTTCGTGTCAAATACCATGACAAAATATTACAGGAAATGTTGTTGCAATACAATGCGTTTATCTTGAGTTCCCAATTTCACAATAACTGTGTTGACCTGACAAGAAAATACGGAGTGCATGTCCTTCATACTGCAATTTCCTTAAATTATATTACATTAATTCTTCGGCGGTTCCTGTCAAGATTCTAGATTTTCGTGTCAAATACCATGACACAATATTACAGGAAGTTTCATTGCAATACAATGAGTTTATCTTGAGTTCCCGATTTCACAATAACTGTGTTGACATGACGATAAAATACGGAGTGTCCTTCATACTGCAATTTCCTTAAATTATATATCAATTAATTCTTCGGCGGTTCATGTCAAGTTTCTGGATTTTCGTGTCAAATACCATGACAAAATATTACAGGCAATTTCATTGCAATACAATGTGTTGATCTTCAGTTCCCAATTTCACAATACTAACCTGCATCAGGACGATGGGCTTCACCCATTGTACTATGTCACAGATGACGAATTTTGTTTGTAATAATCTTATGTGTTAAGTTCAGTTGAAGTGGTAGTTGGAAATTATTATTGTATAAGACGATTTGTGATAATTGTATAATTCTGGTGTTTATGATTGTCTAAAACATCCCGGTGTATATTGAGCAATATTCGGAAATCCAAAATTGGTTTAAGTGAAACGCGAACTTGCTAAAGGTATGAGTTGCCACTTTAAACCAGGGGTATTCGGATAAAGAGTATTTTGTTAAAGTTTCACACCTGACAGAGTTTTAGACATAATAGTGTTCCTTCGTTTTGAACGAACGTAGTACGGCAGCAACGTAGAAACTGTTCATCGCCCAATAAAAAGATAGATGCGCTCTACCCAAGTGTGACCGGTGTCTTTGTTGAACATCATAAATATTTATTTATTCAAAAGAGCTCGTCCGAGAGAGGCGGGAACACGGCAAAAGTCCTGTATAATGAAGCACGTGGCCACAACGATGTGCATTATTTTATTGGAGGCACGTTGATGTTAGGAATTAAACGCGCAACAGAATGTTATTTGAATACAGGTTTTGTTGCGTGGCGGTCGAGATGTCCCTGTTTATGATTATTAGAGACAAAGTATATGAATGGGCACAGTTTCATGTTGTAGGGTAAGAGCGCAAGTTTGGTCGTCTTCCATTGAATGGTGACCTACAATTTGTTTCCTACTTGGTTTAGTAATATTTTTCTCACTACTTTTTTGATGAAATTGCGATATGAAGATGAATGAAAAAAATACATGCCATTAAACACAATAGCAAGACAAGGGCAACAGTTAAAAGAGCAGGGAAATCGTTGAGAAGCCAAACAAAAGGGAATGTGAAGATATTGAAATGCCGGACACAAGGAGTGAAAAAAATAACCCGAACAACTACTACATGGAATACAATATTACAAATCAATTCCTCGGCCTCTGTAGTTTTGTCTTTTCATAATTTCAGTGACAGCTATAGCTGTTTGAACTTACAAGCAGATCAATTTTGTATTACGTAACATGGCTGTGTGCGTATTCTCGAGCATCGGGAGAGGGCAAACTGGTCATGCATAGCAGGGGCTCGGGACTCGGAGCTCTGGTCGCTGAATGACATGATGCCCAAAAATCTTATTTGAATTTAAACAGCAGACCTGGTACCCATATGGTCCCTTTTTTGTGCATATAACTGCAATGAGATTCGAGATGGTAATGAAAGATACGTTTGAGAATATTTTGTCTTGTGTTCACATACAAAATAAGATTTGGGTTGGCCATAGGAAAGCACCGTCTGATGATATTCGGGTTTGCGTTCACATACAAATTAGATTTGGGTTGGTCATAGAAAGCACCGTCTGATGATATTCAGGTTGGTGTTCACATTCAAATGAGATTTGGGTTGGTCATAGAAAGCGCCGTCTGATGATATTCGGGTTGGTGTTCACATTCAAATGATTTGGGTTGGTCATAGAAAGCACCGTCTGATGATATTCAGGTTGGTGTTCACATACAAATGAGATTTGGTTTGGTCATAGAAAGCGCCGTCTGATGATATTCAGGTTTGCGTTCACATACAAATGAGATTTGGGTTGGTCATAGAAAGCATCGTCTGATGATATTCAGGTTGGTGTTCACATACAAATGAGATTTGGGTTGGTCATAGAAAGCACCGTCTGATGATATTCGGGTGTGGTGTTCACATACAAATGAGATTTGGATTGGTCATAGAAAGCACCGTCTGATGATATTCGGGTTAGTGTTCACATTCAAATGAGATTTGGTTTGGTCATAGAAAGCGCCGTCTGATGATATTCAGGTTTGCGTTCACATACAAATGAGACTTGGGTTGGTCATAGAAAGCACCGTCTGATGATATTCAGGTTGGCGTTCACATACAAATTAGATTTGGGTCGGTCATAGAAAGCACCGTCTGATGATATTCAGGTTGGTGTTCACATTCAAATGAGATTTGGGTTGGTCATAGAAAGCACCGTCTGATTATATTCAGGTTGGTGTTCACATTCAAATGAGATTTGGGTTGGTCATAGAAAGCACCGTCTGATGATATTCAGGTTGGTGTTCACATTCAAATGATTTGGGTTGGTCATAGAAAGCATCGTCTGATGATATTCAGGTTGGTGTTCACATACAAATGAGATTTGGGTTGGTCATAGAAAGCACCGTCTGATGATATTCAGGTTGGTGTTCACATTCAAATGAGATTTGGTTTGGTCATAGAAAGCGCCGTCTGATGATATTCAGGTTTGCGTTCACATACAAATGAGATTTGGGTTGGTCATAGAAAGCATCGTCTGATGATATTCAGGTTGGTGTTCACATACAAATTAGATTTGGGTTGGTCATAGAAAGCACCGTCTGATGATATTCAGGTTGGTGTTCACATACAAATGAGATTTGGGTTGGTCATAGAAAGCACCGTCTGATGATATTCGGGTTTGCGTTCACATACAAATTAGATTTGGGTTGGTCATAGAAAGCACTGTCTGATGATATTCAGGTGTGGTGTTCACATACAAATGAAATTTGGATTGGTCATAGAAAGCACCGTTTGATGATATTCAGGTTGGCGTTCACATACAAATGAGATTTGGGTTGGTCATAGAAAGCGCCGTCTGATAATATTCAGGTTGGTGTTCACATTCAAATGAGATTTTGGTTGGTCACTGAAGGTTTCTCCTGTCAGGCAGAACAACTTTGGGGCTTCACTCACGAGATCATCATACAGGTTTCTTGGGTTGAGGTGAATGTCACCGACCAAATTAGGAAACAGAAGAGTGCATGTGCATTCTTGGGTTAGGTGCAGGTACATCAAGTATAGCTGAACACAGGAAAGCATGAAACAAACCGCCAAACGCGTTCCTCGTTAACTACACTTTCAAATGGTAGAGCAGTTACCATACAATATAATATAATAAAAATGATATAAACGCAATCGATATTGCGTAACCGTGATCCCTGTTGAAAGTGATTATCTTGAACCATGTGTAGACCTCGAACAAGATCATAGCATTACATCAAAATGAAAACACATTGACCTTTGTATGAAAAGTAGTTTATTAAATACATCATTATCATTAGCCCAATTCGATCCGATGCTGGATGCAGGCCTCTCCACAATCATTCCATGCTTTTCGGTCTCTTGCAAGTTGTTTTACATTTCTTCCCTATGAAATCATCTCTTCGGCTGTCTTCCTCTCCGCCTCTTCAATGATAATAGCGTCCAATCTGTTACTTTCAGGGTCCATAATGCTTCTCATGACACGTCCTGTCCAACTCTACTTTTTCCTTTTGATCTAAACTATAAGCTTGTACCGCTGTCTTTCTTCCAAGATCTTCGTTCCTAATTCTGTCTCTCTTAATGTGACTCCAGTCATTATCCTTTCCATTGCCCGTACAGTGACTCGCAGTTTTTGCTCTGATTTCTTTGAAGGTGCCGAAGTCTCAGCGCCATATGTTAGAACTGGGATGATGCACTGGTCGAAAAGTTGACGCTTCATCTTTAAGTAATTATCTGCCTTGAATATGTAACTCAACTTGCCAAATTTTTCCCATGCAAGTTGTATTCTCCTCTGAATCTCCTCTGAATTCTCAAACTTAAATGCAATCATCATTCTGTCCCAAGTAGTTAATTCAATTACCCGTTATAAAATCATTTCTCCTATTTTTTAACATTATTTCATTACTTATCTGGAAATACTAATTTGTATATTCTTTCCGATGGTCATGCATGTAATAGGGTCGTGTCAGCAGCTATGCAACCCATGCCGACATACAAATCGAATTCTTACCCGCTTAACTCCTAACTCACAACCTATTTTACAAGTGGTTAATGTATGAATGTTTTACTTTTTTAATGCATTGTTGCTTTCATTTTTAACTCACTTGAATGAATTGTCATCGATTACTTCAAATATATGTATTACCATCCGTTTTTTGCAACTCCTTTTAATATTTTTACTGTCATCACTTCTCTCCAAATTTATTTTCTTTCATGTGATTTGTTTTTATTATTTTTATTTCTGTAACAAAATTTTTGCTATCTTGTTTTTTCTTAGATAGTGTATTTTGTTCTTACTTTTTTGTTCTGCTTTCTTTTGTTCAGTTTTGTTCTGTTCTGCTTGGTTTGGATTTTTGTTTTTTGTTTTGTTTTGTTCTGTCTTGCTCTGTTTGTTTTTGTTTTACTTTGTTTTCCTTGTCTTGTCTTGTTTTTGTTTTGTTTAGTTACGTTTGTTGTTTTGTTTTACTCTCCTTTTTTTTCTTCTTTTTGTCATTTTGTTTTGTTAGTTCTGTTGTTGTCTTTGTGTTTGTCTCTTGAAAGTATATGTGCGTTGTGTCTTCTGTTTTTTGTTTTTTGTTTTTTTATCCACTACTTTTTAGCATTTTATATATATATGCATATCCAATGAAATCGTCTCCTATCACAATTCACAGTGCTCGTTTCATCCCTTTATACATATAATTTGTTTTTAGTTTGTTTTTATAACATAAATATATATTTTTTATAATGATTCTTTTTGATCATATTTGTGTATATATATATATATATATATATATATTTTTTAAAATAATTGTATAATCTTTTTTAACCAGTCCTGTAATTGGCGGTTTGTTCTGCTGTTGGATGTGGATAATAAATAAATAAATAAATGATGCCCATCGCTGTGTGGCCATGCCATGCCACGAACTTCATTATACATTATTTTTGCTGTGTTCACGCTTCTCTCGGACGAGCTCTTTTGAAACATGAATGTTTATGATGTTCAACAAAGACACCGGTCACACTTGGGTAGAGCGCACCGTGTCTAGCTTTTCATTGGGCGATGAGCAGTTTCTACGCTGCTGCCGTACTACGTTCATTCAAAACGAAGGAACACTACTAGTACGGTCGTCGTCCCCATGTCCCCTTCTTCGGGTTAAATATGCAAATAGTTCAAGCGTAAATTGTCACGCAGACTACCACGCACGTATTGTGATGTTTGGGATTGGTCGCCCAGTACCCATGCATGGGTGCGGCACGTTCCAATTAAATATTTGTGGGTGTATAAAAGCAAGGTTTAGGGAGTGGCGCGTCACTTAGTGGCAAGCAACTCAGCTGGAAGTCTCTTAGGGCACAGAGGCCCTTTTTTAAATTGGATCTCCAGTTCTGGGGAAAGCCGACGGAAGTTTATGTTGCCGGCCGATGCCGATGATTGAGGATACCCGTTGGGCTGTGGGTTTTCCGAGGGAGCTCATAATGCCACTAAGTCACAAGCCTTAAAAGCCAGCTTTATTCTGTAAGTTGTGATGTATTTAATGTAAAATCATCATTGAACACTTGTGAAATTGTGCGTGGTTACAACTGAACTGTTTCAAGTTTACACAGCATGCATGCACATAAAAACCTATTGATTTGGTTTTTATGCCAAAGATGTCTTTTCGCTAGAATTTTGAGGTTTCTTGGTGTTAAGATAATTTATAAAATTGCGGTTTTCTGACACTAAAGTGAACTGTATTTATTTTTCTAAAAGTGTACAATTGCGGTTTTCTGACACTAAAGTGAACTGTATTTATTGTGCGGGCCAGAAAATCGAACAGGAGCCAAATACTTCACATCATTAGACTTATCATCCGGGTACTGGCAGGCTCCAATGAACGAAGATGACAAGAAGAAGACAGCCTTCGCCAGCCTAGGGTCTTTATAAGTCCCGCGTCATGCCATTCGGGCTTTGCAACGTTCCGTCAACGTTCGAACGTCTGATGGAGAGAATATCACGCTGGCTTCAGTGGCAGACATGCCTGGAATACTTGGATGACATCATCATTTTTTCCGGGTCATTTAGTTAACACATACAGCGGCTGCGGTTGGTTTTTGATCGCATCAGGCAGGCCAATCTAAAACTCAAAACAAAGAAATGCTAGTTGCTCCAACGGGAGGTGTTATATCTAGGCACATAGTCTCGGACAAAGGGGTTAAAACTGATCCCAGTAAGACACACCACGTAGAACAATAATGGCCGTACCCGAAAGCACGTCAGAGGTACGAAATTTCTTGGGCTTAGCGTCCTACTACAGGAGGTTTGTAGCCGGGCTTGCAGAACTTGCTAGGCCACTACACAAACTGACGGAAAAGGACAAGACGTTCCAGTGGACGGATGATTGTCAGTCGGCATTTGAACAGCTGAAGAAACATTTTACCTCTGCACCGATTCTTGTATACCCCCATTCAAAAGGCAAGTTCATACTCGACACCGACTATGGCATCGGGGTTGTGCTAAGTCAAGTACAAGAGTGACAAGTACGTGTTTTTGCCTATGCGAGTCGAGCTTTGTCAAGGCCTGAGCAGAACTACTGCGTTACTAGGAAGGAACTATTGGCGATGGTGCACTTCATCAAACACTTTCGGTCATATCTTCACAGACAGAGGTTTCTACTGAGAACAGATTATGGGTCTCTCCGTTGGCTCTTTAATTTTAAGGAGCCAGAAGAACAAATTGCCAGGTGGCTTCGCAGAGAACGAATTTGACACCGAGCATTGACCAGGCCCGAAACATGGTAATGCCGACGCGATGTCCAGAATGCGGCATAATATGTCACGCATTCAGCAAGAAGTCAAGGAGGGCTCAGAGTCAAGGAAGTTAGAGAAAAAGGAAAAGGAAACCAAAACACAACCACAACAAAGCCGGGAAATGTTGAGTAAGGAATCTCCCAACGCAGAGGGGTATCCAGACAAGACAGAACAGGGTGAACCTGATAGCGCACCAGTGACGTAGCCAGGAATTTTTCAGTGGGGGCGCTGGGGGGCTTGAACATTTCATGGGGGGGGGGGGGGCGTCATGTAGATCAATGATAATTTTTTGAGAAACTCAAAATCTCAGTGGGGGGCGACTGGGGGGGGGGGGGGGCGACAAGGTTTCATGCTGTCGCCCCCCACGGCCCCCCCCCCCCCGTGGCTACGCCACTGCAGCGCACCCTGTAGCGCACCACCAGATGACAGTCGACCACATTATACGAGAAATATCTTCGCATTGC
This sequence comes from Patiria miniata, assembly GCF_015706575.1. Taxonomy (NCBI): domain Eukaryota; kingdom Metazoa; phylum Echinodermata; class Asteroidea; order Valvatida; family Asterinidae; genus Patiria; species Patiria miniata. Next base: position 8,108,597 of record NW_024037067.1, read on the forward strand.
TGGATACATGGATGCACATTTGAGGATATGAGGGAATAGCAAATGGAGGATCCTACCCTGCGCAAAATTAATAATATGCTGGCTAGAAAATGGGGACCCCTAAACCTTCATGGGCAGACGTGTTTGCTGAAAGAACGTAGCTGAAATCACTGTGGTGTTTGTGACAACAACTGCAACTTCGTGGCGATGGAATGAGGACACAACACATTCACGCTGGCTTCTGGTGGTACCACGGTTCTTCAGGGAGGGAAGATGTGATGAAGCAACTCAATGACTGCCAAACGGCTGGACACTTGGGAATTAAGAAGATGTATGCGAAAGTTAAATCAATGTTCTACTGGGAAAACATGGAGGAATCGGTCACGAGATGGTGCATGCAATGTCTTAAGTGCGACCGACGCAAGCCGCCTCCCAAGAGAACCAGGGCGCCACTACCATTCCCAATTACAGAACATAGAGAGAACAAGTGGATTCTTGTTCATGATTTCGGACTACTTTTCCAAATGGACAGAAGCTTTCCCTTGCAGAACGTGACAGCTAAAACAGTTACTGGAGTGTCAGATAATTTGTTTGCTGATTCAGCGTTCCTAGACAGGTACACAGTGACCAGGGCCGACAATTTGAAAGCAAGTTGTTCCAAGAAATGCGCGCAATCATCGGCAAAGAACAAGGACGAGTCCCTACCACCCCAGAGCAACGGTCGAGTAGAGTGGTTTAACCGCACTCTAAAAGACATGCTTAGTCCTTACGTAGCCAAGAATCAAAGAAATTGGGACCTCCACAGTACATACCTCTGGTAATGATGGCTTATCGTGCTTCGCAACACGGCAGCACTGGCGAAACTCCAAATCTCCTCACATTAGGGAAGAGAAGTTGAACTGCCTGTTTACCTCATTTGGGGATCTCCGGAACAACCCCATGAGGTTACGCCCTATGTAGTAGGGTTAAGGGAAAGGTTCCATGATGCCCATGAGAGGGCGAGGGTGCATCCGCACAAAGCTGCCAAGCATCAAACACGAAATTATGACCTTCCACACCAACAGAAGCAGCTTACTCCTGGGACCACCGTGATGCTGGCTGTAGAGGCCAGATCTGTTGGTCTGTCCCCTTAACTCCAATCGAGATTGGACGGGCCCTACTTTGTTACTGAATGCATCAACGATGTAAATGTACGTATCCAGAAAGGGCCGAGGCACAAACAAAAGATTGTACACATAGACCGCCTGAAGAAATTTGGAGGAGAGTATGGCAAGTCGTGATGGGAAGGCAGGCTTACCGGAAACAGCGGTCCCAAAGGGTGCAGAGCCCAGTCAATGTGTCTGCTACTGAAGAGCATCTGCAGTCAGGGAGCTCAGATGAATCCAGTACAGGGCCCTTAAAACAGCCACGCTGTACAGGAAAGAGCAGCAGCAAAGAGAGCCCAGTCAACGCGTCTGCTACTGAAGAAAATCTGCAGTCAGGGAGCTCAGATGGATCCGGTACAGTACACCAAAACAACCAAGCTGTACAGGAAAGAGAGGCAGCAAAGACACCACCAATGACGAGGCTAAACAGTCGCAGGCCAAGAAATTAGTTGGGAATGAGCAGGAGCAGCGCGAAGTCGAACAGCCTGATAAATGTCCACTACCTACTTCGCAGCCAGAATGCCCGAGCCGCAGGAAGCGGAGGCCACCAAAACGTTATGGAGAGTGGGTCAACCAGAACCTTCTACGAGTCCATCAACCATAAACAAATTACTGATTTTCCCATTCTTTTTGGTCTTATCGTCCTGTAGATGCCAAAAAGACACCACTCGCGCCACAGGTCCCCCAGAGACTGGTCACAGAGGTGGTCCCCAAGCCCAACATCATCCCTCCAGTGCACAGAATGCCGTCAGACCTTCAGATCATATTCAGCCCTCAACCGTCACGTCTCGGAGCAACATGGCATAAAAACAAGATACGAGTGTCCGTCCTGCCATGGGAGTAGCTATCCCCGACGGAGTGACTTAGGAAGTCACTTGAAGACGCACCATGCGACACAAATGCAGGAAGAAACGACCCACAACAAACAATTAGACCTCCGAACCCCAGAACGAGCTGATGTGACCAACGAAGTGCCCAAACCCGAGAGATCCAGAAAACGCCTCCGACGGTTGACCTGCATCCGACAGCCGACGAGATGCACTTCGGAGTTGCGTCACCAAGTAAGTCAAGCCACGTGACGCGGGTATCACCATTACGCCAGGTCACAACGGAGACCGTCTTAAGGGCCGGCTGATTCCCGAGAAGTCCATCGGCGCAAGATGGAGATCTTCAACGAAGGCAGCCTTGTCAAGTTGTCATGAATACCACCACTGAATATGTCCTGGGAGAGTGATGCCTGTGGAGACTTAAAGCTTGTTTACTCGTTGTTTTGTTTCTTTCAACTAAATGCGGGACGCATTCTTTCTGAAATAGAAGGGTGTGATGTGGCTATTATGTGGCGCTGTCCGCCCGGAGAGTAGGGCCTGACGCGCATGCGCAGACTAGCAGCGCAGTATAATGTATTAAGTTGATTACGCAGGCACGCGAAAGGTTGTTGTTGTTTTGATATCTTTGAGCTGAACGGTTGTTCGCTGCGGAACTTCCAAAAAGGACTCTAGCCCGAATCTTCCCCGACGGACAGCACATCCTGCTTGAATTAAAGATAATTAATCAGTGTGCAAATTAACGGCTATTATTGCTATAAAGTAATTGACATATAAGCGATTTGTTGAGGATTAAAGGTTAAAAAAGTGAGGCACTGTCTCCTGGTCAGATATCTTTCGACCATGTCAAGGTCTTGTCTTTTCTGTCATTGTGTTACAGTACTCTGTCGGCAAAGTCCTAGGAAAATCACATCCGTCATCTAAAACCAATTGGTCAAACGCTTGTGTTTAAATTTTTGTAATAGTGTAATAAAATATTAAATTTCAAACACCGGTGAGTGTATCAATTTTGCTGTAATGTAGCTCGTGCATATTTGAATGTGTTAGCATGGCAAATCTACTTTTTGGGACAGGCACCTTTGGGCTGGTCTAGTTTATTTACTTAAAGTTTAGCCTGAAAATGCTAGGATAGGCCTAGGTATTTATTATTGTATTTAATATTTTCTGGGCTCCTTATTGTGGAGTTAAATCCAAGCCCGGCAATAAACCGGATCCGCCCATTGGCTGAGGACCATTTTGATTCACTTTGTACCGTGAGGCTTTCCTGCCCTATTAGGTCGTGGACATCTGGCCCTCCGAGTCGCCGGTATAGTATTTTCATCCACCAGTAGCGTCAACCGCCAGTGCAAGGACCGGTTCATGGACCGCTGGACGGAGGCTCACCCCGGCAAAGTGAAATGTTCTAGCTTTGACCCTCCGGCAACCCTTAGGTTGTAGTTTTATATTTTAAAAGAGTTGACAAATATTGGAGCAGAGATTATCTTGTCTGGCAAAATTGTGGAATTGTATCTTGGTAATTAATTACTGATTAGCTAAACAAGATCTCCTGATTCATTGATTGTTCGTGTATTTTGTAGATAGTGTAAATTACGAATTAAATAGTGTTTATTTTGCTTTCATCTATTATTATGTCCGAGCTTTCCAAATGAGAGGACCGGGGACACATCGCGTGTGAGAGGGTAGGGAGGATCCGGGTTTGTGACATAATGAAGCTTATGAGGAATGTGGAGATCACATACATCTCTGGAGGGTAAATGCCTTTCTTCGGGACAATGATTTATTTCCATCCTTATCGAGAAGTTTTTATCGGGATTGGTAGAGCAAGAAATCCTCAACAGTCAGACCTCCATTGTAAGGAGCCTAGTATTAAGGGTGAAAGGGTTGCGAGGATGGCTTGGGAGTAAAAAGTATTAACTGCGAGCTTGTATTTCTGTGAAAAATGTGTGAAATTGGGCCATATAATGCTCTAAGTCTATGTTGCAATGGAGCGTAAATGCAGCACTTTAAAGAATAGCGATGGGCGTCAACATTACCTTCAAGGGTGATCATTTAGTATGGACATTTCTCCCAAGAGTAATCGGCGTACGGCGAACAAATTTAAAAGAAAATGACAAATGATGAAACGAGCTTTAATTTTATGTGTGTCTCACATCTTGGAGAGTTGTGACTTGTTTCCCTCATTTTATTTTTTTAAGTGGGCGTAAATAACACGCGGGTCTAAGGCATTTTTTTTTTTAAAGTTTGCAGCCATTCTTCACGTTCGAGAAGTTGGCGAAATCCGTGAGGCATTTTCATGTGCCCAACAATTTTTCATGGGCCTCGAAATGTTGGCCTAGGTACAGTGCCGACTGTGCCCATTGGATAACCCGAACCTGCCTATAGTAATAACACGTACATATATCAATTGACAATAAAGTATTGTTTTTCTTTTAGTCATATACAAATCGCCACTGTATATATCTTTTAAAATCACCCTCTGATTTTTCGTCAGTGGAATCTCCCGGTTCGGTTTTACAACATCATAATGTTATGAAAAAAACCATTATTGGGTCCAATCAATATGATTGTTTTCTTCTCAGGGTTAAAACATTGACTACACGTTTTAAGCTAAACGCGGTATGTTACTTCGAGTGCGCTCATGATCACTTATCATTATAGCCATTATATTCGTCAGTGGAATCTCTCGGTTCGGTTTTACAACATCATATGTTATGAAAAAAAACCATTAGTGGGTCCAATCGATATGATTGGTTTCTTCTCAGGGTTAAAAAATTGACTACACGTTTTATGTTAAACGCGGTATGTTGCTTCGAGTGCGCTCATGATCACTTATCATTATAGCCAGAACTGCGTGAGCGCTCAACATGGCGCTTTGGGTAATGTTGGCGGTCGTGCTTACCGCGGATTTGGTCTATTCTGCTCAAGGAACTTGTTCGCCGTGCAATTTCCAATGGACGGAGAACAAAGGCAAATGCTACAGGTATTACTTTAATCCTCTGCCGTACACGGAAGCTAATGCATTCTGTCAGCGTCTCAACTATCAAGGTCGAAGTGGCTCCCTCGCAACGGTAACAAGCCCTGATGACGTCTTATTCATTTCGAAGTTCGCTGACAAAATGTTCAAGAACGCGACTGCATTTGATGTACCGTCATTCATTTGGCTACTAGATACACATGACATGAACACAACGGGTAAGTCGGTACCAATCTTGTTATGACATTTCAAAATCAAATTGCACATACAAGTCACAAAAGAATATCACAAAAGTACGTTAAACTGGGTAAACATTACAAAATCTGGATACAAACGTTTCATCTATATAAATGCACATCGATTGGATTTGTTTGATATTTTCACCCTCGAATCCTTTTGTGGCTTTTATTACTTAAATGAACCTGTGACCTTTTCTGATTTACAATCATGACTCCTGAAAACCCGTGCAAAGTACATTAACACGACACGCCATTCTTCTTGATATTTCTTATAACATTTTTATTGAACTTTTTTTTTATTGCAAAGAGTGCATGACATGATCTTAAATGGAAACATATTTTGTGCAACTTTCAACTCCTCTGAAATGTATGGAAAATATTTTTGGTCATTTTGTTTATTGAAAATGCTCTTTTAAACACATTTACAAATGTCAATGCTTTCCTGACGAATGAGGGCGCTCTTGCTGTGATGTCATGTCAGGAAGACACTTTACTTTAGAGGTTTTCTGTTTAAACTGTGAACCCAAAATATGGTTATTGAAAACATTTGTGAGACATTTGCTCATTGGCTTACTATCATGCACTGAAACGACAACGAATGACCAAAGAAAAGACAATTAATGACAGCAAAATATCCGCAACTGTGGCAACTTTTGTACTGAGTAGCTGTAACATTGAGGTTCCTGCCTGAAATGAAATCACACTTTTGCTCATGAATATGTGAATTTCACATTAGCCTAAAAAAACGAAAGGCACCAAAACGGCCTTAAATATGGCAAAATGAATATGATATTGAAAATCAGGCTAAATTGCACACAAAGTAGTATTTTCGATGATTGCATAAAAATACATCCCATGCCCTTTAAGTCACCTATCTATTATTTATCTTTACATCTACCATGGCACCATGCATTCCATATCTTTGGATGACTGCCTGATACCGAATGCCACTTTTTACAAGTTAACATTGTTCATGGTTTTTGCTTTGATTTACGGCATACAATGCAGTGTATGCTAAAACACCGCTTATATTTTGCATTTATCACAGCCCAAAACATGTGTGATTTTACAATTGAATTGAATTTCTTATCACAATATCAGGACCTTACTATTTTTAAAGTTACAGCAATCATCGACCAAGCATTATTTGTGAGTTGGCATTGACCAAGCCAAAATGTTATTTTCCCTTGTAAATCCAACTGTCCAATGAAATACTTGGCTTTTTTTCGCTAATTTGCAAAAAAAACCGTTTCTTTTTATTCTGATTTTTTCTTTTGACTTCTTTTTGTTCCCTTTTTTCCGGCCTTCACTTCTGGCATTCATTTTTGTTTATACATCTTCCAAAGTTACCTTAGGCATATTCCCTATAGCAAGGATGTGTCCCGAAGAGTGACGCCATCATGACGTCATCATGGGTCACCTGACGTAACGTTAAAGTTTTCTAGATTTAATCTTTGAAAATCAGTATAAAATCAACCAATGATCATAATAACTTAACTTGACTTTTGCGGGAACTGATACAAGTATCTAGGATCTTTATTTTATCTCGTGTGAGCCAAATCACGTGACTTTTCCTTCCAGTCCAAACTGGAAATGCCTTATAATTTAAAATTGGAAAAATATGTGAACTTGCTTTCACCGATGTTAGCTTTTGGCTATGTTGTACTTTATAACAAATACCGGTAACGTCCTAACATGTGCCCTCTAGCGGTAGGTGAAAAAATGTTTAAAATGAAACATCAGTTGATGTGTGTGGCGAAGTGTACTTTAATCACTTTATAACTGATGTAAGGTGCGTTGGAGCGCGCTACTCGTGCTAACATGAGTATACTCCTGAGCGCCAGAACGGCAGGAGTACGACCCGCGGGTTAGCAAGAGTATGCTCTCCGTCATATCGGGAGTTTTCTCTTGCATCGAGAGAAATGCGCACGCAACATGTTCCTGCACTCACGAGTAGCAAGAGTAGCACGCTCGAACGCACCCATATAGTCAGCCGATGCTCAAAAACAGTTGAGGGGAGAAAGAAACAAAAATGACCTCACCAGTCCGGTAGTTACAATGAAAAGACCTTTAAACCAAACATAATTGCTGAACAAACAACCGTTAACATAGCTCTCGAGCTTTCTGGTATTGATGTCCTGATGACCTCATCAAGTATCAGATTACTGGAAACCAAATATTTGTAGATTTAATCTATGAAAATCCAAATAAAATCAACTGTGACAGATCTGGTTTGGCTTTTTATGGCAATTGATATAATAATCCAGAGTCTATTTTTTATACAATGTGCAAACTCACGTGACACTTCCTTCCGGTTGAAACCGGAAGTGGCTTGTAATTTGAAATTTGGTAAAAGATGTGAACTTGCTTTGACCGTTGTGCATTCAACTGGAAATGTCATGTTGTCCGTTGGGTCATGTGGCGTCGTACTGTCATCTGACGTTATGTGTCATCATGAGTCATGTGACGTCGTCATGATGTCATGGGACATGTAATGTCATCTTAACTTTGCATTTAAGGACCTATAAAAATGCAAGACCGATTGGTTTGAGACTTGGTATGTACATAGACAAGGATGTGATATAGCTTAAAATTGAGGCGATGTCATGATCACGTCATCATTGGTAATGTTAAGTCTCTTCAAAACGCATACATCTAGAGAACTGCAAGGTTTGCCAAGCAGCAAAGCAGTCATGGAACTTTTGTTCTTGTATTGAATTCATCATTTGCCTGATTGCACATGAAAAAAATAAGCTTGAACTCGTACAAAAGTCATTTCGCGGAAAAGCCCTATGTTCTGATCATGAAACAGACATGGAGCTCTGGTTTTTCTTTCTTTTTCATTTTATTCCCACTTTTTTCCGGCCGTCACTTTGGGCATTCATCTTTGTCATGCATCCTTCAAAGTTACCAAAGGCAGAGTCCCTATAGCAAGGATGTGTCCCGAAAAAAGTCATCATCATGGGTCACATGACGTCACGGTAAAGATTTCTAGATTTAATCTTTTGAATATCAATATAAGATCAACCGTGAGAGAGCTGAACTTGACTTTTGCGAGGATTGATAGAATAATTCAGGATCTTCATTTTATCTCCTGATCCAAATCACGTGGCTCTCCCTTCCTGTCCATCCTGGAAGTGCCGTATAATTTAAAGTTGGCAAAAGATGTGAACTTGCTTTCAACGATATAAGTGTCTGGCTAGGTTGCACTTCACAAACAAATACCGAAATACCGGTGACGTCATAATATAATAGAGCGCCCTGTAGCGGCTGGTTGAAAAAATGTATTTAATGAATAATCAGTTGATGTGTGTGACGAAGTTTGCTTAATTCACTTTATAATTGATGTATATAATCAGCTTCATGCTAAGAAATAAGTTTAGGCGGAGAAATATTGATGACGTAATCAGTCCGGAAGTTACAACAAAAGACTTTTTATCTTGAGACAAATGCTGAAAAAAACCAACTTTAAATAGCTCAGATAACATAACTCTCAAACTTTCTGGTAATGACGTCACGATGACGTACGTCATCAAGTATCAGATGACAAGCAACCAACGATTTCTAGATTTAATCTTTGAAAATTAATGTATATATATATAATTAACTGTTAGAGATCTGATTTTGCTTTTTGCGGGAATTATAAGTGCCTTATAATTCGAAAATGGTAAAAGCTATGAAATTGCTTTTCACGATGTTAGTCGGCGTTAAGGATGGGCTTTTCAAACACTTGACTAGTGACGTCGTGCGTTATTCGAGCGCACTCTGGCGGCACGTGATCACGGGTCTTTTGACGTTGTCTTAAAGGTGCATTTTTAAAAAAATTTTCTTTTTCATTTTATTCCCACTTTTTTCCGGCCGTCACTTTGGGCATTCATCTTTGTCATGCATCCTTCAAAGTTACCAAAGGCATAGTCCCTATAGCAAGGATGTGTCCCGAAAAAAGTCATCATCATGGGTCACATGACGTCACGGTAAAGATTTCTAGATTTAATCTTTTGAATATCAATATAAGATCAACCGTGAGAGAGCTGAACTTGACTTTTGCGAGGATTGATAGAATAATTCAGGATCTTCATTTTATCTCCTGATCCAAATCACGTGGCTCTCCCTTCCTGTCCATCCTGGAAGTGCCGTATAATTTAAAGTTGGCAAAAGATGTGAACTTGCTTTCAACGATATTAGTGTCTGGCTAGGTTTCACTTCACAAACAAATACCGAAATACCGGTGACGTCATAATATAATAGAGCGCCCTGTAGCGGCTGGTTGAAAAAATGTATTTAATGAATAATCAGTTGATGTGTGTGACGAAGTTTGCTTAATTCACTTTATAATTGATGTATATAATCAGCTTCATGCTAAGAAATAAGTTTAGGCGGAGAAATATTGATGACGTAATCAGTCCGGAAGTTACAACAAAAGACTTTTTATCTTGAGACAAATGCTGAAAAAAAAACAACTTTAAATAGCTCAGATAACATAACTCTCAAACTTTCTGGTAATGACGTCACGATGACGTACGTCATCAAGTATCAGATGACAAGCAACCAACGATTTCTAGATTTAATCTTTGAAAATTAATGTATATATATATAATTAACTGTTAGAGATCTGATTTTGCTTTTTGCGGGAATTATAAGTGCCTTATAATTCGAAAATGGTAAAAGCTATGAAATTGCTTTTCACGATGTTAGTCGGCGTTAAGGGTGGGCTTTTCAAACACTTGACTAGTGACGTCGTGCGTTATTCGAGCGCACTCTGGCGGCACGTGATCACGGGTCTTTTGACGTTGTCTTAAAGGTGCATTTTTAAAAAATTTATCGACAGAACCATAGATCCGATTGGGTTGAAACGTTGTACATACATAGATAGGAGCGTGTTATTGATAAAACCAAAATATTGGGGAAAAGCCCGATGTTCTGTTCACCAAACAGACATAGACCTCTAGTTTTTCTTCTTTCTTCTTCGTTTTGTTCTCTTGTAAATCCCATGGACTTTGTACGCGTTTTTTTTTTCCGGCCGTCACTTTTGGCATTTATCTTTGTCATACATTCCTGACGGTTACCAAAGGCATATAGTGCAAAGTTGTGTCCCAAAGAGTGACGTCATGATGACGTTGTCACGTGTCACATGACGTCATCTTAAACGTGCATATTTTAAAGTCCATATATAGATAACTTTAACTCCGATCGGGTTGAAACTCGGTATGTACTTATACCAGGATGTGTTATAGGTAAAAATTGAGGTGATGTCGTCATGACGTCATTATGTTATTTTATGTAGATTTTTGAGGTTTTAAAGATTATCACCATATCTATCTCTCGAACCCGACATGCTAATTTCAATTTTTCCCACGGCGGTGTGAAACACGAAGTATGCTAGAGTTGCTTATGTAGGTGGATGGGTGGGTTAACACTTTACTCCGACATATATTGTAATGATACAACACAAGTATTACAGCTTTGCATTCAAAGACCGGTTTTTGCAAACACTGTCGCTTGCGTCCAAATTGCATATGTTTTGCATATTAGATCACGCCCCATCCCTTTTGTTTTCTGTACTCTCGAGGTACCGGTAAGGTTTATAATTTGTTCATAGCATATTTAAGTCTTATTACATATTTTGGTGACATATTTATCGAATGTGTTATCTTTCTGTGTACCTGATATATTTTATGTATTGATGTATTTCTCTAAAGGAGTATGAAATAAATGTCTTCTTGAAATGAATTGAAAAATTGAACTGTACGGCCGCGAATTCTCTTTGCCCAAACTCCATCCATGTATACATGGTTTTGAAACGCCCTCTTCGAAACTTTTGTGATACCTACGCAGGTATATATTGCCATGAATGTCCAGGATTTGTGCGATAGCTTAGTCGGTAGTGTCGTGATTTTGTACCGGGAGGGATTGTTGTGGGTTCGAGTCACCGTTTTGTACTCGAATTTAGTTTCTTTTCTAATCTGAGAATTTGGAGGTTTTTTTTAAAGGGAAATAAAGTCCGAATTTCAATACGTTCGAATTTATTTATTATTTCTTTTTATTCTAATTTGATATTTTTTCCCTCATGTTTTTAAGAGAAGTCAAACCAAACCGCCCATGCAGATGTCGTATGGGACCAAAAAAAAATCGCGGTGTGGCCCGGGTGCACGGTAGTCTGAGTATCACCCGTTATCCACGGAACCAAGTCCTGTACAACGTCTGATATGTCTAGACATGCAGATATATGTAAGCCGCGCGCCAGCCAATCGGAGTCGACATTACTAAACCGTGACGTCATTTCATTCCCAAATCAGGACTAAATCGGGGCGCATATCGCGTAACAAGATACAGAGCGCGTGACACTTTTTTTTATCCATTGTCTATAACGCGCAACGGATGAATGACCAAAGACCCGATAGAGAAAGCGCCCACTAATTGGTCAAAATCTAGGAGGTCAAGAGGCGGGGTGTTGCCCAGCGAATCTACTCACACATCATAGACCATGTCTTTCGCCATGGTCTATTACATAGACTAGGTGCATGGACGGTGCTGTATAGCCGTCTTCGCACGTTACCCGACCGCCATGGGGTGTACCACTCGGTACTTGTTTTGTATTAGGTTTGTTAGGTAATAAATCTTTGCAAGCACAACATTTTGAAACATGTCTGACGTCACGATGACGTCATCAAAATGCGATTTTTCAAAACACATATATAGGTAAGTCTGATTGTCTTATAACTTGGTGGGTAAACACTGTTACTAATATGCAAATCCTGCGGTGACGTCACGATGACGTCATTGTTATTGGTTGATTTTTTCTATCTTTTTGAATATGCAAAATTTTATTCCACTTACAAAATTGTACACTTCCGTTCATCCGATTGACTTCAAACTTGTTACAACCAAGACCACAATGAAAACTGTGCACTTAATTGTGGTATTTAAACTAACGGTCTGATGGGTTCAGCATTTTGTATAAACGTAGTCTGACACGTGTCGTGAAAGCCGGGGAAGGTCTTAACTTTGCGTGTTGAATCTGATAACTTAATTGATAATATTAATAGATATAATACTTTATTCAAGCAAATTCACACGTAGAATACCAAGTATACACTCGGATAAAATGTACTGACGAACCTTTACAAAAACAAATAAAACCTTTACAAAAACAAACAAACAAACAAACAGGACATAGGATAGTGAAGGGCTGCCTAGATAATATATAGCTTCATTGCACAATTGCGCTTATATATTGTATGTAACGTATTAAATGCGTTTGTCTGTCTGTTATTCGTGTCCTGTTTAAAATGCTGACAGCGATCCATGTCGGCATCGCTGTTCAGATTTTCATTTCAAAAGTACAAAAATTAAGCGTCCAGTTTCTGTCACTTAATAAACTTAAACTGACGTGCACGTGAATCTTTCCAGGCTCAATACAAACTTCATTATAGACTGTTTTATTACTAGCTTTTAAAATTATGTAAAACTATTCTGTGAAATTATTGTGTCCATTGTTAAAAATCATCACAAATTTGCACCGACATCTACCCATGGTGACTGTTGCTATTCATATCCGACTGTTCTTCTCGTTCAGGGTCGAACCGTCGTGATCTGTTGTTATTTATAGTCGGACTTCCTATTATCTCGGCATCCCTATTATCGCGGCATGGGAAATTTCTCTTTTTGCGTTGCCAAAACTCCTTCAAGTGGCGATTTTTGTCCAGTTCACCAGTCATTAAGTACTTTTTTGCCGAGTTGTATAAAAAGGATGATTAAAAAATGTTGTGTCTTTCGGGACTTTCAACGATTTTCAATAAATAATAACGTTTTCCAAAACTTGCAAATTTTCCCTCACCGTGTCTGTTAAAAGGTACCGTCTATGTTTTAACATAAATCTTTAATGGTGCTCTGTCCATGAAAGTTCCATTGTCTGGTTCCCATTCTTCAGCTGCAAATGTATAATGAAGAAGAAGGATGATATTTGCAACGCGAAATCGTAACAACTTTTAAAGGATCCAAATAAGCACAGTGCGTTAACAAAAATAAAACGGCACACCGTTTAAAGTGAATGGCGCCCCCAATTGCCAATCAGTAGACTTGCCTCAATGATTTGTGTTCTCCTTTTGGGGGAAGGGCAGGGTCTTAAGAAATCATCCTGCACACATAGTCTTTATTAATCAACTTAAACTTACAGGGAAAATATCAGACTTTATTCAGGGGATGTTTTGGTCAAAAATTAACTATGAATAAAAATAGTTGAGATCATTATTTAAACCACTTCCCGCATACCGCGATAATATATGGAGTCCACCTCCGTTCGCACAGTCCAAGCATGTCTATTTTCACAGGCATCGTACACGGAATAAACCACACCACCGTCGGATTTGTTTTATATCAATTTGAAAAGGAAGAGTTATACTACACAAAAGACGTACAGGACAATTCGGGAAGGTTAGTGGGCAATCTCTATTCCGAACGAGAAACGTAATAAGTACCGCGATAATATGGCAACCCATCCTACATGCTACGCGTACGGTTCACCTCATTCAGGCTTTCTGTAATCCAACCGTGGTGGTCTCTTGTTCCTTAAAATCCATCAGTTCACCTCATTCAGGCTTTCTGTCATCCAACCGTCGTGGTCTCTTGTTCTTTATAGTCTGACGATTCACCTCATTCAGGCTTTCTGTCATCCAACCGTCGTGGTCTCTTGTTCTTTATAATCCGACGGTTCACTTCATTCAAGCTTTCTGTCATCCACCCGTCGTGGTCTCTTGTTCTTTATAATCAGACGGTTCACCTCATTTAGGCTTTCTGTCATCCAACCGTCGTGGTCTCTTGTTCTTTATAGTCCGACGGCTCACCTCATTCAGGCTTTCTGTCATCCAACCGTCGAGGTCTCTTGTTCTTTATAATCCGACGGTTCACTTCATTCAAGCTTTCTGTCATCCAACCGTCGTGGTCTCTTGTTCTTTATAATCAGACGGTTCACCTCATTCAGGCTTTCTGTCATCCAACCGTCGAGGTCTCTTGTTCTTTATAGTCCGACGGCTCACCTCATTCAGGGTTTCTGTCATCCAACCGTGGTGGTCTCTTGTTCCTTAAAATCCATCAGTTCACCTCATTCAGGCTTTCTGTCATCCAACCGTCGAGGTCTCTTGTTCTTTATAATCCGACGGTTCACCTATTCAGGGTTTCTGTCATCCAACCGTCGTGGTCTCTTGTTCCTTATAATCCAACGGTTCACCTCATTCAGGCTTTCTGTCATACAACCGTCGTGGTCTCTTGTTCCTTATAATCCATTCAACCGTCGTGGTCTCTTGTTCTTTATAATCCGACGGCTCACCTCATTCAAGCTTTCTGTCATACAACCGTCGTGGTCTCTTGTTCCTTATAAACCGACGGTTCACCTCATTCAGGTTTTCTGTCGTACACCCGTCATGGTCTCTTGTTCTTTATAATTCGACGGCTAACCTCATTCAAGCTTTCTGTCATCCACCCGTCGTGGTCTCTTGTTCTTTATAATTCGACGGTTCACCTCATTCAGGCTTTCTGTCATCCAACCGTCGTGGTCTCTTGTTCTTTATAATCAGACGGCTCACCTCATTCAAGCTGTCTGTCATTCAACCGTCGTGGTCTCTTGTTCCTTATAAACCGACGGTTCACCTCATTCAGGTTTTCTGTCGTACACCCGTCGTGGTCTCTTGTTCTTTATAATCCGATGGTTCACCTCATTCAGGTTTTCTTATTGTTCACGACTATCCAAAGACTAAATAATATCAAGAAAGCCTAAAAGAGGTGAATCGAAGCATGTAAATAACAACAGATCACAACTGTTTGACCCTGAACGAGAAGAACAGTCAAATATGAATAGCAACAGTCACCGTGGACAGATGTCGGTGCAAATTTCTGATGATTTTTAACCATGGACACAATTATTTCACAGAATAGTTTTACATAATTTTAAAAGCTAGTAATAAAACAGTAGTTATCATTCAATTTCCCAATTATACCATGAAAATTGTATTGAGCCTGGAAAGACTACACGTCCAAGTCAGTTTACGTTTAAGTGACAGAAACTGGACGCTAAATTTGTGTGCTTTTGAAATGAAAACCTGATCTGCGATGCCGACATGGGTCGCTGCCAGCGTTTTAAATATGACACGAACAGACAAACGCATTTAATACGTTACATACAATATACGAGGTGCAATTGTGCAGTGCAGCTGTATGTATTATTATCTGGGCAGCCCTTCTATATCCTATGTCCTTTGTGTTTGTTGTTGTCTTCCTTTGATCCCCCCCCCCTATTTTCGTCAGTACAGTTTATCCGATCGTTGTACTTTGTATTCTATTATGTGTGAATTTGCCTGAATAAAATGATAATTATATTTATTACCTATTAAGTTATCAGATTCAACACGCTATTCCTCGTACATTACCAGAGGTATACAAGAGAGAAAAAGCTGCATCGCTAGTTAATTTGAATAAATCGATCCATGCTGAATATGTAACAAATCTTGGCACTGGTACTAATAAAAGCCTAATGTAAGAACGGCCGTCATCTGGCCAACGATTGGATGGGGCCCCGGTCACGTATGTTTCAGCCCCATAGACCGTGCGTGCATTTAGTTGTCTTCTCACGCATGCGCAATGGTTTCCTCCGCGTCGTCGGCTTGCAAACTGCGGTAGCAGACGACGCACTGAACGATTGTCTGGTTTTCATGTCTTAAAATGTATCCTTCTCAAACGTACTTAAAAGATTATTCAAACAAAAAATTATCAGTAGACCAAGTGAACAAAGATATAAATTGTCTCTACAGTGTGGTAACGGCGCTAAAAACCTTTTCAAATATTAAAAAAAAAATAATTATGGACAAAAAACGTACAAAATGAAAAGGAAAAACATCGTTCGATTTTGAGTTTGGTTTACACATTTTGACAATTTGCCGGGTTTACCTTAGATCAGCCGTAGTACCATCGGAAAGGATGATAGATTATTAACATTTTACAGGTGATTTGATGTAAGAAGGAAACCTGTAGCTTATAAAAATCGTCATTTTTCGAGTAAACCCATTTTGAAAGCTTCGTGCACAAATACACTGGTCCCAGTACCCTCTGACCCTCTGTGATCGTACTTAACTGCATCTCAGGGCCGGGAACCAGTCAGTTGTAAATCGTTTCAGTTAAATGTATACATTTATTTGCCAACGCGTCGAAAGATTACAAACGAAGCGCCGCGGCGCGTGGCGCGTGGCTAGCCATGTTTACGGGCCAGATTCCCGTAGGGTCTGTGTACAGGTACGTGCACACTGACGTTACATTCAACGAAAAAACGTATAACGTGAGACCTTACTTTTCTCATTGAAACGGTTTCCGACTTAAATGATATTTATACATCGCACTTTCCGTGGCATCTTTTACCATTTTTCAGTGAAGACAAGTTTACAATTACTCGGCAAAACTGAAAAATTATCCCCTAAACTGTCGCCTGTTTTGAATTTGTGACCCAATATTTTCGTACTACACGACACGGAAAAACAAAAAAAATACATCAAATACTCTCTCCTTTTTTGCGCTAAGGTTTGCAAAAGTGACTTTGATTGCCTTAAATTCCTGTCCACGTGGAAAGAAAAATTTATCAAAGTTCTTCGAGCGTGATGTTGACCGATACTTCAGTGGGTCAAACTGCGACCGCAGGCATCCATGTTTGCTGATTATCAGTATTTCATATTTTGAGTGCGCATGCGCGCAAACTAAATGAGCGGCTGAAACATACGTGCGGTGGGAGGGCCGTATTGTTCTGCACGGCTTTTTATTGGATAGGATACGTATACCGTCTACCATGCGGCACGAACCGTCTAAAACGAAAGAACACAATGCACGTATAATGGCGCAAACTGGAGTCTTGAAAAAACATACACTAGACACAAAGATCCACATGCGTAGTCAGCGTTCATATCCGCATTTATCTTACACACTGTGATTTGAGTTTCGGCCGTTGGTATTGTATTGTGCCACTTAATTTAGTATGGTTAGGATAAAATGACTTCTGCTCAGTTTAACCGTGCCTTTTTGGACAAATGTTGTTGTATTATGAATTTCGCCATTAAAAATGCGATACACATTTTTGGATACACATGTAAGGGTTGGATACGAGTACGTTTACAAAATTGCAGAAAAGCCCCGTGTTCGAACAGACAAAGACCTCTATTTATTTTTTTCTCGTTGTGAAGCAAGCCCCTGTTAATTTATCGACCCATTCGGTCGATCAGACGATGTCGATCGCGCTGCCACCAGTCTAATATCTTTTCTTTCTAAATCATGGCTCTGGAAGATTTAAAGGTACTAAGTAAAGTCGGAGATATCCTACAGAATCGACCCATTGCGCAACGCAATCGACCGATCGCGCTGGTCGTCCGATTGCGCCCAACACCCCAAGTGGGTCACTTAATTACTTTGAGGACTATATCGTAAATGAAGTTTTGCCTGGGACATTGTTCTTGCTAAATCTTAGCCCATCCAATTTTACTCGTGTTTAAATTTCAGCTTCGGACTTGGAACCAATTCTGGACATACCCTTCGGCCAAAGGAGTGACGTCACTCCGTGCGAGAATAACCAAGGTATAAACGAGTCGTATCGAGTTGTAGGAACTCCTCAAAAGGTTCCTGGCCCAGGGCTAGTGGAGCAACCATGCGCAGTGCACTCACCGGTTGGGTCATACTTAGATCTTGGAGACTTTGCAGGGAGCTGTGTCTCAGACCCTGGACTGTGTGAGTCTAAAAGTATGACTTGGTCAATTTGGTTGAAAATTGACACACCTGTGAACAAAAACGACTGGTATTACTTGAGCTCTGGCGGACAGACTCATCTTGCCAGTGGTATAGCTTTAATGTATGTAGACAGCTCTCAGAGATTCTGGATTCTGGCAAAGTCCGAACTAAAGTATTTTCAATATAAATATGACAAAAGTAAGATACCGCTGGACAAGTGGTTCCATCTCGCATTCACGGCGGACTTGTCAGGCACGAGGAGCATAGACGTGCAATTATTTGTCAATGGGGAGATGGTCAATGCGGACGAGACTAACAACCCAACTACAACAACTCAATCGGACAAATGCACTCATCTTTACATCGGCATGTCAAATACATGTATGCCAAATACATGTACAATCAGTGACGTTTACAGGTACAGTGGCTCTGCGGCATACAGTAATCTGGTTGTGTTTGACGGTCTTCTGAGGTCACAACAGATAGCAAACCTGTACAAGTGTGGAACTATTGGTACGTATACCGTTTAATACCTGAATTTGATACAGTTTGTGGCGTTTAATAAGATATTACCAGGAAATGTATCCGATCTGTCGACAAACAAAATGGAGGTTAGCTTTCTTGCGAAAGATGTTGATACATTGTTGTTGTTTGTTATTGTTGCTGTTGGTGATGATGTTGCTGTTATGTTGTTGCTGTCATTGCTGTAGTGTTGTTGTTGCTCAGTGTTGTTTTTGCTGACGTTACTTTTGCTGCTGTGGTGGTTGTGGTGGTTACTTTTGTTATAACCACAACCACCACGACCACAACAGCCACAACGGCTGTTGTGGTCGTGGTGGTTGTGGTTGTACTTGTAGGGGTAGTTGTAATTGTTATGGTGCTGGTGGATGTGGCTGTTGTGGTTGTTTTTGTGGTGGTAATTGTGGTTGTGGTTATGGTGGTTTGTTGTGGGTTGGTGTTGTTTGCACTTCATGAGCTTCGTACTTTCCTTGTTTTATCTTTGTGTAGATTGGCGCCCTAGGATTACCAACTTCACAATGACCCACGACAGCCTCACTGACGGGCCAATCCGTTTTGAATGCACGGCCGACGGTGACGTCATCACGTGGAGTTTACTACGTGGAGAATTTGGCAGCCGCAGCGGGCGCCAGCTACACAATTCAAGCAGTGAATGTTTCTGGATGCGTCATTCACTCGACTCTTGTGATTGATCACAACCACGGCTTGCCGCTTGAGAGCGCTCTAGTGGCCTGCACGGCGCATTCGTTTCGTCTACGCGACAATGCGTCTATGTTCATCTATCAAGGTATTCCACATAATGAGCTTTACGGACAACTTTTTCACTTATTGAGTGTGCCAAACCACTCTCTGGATCTGTTAGGATTAATCTTTCTTTTTCTTTTTTTTCTGCACAGCACGTTTCCGCGGGTTTTCTTCCTAAACGGTTTTGATATGAACTTGTAACTTTAAATATAAATCGACCCTCATCCCAACTGGTGCGTATTACTCTGACGTCATTATGACGTCATAAGGTGTCAAATTACAAGCGATTTTAGCTGAAAAGTGACCAATTTCGTTCATCAATAACTCTTGAACAAAGTAATCAATGATGTTTGTATTCTGTAATCTCGTTCATCTATAACTCTTGAACAAAGTAATCAATGATGTTTGTATTCTGTAATCAGATAGACCATTAATTGATAAACATTTTTGTCGTGTACGTAAACTCGCTTGACCTTTACTTCGGGGTCTAGCGGACGGTCAAAGATAGGTGAATTCAAAATGAAGACGTTAGCCTGAAATCAAAACAAAGCAATTTTTTTTCTTAACGGTTTATGGTATATCACAAAACCTTGTGTGAACTTGTACCATGTTACGAAGATGTTATAATTTTTGTTACGGCATCATGACGTCATCGGGTATCAAATTACAAGCGATTTAAGGGCAAATTTTGACAAAATAGTTTGCGTTATATCTTTTGAACTAAATAGAGTATCGTGTTCCTTTTTTTCGTGAGGTTGTAGACTATGCCGTGAGAAACATTTCGTGTTCCCGGACACAAAACCGCTTGACCTTTACTTCCAGTGTTACTGGAAGTGCAATAAAACTGAATATAACTAAGAAACGGAAGCATTCTACTACAAACATATATTTTATGAAGTTGTTAAGTACGGAATGCCAGACACAAAAACAGTGTGATGAAGTCATCAACCGAAAGGGCGCCTCCTAGCGGCACATAAAATAGTGTTTCTTTTCTTTAATTTTAAAACCATAGTTTTCAATTTTACCAAATCACCCCTTGATACTCTTTGATTAACCACAGATAACTTGGCAAGGTTTAAAATTCATGATGGATTAGAATTCAGAGCGGAAGTTACTTCTATTAGAATTAGCCAACGATCAAATTTTAAATTTAATTCTATAATTTGATCCATGTCGTATATCTTAGCGTAAATAACGATACCATTACAATGTTCACCTTTTGCGTCCAAATACTGTGACGTCATCAAACCGGAAGTTCGGTGTGATGAATACATACACTAAGTCTTATATTTTCCATATTTTCATACGTTATATAACTTCACAATGAACATCCCCTCCGAACTAAATCAGTATCCACTTCCTGTTTTTACTAATGACGTTATCAAGCCAGAAATAACTTGCATGTGAACGTAGAATGTTTACTGAATTTCATCACACCGTTAAAGATGCATATTTTAAACAAAATAATTGATTGTCCTGGAAATGATTTATTTTCGTGATCCTTTGTTCTTACATAAAAATATTCAAAAATTCATAAGGTTTGATGAGATTTGAAGGTTTGCATGGTGGAAAGATACTAAGACAAGATAAGTTTAAGGTAGCAACATGTCAATAAATTTCTTTACAAGGATGCAAGTTGACTGAAGGACGCTGGATGATCACTGGAGCGTGTCAGTACACAGTGAGGGGGCAAAGGGGAAGGAGCGCAGGGTATAGATGACCCATAGGCGAGAACTGAACCTAAGTTGTCCTAGGGTATAGGAGACCCATGGGACTTGGACTTGAGGATGGGGCGCCAGATTTCGCTGATGTAGAAACCGATGTCTTGGGGAACAGTGTTATGCTTGATGATCTCGATGGCTTCTCTGATGCGTCGGGGGTACCAGCGGTCGATGCTAGTGAGTAGTTCTGCTTGGCTCCAGTTGATCGGGTGGTCCTCGGTGTGGGAGTGTTTGACGATGGAAGATTTCTCGAAGTTTCCCTTCCTGCCATAGGCTTTGTGTTCATTGAGTCTGCCGTGGGGAGGTCCCTGCCAGTCTCGCCGATATACACTTTGCCACATTGACATGGAATCTTGTACACCCCAGGTCTGCATTCTGGGTCACACCGATCCTTGTGTGAAGTCAGCAGGTTCTGCATCTTCAGAGGGGCTGTGTGGAAGACTCGAATTCCATGTTTTTGGAGGATGCGTTGGATGTGATGAGAAGTGGTGCCTAAGTAAGGGAGAGTGATGGAACTAGGGGCCCTAACTAGTTGGCTTGAGGTATTGGAGACTCTTCGGCCGGGAATGGTTCTTGGGTCTTGTGTCTTGACTTGGCTGGGCTGGTATCCGTTGCGCTGCAGTGCTGTGGTGATGTGATGGAGTTCTTGAGGTAGGTGTTCATCGTCGCAGACGTTGTACGCTCTGCGGACGAGGGCTCGGTTGACGGAGGACTTTATTCTTGGGTGGTGGAAAGAGTTGTTGTGCAGGTATCTGTCCGCGTGGGTGGGCTTGCGGTAGACACTGCGAGCAAGACTTCCGTCTGGCTTTCTGGACACCTCAACGTCAAGGAATGAGATGTTGCCATCTCTTTCTTATTCCATGGTGAACTGAATGCTGCTGTGAAGCTTGTTGAGGTATTCCAAGAAGAGCTGGAGGTTGTCTTACTTGCATTTAGAAAACTTGAAATTCAATACGACTTGCTGCATCGCGTATGCACTCGGATCGTACGAGGGGCTTAGCTTTGCTGCGCTACATGACGCAGCGTCACGTATTTTTGAAGTTGACGACGGTTCGACGGTGTCTTTATTTCGGCTTCGTCTGCTATTAGTTTGGGTCCTTAACTTTGAAGATTCCTGCTCAAAATTTGATCGGAACATTAACAGCTTTTAATAATAAAGCTAAAACGGAAAGCCGAACTTTGAAAAAAAAGGCCGTCCTGTCTAATTTCAGCCTGCTGGCGGTTACCTGATCAACAATTTAGACGTCAGGGCGTCGGGGAATCGCCAGGTCAGGGAACCAGACTGGTAAATACGCCGTAGAAGTGGTTGTGCCATACGCCTCTCAGGTCACGCGTTGCCGAGGTCAGGCGTTCCACACAAACCTGGTGTTACGTATAGCGATAGCACCGTGCCCACGTACTTTTTCATCAACTTTTAATCCGTTGGAAATAAAATAACGGGTATCCGTCACGTTGTAAGTGATGAATACAGCCAGTTATGAAGCACTGTCCCATTTCCAGTCTTATTAATTCTTAATGTCTGGGATATAAACTAGAAAATGTTCACCTAAATCGCCCATATAAATATCCTGTGGTACAAATGGCGGACGAGACATTGTGTGGACGAGACATTGTGTGGAACGGTCACTATTGGAGACGACCCCGCGTGACGTCACACTCCTACGTCGTATAATACATTAAATAAACATGAACTATTTATGTCAATTTGAAAAACCCAGAAATCCAAATTATGCCAAATTTTGACATTTCTATTTTCATTTCTATTTCTATTTTAAGGCAAACAAGTGAACATCGGAACAAGCGACCGTGTTTCTATTGGTAAGTGTGATTCCGTGTTGTTACTTTCAAATCGACAGAATAATCATCAGTTGTTTTTGTAAATAACTAGCGGGATGCCGCGCTTTGCGCGGCACCCGCTAGCTTGGCGGAATAATATACTAATATTTACTGTAACCCAATTTGCATGTTGACCCAAGTGGGCATGGTCATTCTCTGGTGAAAACCCATTTCTCATCATCAATGTTGTGTTTGCATGATGGCGATACGTTTTGGTGTGTTTTCACCGTTGATGTTGTAATACGTAACTATTCAAGGTCTGAAAAAGCACACCGAATTTGCCAAAAAAAACAAAACAAAACAAATCAATCTTTTTTTTCACGTGCCAACCGTGACTTAGAGGACAATGAAATCGGTGCATGTATCGTCACCGACACCACGAAGTAACACGCAAGTCCACTTCAGCGTTACTCCGTGAAAACCGCTTAATGACAAATGTTGGTTTCACAAAAACACTCAAGCGTGCCCGCGCACATAGGACACTGGCGCAAACGATTTTCGTTTTCACAAAGTTACAACACTGTAATACTATTTGGATAAAAACGTTTTAAACTGATTGACAGGAATGTAATTCATCCGTATTCTTGTAGGATTACAGAAAATTTTAATAAAATGGCTTCAAACTGCATATGGTGAAATAAAGATGAGCGCTACTTCGTGAAAACGAAAATGACCGAGTCATCGCACAGTGTACATGAGTGTTACTTCGTGATAACGATACACACTCGGTTCTGTAAAAATTTAGGTATAGAAACTTGGTAACCTTTTGAATGTGTATATATACATGCCATTTAAGCACCAGCATACAGAGACCAAGCCTCTCCATTAATCCTTGCATTTTGTGCTTCTGCACCACTCTTTAGGCCTTTAAAAAACAAATGACACACAGACATCAGACAGACAAACGACAGACAGACTTACAGACAGCGTAAGATTTTTTAAGCTCTGGTAACAGAGCTTCTGTAAGTCACTCGGTTGTCGATCGGTCGGGCGGTCAGTCCCCCTAAAAAATATTGACCAAAAACGAACCCCCACTCACCCTTAAAATTGTAAGTACAAAATTGTAACTGTAAAAAAAAAAAAAGCCTACATTATCTACTTGACAAGAAGTGTTTGTAACAATTCGTGACATTGTTTATGAAATTGTTTCCATAAAGGAAAGAAAATATGCGGTGATGTGATAGTCAAGTGGTTCGTGCGCTACGAATTGAGGAAGTTAGGGGGCTTCCATACAAAGGTCACTATACATCACCCCTGCGTCTGGCCCCATGTCATTTTAACGAGTCTCAGGGCGTCGGAGTGAGGATACAGTTGCATTATGAAGGTCACTAATATTTTAAATTGTGACTGTCAACAAAATGGGAAATTCTTATTTCAACTGACAATCACGACCAAGTGAGTAATAATTGTATAATTTCATGCAAGACTTTCATGCAAGACGGCTAGAGCTTGTCGTGCATTCGCAATTGTTTCATAGAGGATGAATTTCGCCCCTCGCTTGGCAATATAGAAAACAAAATGAACACAATTGCAAATGCATGAAATTATTTGAGCAATATAGTTGCAGGGACTAATTCAATCACAAGGAACGTCTAAATTTGTGCACAGCGCCACCAAGTGTCAGAAACCCCAGTAAGAAATTCTTGGGAAATTTGAAGTCAAGTTGCTACTTTACTAAATCGGCTTTCCTTCTTTTCATCTGAACGTCACAGGTCTTTCCTTGCGGGAAGTAGGAAACCATGAAAACCAGTTCATAATCCAAGATGGCGACTACTTTGACACGTATTGCGACACGGTGCCCCCTACCACCGCATCAAACATCGGCGAATCTTGCTCACTAGAGGATCAACAAAAACATCCCTTTATTTGCCAGATGTAAACGATTTTTTTCAGCAAGGAGGTATAAACATGGGTAATCGTTTTCATTGATATCTTTGGACAACTAAAGATACGAAAAAAAGAAAACGCCATACAAATTGTCAAGGTCAAGAAATATACTGGCCCAAGGTTTCCTGAACTGACATATTGTTAAATCTTAATACGCACAAATTCCCACAACAGGGTGTTCAAAGAAACTGAAAAAATAAGAAAAGAAAATAACATAGGAAGCAGTTCAGGTTGTTGACTGCTGGTGACTGTGGAAATTTCAAGTAATATAATCAGCAGTTATCTCTATATTAATCGAAAGACACATACCACTAAATTCAGCAGCCCACCACTGATCGTTTACCGACGCAATACGTATTCAATTCAATTCAATTCAATTCAATTCAATTCAATTCAATTCAATGCAACATTTATTTCCAAATCATACAAACACTGTAATAATTACATGAAGAAAAAACAACAACAATAGTTGGAGGCATAAACACAAAAAGCCGAAGCTTGTAAGGGGAATGCCTTAGAGTTAAATGAACAATACTGGGGTATACATTTGTAGTATGATAGTAAATAAGTACAACATAATATATGTACACATTACAGAACAGAAGAAATATAACGGACGCACAAACGAACAAACAAACAAACGGACAAAGGGCGAACAAATGGTAATGAGTAGAATTTGAAATACTAAAATAATATTATATGATAGAGGAAAAATAATGTTTAGACGACGCACACGGTTGATACAAAGAGGTATATGTAGACGGAGGGAGAAATGCAAATAGGTATAGGTATCAGGGTGAAACAAATAAATAAAAGTAAACAAAAAATTCAATTAGGAAAATTACAACAACAACAAAAAAGAATAAGTGGAGAAAAAACTATGTTACATGAAGATAGAGGAGGTATTTTTTGTAGGTATTGATGAACACATTTTAAATACAATGAACCATTGCCAGGTTCCTTTCTTCATCAATGAATGAAAACTCCCATAGGATAACCGACAGAAATCACCATCATCTTTTCAGAGAAACACTTGATTTGTTACCCATTATACAAAACGCAAAAACTTACAAAAAAAGAATATGTTTCAGACGACTACTATTATTACAATCTCATTTCAATGTTTATTCATGTGTGTAATCTCTGGTTCTCACTCAGCATAAAACCTTTAAAACATTTAGCATATACCATGGTCAGCTGTAAAATGGGTCATTTTTATTAAAACATCATAACTTCTGATAACATGGGTGGATTTCTATATATTTTATTCACTTGAGTGGAACAACATGCTCGTTTAGTGCATGCTTTATTAGTGTATCAAATTTAATTGTTTTAGTTTTATGGAAACAAAAATATTAATTCTGGTCGCTTTCTGTTGGAACCACCCTGTAATTCTTTGATATATTAATGTATTTTGTGCACAAACCATCGCGGCAGCTGACGTTTTAAAGTAACTTTAAAACGTTTGAAAATGCTCGAAGACGTGATGTTTATAATTCTGAAAAATAACACATTAATTTTAAGTGATACGATTTAAAGCAAATGTTATATGTTAGGGAAATAACTGGAACGGACTCACCGTAAACCATAGACACTGATAGAGTAAGATTCGTTCAAAGCGAGCTGCCATCTTGGAACTCCTTTTATTTGATAACATGTAGTTCGTGCCATACGACATCTCCCCCTTTTCTAGAACAAAATAAACTGGTTAAGAAAACACATTTACAATGCACATGATTGAGTCTGGGTGTTCAATGTTAGAAAGTGTCTGCAAAATGTTGAGTGTTCCAAATCAGCTCCTAGAGTCCAATGTTCTTGGTTCAAGCAGATTTCTAGAGTTCTTGAATTAAATCAGAATGAATTTGTAATTCAGAGATGAGTGCGAGATAATGCAAGATTGATTGATTTTAACCGAGTAATGAGTGATGGAGTGAGGACAGTTCAGTGTTCTAGTACATGACATAATCCTGCTGCCATGCTGGTGGTTTCCTCATTCGCTGAGACAGTCTCACTCCCTGTTGCTGAGCATCTGGGTTTTGTTGGACTGGATCCTCCAGTTGGATCTCGAATTCTGGCTCAGGTGGTGGTTGTGGCATCCGGACAATATGCCGCCTGTTCCGACGATATTCTGCGCCATTCACTCTCACGATGTAAGAACGGGGTGTGTCTGCTTTACGGAGGACCTCTCCGACTGGACCAAGTTTGCCCTTTGTTCTGATCTTCACCCGGGCTCCTGTTTCCAGTTGATCCAATGCATTGGCGCCATGTTTCTGGTTGAAGTAGACTTCTCCCTTGGACTTGGATGCAGCGTCTGCTTGTTTCAACTTTGTCTGGTTGATTGGTTTCTGAAGGAGATTCTTGGGCAACATTGGTAGGGTAGTGCGTAACTCTCGTCCCATCATCAGACTTGCCGGACTGACACCAAGACTTGGAAGTGGGGTCGCGCGGTATGTCATGAGAGCTCGTATGGGATCTGGTTGACGCAGGATACTCTTGGCCACATGGACAGCTTTTTCGGCTTGCCCATTTGCTTGGGGATAGTGTGGACTGGTGGTGATGTGGTTGAAGCCAAACTCTCTAGCAAACTGTTGAAACTCTCCTAGGAATTGTGGGCCGTTATCTGATACAACAACGTCAGGGATCCCATATCGTGCAAAGGTAGTTTTCATGAAGTTGATGACTGCTAAGGCTGTTGTCTTCACAAGGTGATGAATCTCGATCCACCTCGAGTAGTAGTCAACGATCACTAAGTACACCTTCCCTTTCAGCTCTGCAAGATCGCACGCGATTCGTTGCCATGCTCGTTGGGGTAAAGGTGTTGACATCAGGGGTTCCGCCTTCTGTGCTGGTTGCTTTTCTCTGCAAAACTCGCATTGTTGAATGTGCTGCGCGATGTCAGTACCGATTCCAGGCCACCATATGGCTTGATTTGCACGGAGTCGGCTCTTGGTGACCCCATGGTGACCCTCATGGAGTTTCTCCAGCATTTCCTGCTGCATCTTCTGTGGGATGATGATGCGGTCCCCATATGTCAGTATGCCGTTGATCTGGCTTATCTTATCTTGTTCCTCCCAGTATCGCTTGACATCAGGATCTACGTCCTTGATGTACTTCGGCCAGCCGTCTTTCACGTACGACGATACTAGGGACAATACGTTGTCTTGCACTGTCTCATCTGTGATTTCTGCAAGTTTGGCATCCGAGGCTGGCCACTGGCTTGTTACCATGCTCACGTGTGCTGCAATTTCTGCTGCGAGATCATCACTGTCATCAGCTGTCTGGTCTGTATGAACTGGAGCTCTAGACAGGGTATCTGCAACGACTAGGGTCTTGCCTGGTGAGTAGACAGCTGTACAGTGGAATTTCATGAGGCGCATCAGTAAGCGCTGGCATCTCAGTGGTGCGTCACAGAGGTCCTTTGAATTGATCAAAGACACCAGTGGTTTGTGGTCGGTTTGTACGGTCACGTGAAGTCCTCTGATGTAGACATAAAATCTCTCGCATGCCCATACGCTGGCCAACAACTCTTTCTCGATTTGGGCATACTTCCTCTCAGCAGGAGTCAGGGTACGGGAACAGTAAGCGACTGGCTTCCATGTCTCATCTTCGTGCTGCTGTAGTAAGCATCCTCCCAGCCCATAGCTACTGGCATCTGCGCTGACCATGGTAGGTTTAGCGGGGTCATAGAAGGCCAATGTGGGTGATCTGGTGAGGAGTGTCTTGAGGTGTCGGAATGCAATCTTCTGTTGTGCTCCCCACATCCAGTCAACGTTGTCTTTCAGGAGATCAGTGATTGGGGCTGCAACTGATGCTGCGTTCGGGATGAAGCGGGACAACCAATTGACCATGCCCATGAGCCTCTTGACTTCATCCTTTGATGTTGGTGGGGGCATCTGAACGATTGCTGTGATCTTCGTAGGATCAGCATGTATACCATCCTTGTCTAGCTGTAGACCCAGAAAGGTAACCGTCTCTTGAGAAAACTTTGATTTCTCTTTGTTTAGCCGCAAGCCAGCTTTCTGTAGGATTTGGACTACACGATGCACACGTTGATCGTGCTCTGCCTGTGTTCGGCCGGTGATGAGAATATCATCCATGTAGACAACTACACCATCCAGATTGACGAGTAGGTCACACATAATACGCTGATACAACTCAGGCGCTGATGTGATGCCGAAAGGGAGTCGCGTAAAACAGAAACGCCCAAATGGAGTTATGAAGGTTGTCAATTTCTGACTGTCACTAGCAAGGGGTATCTGCCAAAACCCGTGCTTTGCATCGAGTAAGGAGAACACTTGTGCACCAACAATCTTTCCCAAAACCTCTTCCAGGCTGGGGATAGTGAAACGCTCCCTCTGCACAGCTTTATTCAGTTGTCGCAGATCTACACAGAGTCGAATCTGGTTGTTCTTCTTGGGTACAATCACGATTGGAGCACACCACTCTGTCGGCTCAGTGATGCGCTTCACGATACCTTGGGTTTCCATCTTTTCCAGTTCTTGCTTCAACTGGGGAAGTAGGGGCAAGGGGATTCTGCGAGGAGCGGTCACACAGTATGGAGTAGCGGAGTCGGTTAACTTTATGTTAACCGGTGGGCCTTCAAGATAACCCGTGCCTTCAAACACGTTGTCTCGGTTCACCATGGTGTACACCCGCTGTATCAGACCAAGTGCTTCACATGCTGTCTTGCCAATGACAGGCTGACCACTGGCAAGAATCTGGAACACCAACGAGTACTGACGATTCTTCATTTCACATGACAGTTTCTTTTGTCCAAGAGGTTTGGCCTTGCCACCAAAGTAGCCATGCAAGCGAAGTGTCGTTGGCTGCAATGTCTTATCACTGAGTTTCAGTGATTTGTACACGTTAGCGGGTAGGATGTTGACTTCCGAACCTGTATCTAGCAGGAACTGCACCATCTGTCCCTGCACTTTGATAGGTTGTCTCCACACATCACCATTTAGTATGTCATGGCTGGTGTGATGCACTGTTCCAACGAAGAAATCATTAGTTTCAGTGTCTCCATCATCGCTGTCAGTTGGATCGTGCTGTACTGTATGCAACTTCTTCGGTTTAGCGCGACACACTACCGAGAAGTGACCAAGTTTCTGGCAGTAGTTACACTTTTGTCCACTTGCTGGACAGGATTGGTGGCTTGGATCTCTGCCGCATCTACTGCATCTCTTCCCGCCTTGTTGAGGTTTGGCACGTGTCTGTGGGGGTGGCTGTTTGAACGATGGCTTGTACGGTTGCTTGTACGGTTGCTTGGCGTTTCGGTGTAGTGCGTGAACTGATACTGTGTCGGCATTAGGGCTGTTCTTAAATTCACGCAAGTCCTTGACAGCTGTTTCAAGGGTTTTGGCCAAGTCCACGGCTGCTTTGAAGGTGAGACCATCTTTGGTGAGAAGATGTTTCTGGATATTGTTGCTGGTCAGACCACACACAAGCCTGTCTCGCAATGCGTCGTCGAGAAACTGGCCAAATTTACATGTACTGGCCAAGTTTTGAAGTGTCATGGCATACTGTGCAATGGTCTCTGATGGCTGTTGATCCCTTTTGTAGAAGCGAAAACGCTCTGACACAACCAGGCGTTTGGGTCCATAGTGGGCGATCAACAACTCACACAGTTCTGTGTATGTTTTCTCAGTTACTGGGGTTGGCTCTGCAAGACTTTTAGCAGTTTTATACACAGTTGGACCGACTGCACTTAACAGAACAGCTGTCTTTTTCTCCTGAGCAATGTCATTTGCTTGAAAATACAAGTTCAGCCGCTCAACATAGTTACGGATATCTTCCACCTCATCATATTTGTCGAGGCGACCGATCAGCGGTGCGCGAGAGTGCGCCCCCTGTTGTGGAGTTTGTGCCATTGTTCTGAACCGTCACTCGTGCGGTGAATTTCCGACGTAAAAATGCCCTTGTTACGTGTCCAAAAAGTCAAGTGACGTTAGAATACTATGCCCTAAATGTCCGCGGGTATATTAGAAACCCAGCGCTGCCACCATGTTATATGTTAGGGAAATAACTGGAACGGACTCACCGTAAACCATAGACACTGATAGAGTAAGATTCGTTCAAAGCGAGCTGCCATCTTGGAACTCCTTTTATTTGATAACATGTAGTTCGTGCCATACGACAGCAAATCAATTGTAGATTTTCTTCTATTGCTTCTAAAAAAATAAGTTGGTTTCACAATCGAAAGAATTTAAAGTATATTTCGACATATTTCGTTTTGCCTTTAAAGGGGCACTGCGTCCTGAAATCCTCGAAAATTTAATGTTCAGGATTGTTTTCTTATCCTATTTCAAACATCTGGTTGAAAGGAAACCAGCCTAATGTCTAATTCTCGTTCCTGAGAAAAGACGAAAAAAGAGTGAATATTTACATCGGACTCGACGCAGTATGATACGTGTTTCCTGTCGTTTTCATACAATGTACGATACATGTTGTGTGTGTCTAGTATTACACACGTACACAGCACCGTGCTCACAAACAGCGGTGACCAATCATCAATGTACAAAATGTGATTTCTTACACGTCCGCAAAAGGCGAAATGCCCATGACGGCAGAAACTACAACAACTAGCACGGCGAACAGCCCGACTTTTTTGAGTCGCAAAAGTGGACCCCGAAAGTCGCATGAATAACACAAGATACTACAAAAAGTGGCCGGTTTTTAAAGGATAGTGGTGTAAACGTTTATAGCCTACTTTGAAATGTTCTTTCCGATTAACATCATTTCGTTCAAAACGTGTTGTGTAGCCCAATTGGGCGTATTCCAGGACGCAGCGTCCCTTTACGTACCGGTAGTTTAAGTCTCGTATTTAACTAGTTTGTAATTCTGTAACAGCTATTGCACGTTGTTTATTGTTCTCGAGAATTAAGTAAAAATGCTTTTAGGTTAGTGTCCTAATTGGATGCAGTTTCACAATTGTCGACACGTACATAATAACAATAGATGGTGATGTTATATTGAGTATAGTGATGGTTTACGTGTGTATTATTACCCGAAGCGAAGCATTCCAGACTCCAACCAGTCTTAAACATAGTTGTACCGACCAAGCACATAATTATTCAGAAATATCTTTTCGGTCCAAACGTCAAAACAAGTCAAAAATTATGAATGTCCAACATTTTGTTCAACAATTTTTGTTCTTTCTGTTTTTCGAAACAACCCTCAGTGTCCAGCTCGCAAGTAAAACGTAAACAACTCCTTTTATGGAGATAAGCGCGCGCGTCGCGCGTACCGCAAGAATGAAGATGCACAATCTACGAAGGCCGTTAACGACAAGGCAATAAGGCTACTAAAATAGTTCGAATTACTGCTGGTCCCTCGGTATAGGTCAGCTTGACTACCTCCCGAGGTGACCTTCACCTCGAGACCAGTAATTCCCACTACTTCCCTCAAACCATGCGCATTATAACACTGACTCACTAGTAGTAGCATGGTAGTATGGGCTCCGTGCGCCAACAATGGACCGATCCAGTAAGCCTCTCCCACTGCGCACGTGGGCAAATTAACACGTGCTCCTCTCGATCTCCAATGCCACACTACATTTCCCTGCCGCGCGCATCATACACGCGTGCACGCATGTCGGACATAAATCACGGCTGTGATTGGTCAGAATACCATAGGGCGATGCTTACTGGATCGGTCCATCAAAAGACTGGCCACTTTTGAGAGCCTCTTGGACAGGACACCGCGTGTGCGTACGTACGGGACGCGCGAAGTACGAACGAATACCCTGAATCGAATGTGCACAAAGCAATAGACTTGGCCAAGTTGGTTGCGCTCGGTCTGTATCTAATGTGCGTATAGCGCATACGTACATTTCCCATGGGCGGATAGTACTTTTTGAGCCGCGGCATGAATGGGAGCAATAACGAATGTCACGTGATGTGAGTTCCACCAATCAAATGACAAGGATCTGTATGTCGGTTAATATAAAGCTATTTATATAACCGACATACAGATCCTTGTCATTTGATTGGTGGAACTCACATCACGTGACATTCGTTATTGCTCCCATTCACGCCGCGGCTCAAAAAGTACTATCCGCCCATGGGGAATGGGAAATATTATAACACCTCACTCACAGATTCTGTGTCTTGATTGGCCGAGAGTGAGTCACATGTTACTTTCTAATTTTGCTATCTTTCTGTGCACGGCCAAAAGTACTATGCGCATAGCAACCAAAGTACTATACCATTACTATACCGTACTATACCGTACTATTTCCACGGCGCGGTATTTGTGTGCAAATGCATGCTGGTGTGCGCGTTGCGCGTTGTGCGTAGCGCGTATTGTTCCAAAGAGAGCGCGCCGCAGACTTGGGTTCAAACAGTTCGTGAAGGGGTAGTTTTTAAGAGAGAAATACATTTTCCACCAATTTTGTATTGAAATTGAAGTTTATTTCAAAATATTAAAATTATTATTTATTTAAAATATTAAAATCAAGCAGAATCTGTGGGTGAAGTGTTATAAAACAAATATTGAATGCTTTATCTCGTGGTGAAGTAAAACTAGCCTCCCTCGGTGATCCATGGGCCATTCTATTTTCCCTCGGCTTCGCCTCGGGAAAATAGAATGGTCCATGGATCACCTCGGGAGGCTAGTTTTACTACACCCCTCGAAGCATTCAATATTTGTATACTATTGAACAGTTAGGATTATGACGCGGTATTTGTGTGCAAATGCATGCTGGTGTGCGCGTTCAGCGTTGCGCGTAGCGCGTACTGTTCCAAAGAGCCAGCGCTAGCGTTGGGTTCAAACATTTTCGTGAAGGGGTGGTTTGTCATCAAATGACAAGGATCTATATGTCAGTTATATAAACAAATATTGAGTGGCTTTAAATTGTGAAATGGGAGGAATATTATCGCTCGGTAAAATCTGGACTTTTCCAGTTCACTCGGCTTCGCTTAGTGAAATGGAAAAGTCCAGATTTTACCTAGACTTGGCCAAGTCTGGGTTGCGCTCGGTCTGTGCCTATATAGTAAATCCACTCACAGCGCATATCGCATACTTACAGTACATAACGCGCGCCCTCATGCGTCGAATCCGGACCATCATGTTAAAAACGTACATGTACATGTTATTTTCAAGTGATGCAGCAACCCAGACTTGGTCAATCTGCCAAGCGTACGCGCTGGTTTGTTCCACGTTTGTACACAGCACTGATCTCTATATAAAAGTCAGTGGTACACAGTCTATGGAAATTAATTCTCGATGTGATTGGCTTCTACCGATTTCGGTAGAAGCCAATCGTATCACAGTATTTCAGGTAATGAGCGTTTTTATTCTTAAAAACGCGCGCAGATTGTTTTGATAATATTCCTAACACGCAATCAGCGTTGTCTGCGTATTCGCGCATCCAAAGTTTCGCGGAGAACGCACACGCATCCCATGGTAAGGAGTAGAAACAGATATATAGTTCGTCCTTCGAAATTCGAAGATGACAGCCAACATCTCCATACTAGTTGGTGTTGTGTGTTCGCAGATGGCTAATAAGTCAAATTCTAGCCAGGAAGCTACGGTCCTACACTGGACACACTAGGTTGGGGGTGGGGGGAGGGGGACACGTAGGGAAGCATCTAGCTGACGAGATTTTCGTTGCTGTCGTTTCAGCTCAGCCTCCCTGATGCGACGGGCTTCGAAGCTTGATGCACCTTCGTGTGATAATCTTCTCCATGCCGTTCGATCATGGGCATGTTCTTCCCAGCTACTCACATTGAAGTTGCATTGCTTCATGGTTGCTTTAAGGCAATCCTTGTATCTCTTGAATTGACCACCAGCCGATCTTTTGCCTGTTGTTAGTTCACCGTAGAAGATCTTTTTGGGGAGTCGATCATCAGGCATGCGTACTACATGACCTGACCAGCGAAGTTGAGCTCTCATGATCAAAGCACCTACACTGGGCAATTCCGCTCGCTTGAGGACTTCAGTGTCTGGGACCTTGTCTTGCCATCTGATGCGCAAGATCTTACGCATGCAGGAAAGGTGGAAGTGGTTCAGCTTTCTGATGTGGCGGCTGTAGGTTGTCCAAGTTTCACAGGCATACAGCAGGGAAGTCAGGTCAGGACTGCAGCTTGATACACACGCAGCTTTGTTTTCAAGCTTATGCCTCTCCTATTCCACAGACGCTAACGAAATCTTCCGAAAGCTGAGCTGGCTTTGGATATCCGATTTGTGATTTCCTGGTCTATGTGGACCTCTCTTGACGGGGTGCTGCCCAAGTATGTAAACTTGTCAACAGAATGAAGGATGTGATCTCCAATGGTGATAACGGGTGGAACATATGGCTTACTTGGAGCAGGTTGAAACATCACTTCTGTCTTTTTCAGATTGATTGAAAGTCCAAAGCGTGAGCAAGCTGTTGCGAAGCAGTCCATGATGAGTTGTAAGTCTTCCTGGGTGTGGGCGACAAGAGCACAGTCATCGGCATATAGGAGTTCACGAACTAATTCATCGAATACCTTTGTTTTTGCTTGAAGTCTTCTCAGATTGAAGAGTTTACCATCAGTCCTGAATCTCATCTTCACGCCGATGTTGATGTCACGGAAAGCATCAAGGAGCATGCTAGCAAACACGACACTGAAGAGCGTTGGTGCAAGGACACAGCCTTGTTTAACTCCATTTGATACTGGGAAGGGTTTTGAAGACTCCCCATCGTCCGTTACTCGCGCCATCATACCATCATGAAACTGCTTAACCATCTCGATATACTTGTCAGGGCAGCCAATTTTGGACAGGAGTTTCCAGAGTCCTTTTCTACAGACGGTGTCGAATGCCTTTGTCAAGTCGACGAAGACACAGTAGAGGTCGGTATTCTGCTCTCTGCATTTCTCTTGTAGCTGCCGGGCTGCAAAGATCATGTCGCCTGTACCTCTTCCTTTTCTGAAACCACACTGGCTGTCGGGTAGAAATGTGTTGGCAATGTGTGTTGTGAAGCGATTAAGCATGATTCTGGCGAGGATCTTACCAGCAATGACCAGCAGGGAGATTCCTCTGTGGTTGTCACAAATGAAACGGTTGCCTTTCTTCTAATGTGGACAATGGAGGCATCCTTGAACTCTTGGGGAAGCACTCCTTTGATCCACATCAGTTGGAATAGCTCTGTGAGGCGTTGCACGAACGAAGCATCTCCTGCTTTGTATATCTCGGCAGGAATTGGGTCGGAACCAGCTGCACACGCATCCCATGGTAAGGAGTAGAAACAGATACACGCACGCGTACGTTCGAATGCTTTGAAACGGCTCTGGGTATGCACAACACGAAGCGGTATCAATGGATCTCGACATCTTTTACAGGTTAACCCCAATAAACATTCCCTTTTGTTTTGAATAACATTTGAATGTCTCATTCTTTATTTATTCGATCCAAGAGCAGCTGATCTTAGCATTATCATCCCAATATAATGTGTTTGAAATCTACAAATTAAGATTACGTTTTTAAACTTTTGCAGATTGTTATCCAGCCTTCCATACCTACTGAAAATAATAAACGAGTCTTCGAAAAACGGTTACTTTGATTGGTCAAGCGATGTTGCTGCATATGCATAGAGATGGTGTTGCATATGCATTGATGAATACAGGCGCGTGCACGCGAGGGGGGGGGGTGCTGATGGCAGATTGATCAAGTCGGAATTGCTAACTTTTGCACCACATGTATGCACATGCTCTGAAATACATGCACACACATGCAGTGACATGTACGTGTAATACGCGTGTTGTACAATGTACATACAGTGTGTGCGCATTGTTATACGGCACTGAAGTGGAACGCGCGCTGAAGTGTACCTTGTCGAGCATCTGGAAAGACGTAAACTAAGTGATTCTTGCTACTTTTTTTTTTTAAATTAAGATACCGACTTAAAGCAATTCCGACTTGAGTCAAGTCTAGATTTTACCTTGCGATAATATTCCTCCCATTCCACGCTGAGCCACTCAATATTTGTATAAGAAAATTATGGAGCGGTCTCACTGCGCGCGTTATTTGGAATCGTTTGGTCCCGTACTCATGTCATAGATATAGAATAAAAAGACTAGATCGGCAGCGCGTCCACCACACGCGCGGACTTTCATGGAGGATCTCGTGCTGGAGGAAAGATACAACTAATGCGCGAAAACGTGACAAACGCAGTGTTTTCTTGAGTTTTGTTTCCAAAATATGAAATGGCGGCCGAAGGTTGAATGAAAGAACACATATTAAGGCCAGATAAGAATGATTGATAGTAATACAAAAATGGAAATTAAAAATACAAATGTTCCAATTCTTTAAAATCACAACTTTATTGTTGCGTGCATCGTAACGGTTCGCCATGACGGTTCACCATGTCATTTTGGCCAACAACTGTACAAAATACAGTTTGTGTTTAACTTGAAAGGCTCATTATGATACACAAACAATATACAATCCTTGTCAATTTGTTTGTATTCACTCATTCCGTTAATTTGCCGAAAAATCCATCGGTGATCCATCCAAACAAAAATATAAAGGAATTGAGTGACTCTGCTTATTATATAATTTACAGTGGTGAACCGTGGTTACACTATGGTTTGGATGGATTTTTCGTCCAAATGAGGGATTAAAAACAAATTGAAGAAGATGATACGTTGTTTGTGTATCCTAATACGGCTTTCACGTCGAACACAATCTGTATTTTGTAAATATATCGGCCAAATGACATGGTGCACCGTCATGGTGAATCGTGTGCATTGACCACCAGCGCGCGCGTGTGTGTATTATTATTTGAGCGCGTACTACGCGCAATATCCAAATCCAATATCAAGGCTATTGTACATTCAGACAATCCCGGCCAAAATGGTTGGGACACTTGGAAATAACCTTAGCCTCCAAGGGTCACCAACTCCCCCGCTCCCCCGGTCAATGTTGTTCTCTTCAGGGGATGGAGCCCACATCGCGCAATGAGAGATTCTCTTCAGGGGATGGAGCCCACACCGCGCAATGAGAGACAACATTGAGCGGGGGCTGGGGGGTTGGGGGCCCAGCGAGATTTGGCCAGGATTGTAGGTCTGTGTATATGGAGATCAATGGTTTTATCTATGACTGTGCACGCCGTACCATAACGCGCCCTCATGCGTCAAGTCCAGACCAACATGTTAAAAACGTACATGTACATGTTAATTTTATGTGATGCAGCAACCCAGACTTAGTCAATCGAGCCTCGACTCCAGGGGCGCGTGGTCGTTCCTTACACTAACCCCTGGCTGTGATGATGACGTAAATGACGCTGAATGGCTATTCACAGCGTACTGTGCGGGCATTTCAAAGATTGCACGCCGGGCGCGCCCATAATGCGCTCGCGCTCGCGTGCTTAGCTTTGCACGTAGCGTCACGTACGAAAAAAAAAAAATTATGATTTAAAAGTCACGATGCCTGTACGGTATGGATTATGTCAGCCGCGTATTTCGCAAAAAAAAAACCTGTATCTGTGGTTGTAAAGGCACGAAAGGGGTACGTACATTTAATACAAATCTTTGCTAATTAACACAACGTCCAAACGTTGTGTTTGAAAGGATTGTACCGTATTTTGGTACATTTAAATTACACAATTCCAGCGTTTTGGCGGTCATAACCAAGAATTGGTTCGGTGGTTTCTTGTCAGTGAATTTCTTCGGCAATTTTAATTGGGTTAGAATTACGCGTGATCATGTAGTACTCAAATCCCCAAAACAATTAACCAAAGAGAAACCACCGAACCAATTCTTGGTTATGACCGCCAAAACGCATGGGGTTACGATCGCGCAAGGCATGATGGGAAACAACATGGCGCTGCAAGATCGTACCCACGGGGCACGAGGTTGTAGTCAATCTGCCAAGCGTACGCGCTGGTTTGTTCCACGTTTGTACACAGTCTATGGACATTAATTTTCGCTGTGATTGGCTTCTACCCATTTGGGTAGTTTTTATTCTTAAAAACGCGCGCAGATTGTTTTGTTATTATTTCTTACACGCAATCAGCGTGTGTTGATGGGTGTACATCGAGGACACACACGTGCAACATCATCAATGAATTGAGGACAGGAACCAAATCGAGGACAACCTCGATTAAGAAAATTAAGATTAAGAAGAACATTAAGTGACTTCATGATGATATCAACACCTGTCATGTTGCGTCACATTAAATGGACATTTTGCTTAGGCCTATAGAGAGAGAGAGAACAATTAGGTGTATTTTGGTCATTTAATATGTGCTAAGACTGGGATGTGTTGTGGGTGACCATTGAAGTGACGTCATGAATACACCTCATCACGTCATTTGACATGACATTAAAGGGGCATGTTTCAAAGGGGCATTTTTAAGGCGTATATCTAGAAATTTAAAGGTCCGATTTTGTTGTTACTTATTAGCAGTTTGTATCATGAAGTTTAACATGATGAAGTTAAAATTGCTGAAATCATCTAAAATAAGCAAATTTTACTAATGAATTTTCACTAAATTTGTCAATTCTGGTATTTTTTGTTACCACGAAGTGACCCTGCACAGGGTGTCAGTTCGTGAAAACCAAAATTTGCGTGTTTTCGAAGAGTGCGCGCATGCAATAGCGTTAGGGAGTGTCAGTTCGTGAAAACGAAAATTGACGTGTTTTTGGAGAGTGCGCGCACGCATGCGCAACGTATGCGCGCACTCTCCCAAAATGCGTCAATTTTGGTTTTCACGAACTGACACTCACGATATTGCATGCGTGCACTCTCCAAAAAACACATAAACTTTCGTTTTCACGAACTGACACCCATCTTAATCATTTAATTGCTAATCAACTAAGCAGATTTCTACAATATAACGTTTATAATTGAGTAGTTTAAGCATTTTCACGTTAAGTGATACTAAAACCTCTAAGATAGATGGAATATTTTATTGAGTAAATTTGTGTCAAACCTTTAAAAGCGTTTTTCTCCGATTTGTATTTCTGCAACGCTGACCACCGGGTGTCAGTTCGTGGTGTCGGTGACGTTATGTTCTGAAACTGCGACTATGTGTTATACATGAAATTGAGTGACGTCGTGACTGTCCTCACATGTTACAGAGTCATTTCAAAAAGCCGAAACAGCTGTGTTTTTTCCACGTGAAAAAAAACCTTCTAATTTGTAACTATTTTTATGAACCACAAACTTTCGGGTGTCTTTTTTTCCAGGAAACGACAAATTACCCAACCCCCAACCTATCATTAGCTGCTACACGTGCAGCCATGATACATCCTCTCAACATTCAACCGACCAGACTGCCACAAAAGCTGATTACCACAAATTGCTGTATATTTCTCATGTGATGTGCACTATACATCACCCTCACATCACCAGCGCGACTGGAAGGGATGATTAAGGACGTGTTTTATGATATCTGGCTGTGTATGTACTAATGGTAATAGCTCACGACTGGATATGTTTATTCTGATCTTCGAAACAGCCATCCATTTCCCAAGTGGCTCACATATACACGCACAAGGTTTTTCCTGAAGTTGATGGATACAATTGGTTCCATCCAAGCAGTGACAGTACGTATGAAAGGAAAGGCTTCTGTGATCTTTAGGGAAGAAAGCGCGAACGCACGATTAGCTCGGGCCGTCTTGCCGTGAAAGTCTTGTAATTATACAATTACTCACTTGGTCATCATTTTTCCCATTTTGTTTAAAATCACAATGCAAAATGAAAGTGACCTTCATAATGCAACTGTATCCCTCACCCACTCGTAAAACTGACACAGGGCCAGAGGCAGGGGTGATGTATAGTCACTGAGGTGTGTAGAATCCCCTAAGTGGATTACATACCACGTGAACTTTACATTTACCACATTTTCTTCCTTCCATCAACGAATTGTTACAAACAACTATTGTGAACTATTACTTTTATATTGTTTGCTTTTTTGGACAATTAAAATTTGGTACGGACAGTTTTATGGATCACTTAGGGGGCTCGTTTTCGGTAAGTTTTTTGGGGGGACCGAACGACCAACACCCAAGAGATTTGTATTTGAAGAAGCTCTGTTGCCAGAGCTTAAAAATACAAGTGGTCTTAAAATAATCTAAAAAGCTGTATAATTTTGATTTTACATCCCTAAATTCTGTTCCCTTTCTGTTCTTTGGTGCACAAGGCTTGTTCAGAGATGCATTCAATTTGATTGTTTGTTAACGTGAATGTTTCTCAACAATTCGTACTATGTCCGATATATAAATCAAATCCATTAGTCTACTTCCTCGTTAAATTAGAGACCAGGCACTGAACAGAACACAAACACCCCCCCCCCCCAAAAAAAAACACTTAAATTGAATCTGATACTCTTAAACCTTAAGAAAGTTTGTCCCTGACATTGCACCCTTTTCTCCACCCTGTAAAAACAAAATAAATTTACTTTCACAAAATCCTATAAGAATTGAGGGTTCAAACGGTTCCTCCTGGAGTGCCATAGGTTAAAAAAAAGATACCCCCCCCCCCAAAGAAAATTCCAACAGCAACAATGCAGTTCACAATTACACTTTAAAAAATATTTTCCCCGTGCTTTCCAAAGTCCTGGCAGATTTCTTGCTCACATGGCAACAGAGCTTACTGTATAGGTTCTAATTTCCTGATGCCTATACCGCGCTCATCGTAATTTAAACTGGCAGGCCGGATTTTTTTTCCTTTTTCTACTCGGCGGGCACTGACTGGGAAAAAGTGCAGTGACTAGCTTTCTGATTGCAGTGGAGCAGCATATAGCCAATTGCCAAAGGATTGTGCAATTTGTGATAAAAGCATGAGACTTCGCAAGTTGGTTCTTCATGCCATGAAGACAATTTTCAGATATGGAGGCATTTCATATTTGACCACTGGTGACCTTTGAGAGGTCAATGAACTTACATACTCTGACTGGGAAAAAGTGCAGTGACTAGCTCACTGATTGCAATGGAGCAGCATATAGCTAATTGCCAAAGGATTGTGCAATTTGTGATAAAAGCATGAAACTTCGCATGTTGCTTCTTCATGCCATGATGGCAATTTTCAGATATGGACGCATTTCATATTTGACCTCTGGTGACCCTTGAGAGGTCAATGAACTTACAAACTCTATTTGTATCTTTTGTTCCTCAAAACTTCACTTTCCTATGACAAAAGTCTATGTCATAGGTCTTCATACAATGAAAATAATGATCAGATATGGGAACAAAACATATCTGACATCTGGTGACCTTTTAGAGGTCAATGACCTTTGTAAACCTGTTTATAGCTATTTGTAAGATTTATTCTTTAAACCCCATCGTTTTTCACGATTCATGTCTGAATGAAATGTGTTCATGCTATCAAGAGAATTTTTATATGTAGGTCATTTCATATTCAACCTCTGGTGACCTTACGAGAGGTCATGACCTTTGTAAAACCAAAGCCTACCTATGGGTACTGAGATTTACACAATTGCCAATACCACTTTTTTCATGACCCAAGTCTAAAACTTAATTCTTTGTACCATGACATCATATTTGATGTAGTGATACCCTTGGAGAGGACAATGAACTTCATATATCTTAATTGCCGTTATTTATCACATTTCTTTATCAAAACACCATTTTTTTTGTAACCAAATTCTCAATAGTGCCAAAGAACGGTATTGCACCTATTAGTTTACAGTCATGTTACGAATTCAGACCCCACAAACAAGTTTGAGGTGACCTCTAGCTATCTGACCTTGTTTCTCCTTGTTTTATTGTAGATGCAATATGACTTGATTGGAATAGAAATCTGTGGGTCAACCTGTTTAGAATGAAAAAATGTACATATTTCAAGCAATATTCACACTTGTGTACTTATTACACCCTGTTGTATCCAGATAAACTTGATTAACCACGTTTTTAACCTTTGATTTAAGAGTGATTGAAATTGAAATTGATTTTATTTATTGCCAAACATTTATATAAATATACAGTGAAATGCTCCGTGATTTTGCGTGCCAAAAAAACATTAAAAATACATACACAATACACACACAAAATGTCACCTGTACACAGTTACAATTACAATTACAAAGACTTAAGTAGTAAAACTAATTAGTAAAACAAAACAATATCAATAATAATTATATCATAAGTACATGTACTTAAACAGTAGGGCCTATATAAAATGTGCCTCTTATATTCTAGCTGTTGCGCCTGCGTCTACCCTCATAAAAAGGAAAATTGAGATCAGAGGTCATGCAAAAAAAAATCTTTGGGGTCTGCATGACTTCATGGCATGCTGTAGAATAATTATTAAAATAGACTCCTTTTGCACTTATTAGACTTCGTTCATGAAAAAGTGGCATTTTGAAGATTAAACATAATAAATAAGGGCAATCAGAGTAAACAAAGTTCGTTTACCTCGCAAATACGAAATGTCTACATATCTGAACATTCATATCATGGCAAAATACCCACAATTTAGGTATGGATTATAAAAAAGTGGTGTTTTTAATAGTTTATCCTCT
This sequence comes from Patiria miniata, assembly GCF_015706575.1. Lineage (NCBI taxonomy): Eukaryota > Metazoa > Echinodermata > Asteroidea > Valvatida > Asterinidae > Patiria > Patiria miniata. The sequence continues at coordinate 8,151,669 of NW_024037067.1, forward strand.
TATTATCTATAAATAGGATATATGCACAATTTACTGACCCCTTGAAGGCATTCCAAGGCCAGATATGAAATTCCCTACATTTGAAATTAATTTCATAGCATGAGCCACTTAACATTATGACCTGGGTCTTGAAAAAGTTCGGGTTTAAAAGGGTAAACAGTATAAAAATCTATTAATAGAGTTAGTGCAGTTAATACAAGTGTAATTGACCTCTGGAAGGTCATCAGAGGTCAACTCTGAAATTTTGCCGTATTTGGTCTTGATTTACATTGTATGAAGACTACACATGACTTAAGTCATAGGAAAGTGGTATTTTCAAGAACAATATGTATAAAATAGAGTATTCAGAGGTCATTGACCCCTCAAAGGTCACCAGGGGTCAGATATGAAATGCCTCCATATCTGATTTTTTTTGTCATGGTATGAAGACCTCACATGCCAAATGTTATGCTTTTAGCACAAAATGCACAATTCTGTCCCTATGCCGCACCACTAGAGTGCAATGTTCGTCATGTGTATGCACATTACACGTATGCACAATGTGAACATGATTAAAAACATCACTCATTTGTGATTTGTTTGTCATCACCACAAAGAGACAGAGAACAAATCATGCTTACTTTTAATGGCAAGGAAAGCATGACCGTTGTAATGAAGTGTAAACCGAGAGGAGGAGTAAAGTAACTACATGTAGGGTCATTTGCTGTTTGTGCATTTTTTCATCTTAAAGGGAAGATGCAACATTTGCAAACATCAAAAGACGAAATGATCAAATTATCACGAAATACCTAACTGGATTGATAGTGAATGACAGTCTAAATCATCCTGTAAAGTTGTGGCTCCTGGTGTGCTGACATTTTCAAAAAAACTGTATTTTTCCAACGCTGATCAGCCGACCTGTGTTGGAGAAAACTGTTCTTTTTTCTTCAAAAAGTGCTCCTAATATTTCATATTTAGTTCGTCTGCATTTTCTTTGCAATTGATTACACACCTGTGAAGACTACAAGCCTGCAAGGCTGATTCTCTGATTTTACAATTCCCCAGAGTCTATAAATTGCTTCGTTTCCTCTTAAGTAGGGTCAGGGAACCAGACTACAAGAATATGATTTTTTTTCTAGCTTCTACGAACCCAAAACGTGAAACAAGTCAGTGTATTAATATTTGCCAATATACTAATCCTCCAAATCCATTTATTTCTGAAAATTGCAGCAAAAGCAAATGTTGTATATTCCCTTTAAAGCAACAACATTGCTAAATATACACGTATTAAGTACGGTACAGTTTTGTAGCTCAGAATCTCAGTGGCTAACATTAAACAGTAACATTTTATGAAAACAGAGAAAACATGTGTACACGATTTTTGGTAGATCGTAACTGAATTCAATTGCTTAAGCCCGTTAAAAAAAGCGTGCCTGTAGGCACATTTTAAACAAACAACCTTCATTGATTAATATGTCTTTCAATCAAAACCATTTCTGACGGAATAATTCCACAGGGTATTTGGGACCAGCCCTACCCGCACTTGAGTAAGGTTTCCTCCGGGTAATCGCTAATGGTTCTAATTACATGTTTGGAACAAATCCATATTATGGTACAGAAGGTACATATACATGTACCTTTAGAATTACATCATGAGTCAACAGAAGCGCAAAGACAAGGAAAGTACATGTGCCACTGCACCAACCTAATTACAACTTAACGCAAAATCTTATTCAGGAAACTGAAAAGGAAAAAATCAAACAGCATTTTTGGGGGGACCAAACATTGATAATTATTTACATTTAATTTCCATAACAAAAAACAAACAAACCAAAAACCTTTAACTATGAATGCACACTTACTTGCAACTGTCACATACATGTGCATGTTTTACAGTCCAAGGTATAATGTGATTTAGTGAAGTAGAAAATGTAAGTTTTTGTGTAGCGCGCCCTCTTTTGTAAGAAGTTGTTGCATGAAGATAAAATACGGAGTGTCCTTCATACTGCAATTTCCTTAAATTATATTACATTCATTCTTCGGCGGTTCCTGTCAAGTTTCTAGATTTTCGTGTCAAATACCATGACATAATATAACAGGAAATTTCGTTGCAATACAATGTGTTTATCTTGAGTTCCCAATTTCACAATGTGTTGACATGACGAGAAGATACGGAGTGCATGCCCTTCATACTGCAATTTCCTTAAATTATATTACATTCATTCTTCGGCGGTTCCTGTCAAGTTTCTAGATTTTCGTGTCAAATACCATGACAAAATATTACAGGAAATTTCTTTGCAATACAATGCGTTTATCTTGAGTTCCCAATTTCACAATAACTGTATATTTTACATCTCGAACGGCCAAACGTACGTCGGATCACTGAGCGCGGTGAGCAGTGTTTGTGTAGCGCGCCCTCTTTTGTAAGAAATTGTTGCATGACGATAAAATACGGAGTGTCCTTCATACTGCAATTTCCTAAAGTTATATTACATTCATTCTTCGGCGGTTCATGTCAAGTTTCTAGATTTTCGTGTCAAATACCATGACAAAATATTACAGGAAATTTCGTTGCAATACAATGTGTTTATATTGAGTTCCCAATTCCACAATAACTGTGTTGACATGACGAGAAAATACGGAGTGTCCTTCATACTGCAATTTCCTTAAATTATATTATATTCATTCTTCGGCGGTTCCTGGAAATTTCATTGCAATGCAATGAGTTAATCTTGAGTTCCCATTTTCACAATGACTGTAGTTTACATCTCGAACGGCCAAACGTACGTCGGATCAGCGTGGTGAGCAGTGTTTGTGTAGCGCGCCCTCTTTTGTAAGAAGTTGTTGCATGACGATAAAATACGGAGTGTCCTTCCTACTGCAATTTCCTTAAATTATATTACATTCATTCTTCGGCGGTTCATGTCAAGTTTCTGGATGTTCGTGTCAAATACCATGACAAAATATTACAGGAAATGTTGTTGCAATACAATGCGTTTATCTTGAGTTCCCAATTTCACAATAACTGTGTTGACCTGACAAGAAAATACGGAGTGCATGTCCTTCATACTGCAATTTCCTTAAATTATATTACATTAATTCTTCGGCGGTTCCTGTCAAGATTCTAGATTTTCGTGTCAAATACCATGACACAATATTACAGGAAGTTTCATTGCAATACAATGAGTTTATCTTGAGTTCCCGATTTCACAATAACTGTGTTGACATGACGATAAAATACGGAGTGTCCTTCATACTGCAATTTCTTTAAATTATATATCAATTAATTCTTCGGCGGTTCATGTCAAGTTTCTGGATTTTCGTGTCAAATACCATGACAAAATATTACAGGCAATTTCATTGCAATACAATGTGTTGATCTTCAGTTCCCAATTTCACAATACTAACCTGCATCAGGACGATGGGCTTCACCCATTGTACTATGTCACAGATGACGAATTTTGTTTGTAATAATCTTATGTGTTAAGTTCAGTTGAAGTGGTAGTTGGAAATTATTATTGTATAAGACGATTTGTGATAATTGTATAATTCTGGTGTTTATGATTGTATAAAACATCCCGGTGTATATTGAGCAATATTCGGAAATCCAAAATTGGTTTAAGTGAAACGCGAACTTGCTAAAGGTATGAGTTGCCACTTTAAACCAGGGGTATTCGGATAAAGAGTATTTTGTTAAAGTTTCACACCTGACAGAGTTTTAGACATAATAGTGTTCCTTCGTTTTGAACGAACGTAGTACGGCAGCAACGTAGAAACTGTTCATCGCCCAATAAAAAGATAGATGCGCTCTACCCAAGTGTGACCGGTGTCTTTGTTGAACATCATAAATATTTATTTATTCAAAAGAGCTCGTCCGAGAGAGGCGGGAACACGGCAAAAGTCCTGTATAATGAAGCACGTGGCCACAACGATGTGCATTATTTTATTGGAGGCACGTTGATGTTAGGAATTAAGCGCGCAACAGAATGTTATTTGAATACAGGTTTTGTTGCGTGGCGGTCGAGATGTCCCTGTTTATGATTATTAGAGACAAAGTATATGAATGGGCACAGTTTCATGTTGTAGGGTAAGAGCGCAAGTTTGGTCGTCTTCCATTGAATGGTGACCTACAATTTGTTTCCTACTTGGTTTAGTAATATTTTTCTCACTACTTTTTTGATGAAATTGCGATATGAAGATGAATGAAAAAAATACATGCCATTAAACACAATAGCAAGACAAGGGCAACAGTTAAAAGAGCAGGGAAATCGTTGAGAAGCCAAACAAAAGGGAATGTGAAGATATTGAAATGTCGGACACAAGGAGTGAAAAAAATAACCCGAACAACTACTACATGGAATACAATATTACAAATCAATTCCTCGGCCTCTGTAGTTTTGTCTTTTCATAATTTCAGTGACAGCTATAGCTGTTTGAACTTACAAGCAGATCAATTTTGTATTACGTAACATGGCTGTGTGCGTATTCTCGAGCATCGGGAGAGGGCAAACTGGTCATGCATAGCAGGGGCTCGGGGCTCGGAGCTCTGGTCGCTGAATGACATGATGCCCAAAAATCTTATTTGAATTTAAACAGCAGACCTGGTACCCATATGGTCCCTTTTTTGTGCATATAACTGCAATGAGATTCGAGATGGTAATGAAAGATACGTTTGAGAATATTTTGTTTTGTGTTCACATACAAAATAAGATTTGGGTTGGCCATAGGAAAGCACCGTCTGATGATATTCGGGTTGGTGTTCACATTCAAATGAGATTTGGGTTGGTCATAGAAAGCACCGTCTGATGATATTCGGGTTGGTGTTCACATTCAAATGAGATTTGGGTTGGTCATAGAAAGCACCGTCTGATGATATTCAGGTTGGCGTTCACATACAAATTAGATTTGGGTTGGTCATAGAAAGCACCGTCTGATGATATTCAGGTTGGTGTTCACATTCAAATGAGATTTGGGTTGGTCATAGAAAGCGCCGTCTGATGATATTCAGGTTGGCGTTCACATACAAATTAGATTTGGGTCGGTCATAGAAAGCACCGTCTGATGATATTCAGGTTGGTGTTCACATACAAATGAGATTTGGTTTGGTCATAGAAAGCGCCGTCTGATGATATTCAGGTTTGCGTTCACATACAAATGAGATTTGGGTTGGTCATAGAAAGCATCGTCTGATGATATTCAGGTTGGTGTTCACATACAAATGAGATTTGGGTTGGTCATAGAAAGCACCGTCTGATGATATTCGGGTGTGGTGTTCACATACAAATGAGATTTGGATTGGTCATAGAAAGCACCGTCTGATGATATTCGGGTTAGTGTTCACATTCAAATGAGATTTGGTTTGGTCATAGAAAGCGCCGTCTGATGATATTCAGGTTTGCGTTCACATACAAATGAGACTTGGGTTGGTCATAGAAAGCACCGTCTGATGATATTCAGGTTGGCGTTCACATACAAATTAGATTTGGGTCGGTCATAGAAAGCACCGTCTGATGATATTCAGGTTGGTGTTCACATTCAAATGAGATTTGGGTTGGTCATAGAAAGCACCGTCTGATTATATTCAGGTTGGTGTTCACATTCAAATGAGATTTGGGTTGGTCATAGAAAGCACCGTCTGATGATATTCAGGTTGGTGTTCACATTCAAATGATTTGGGTTGGTCATAGAAAGCACCGTCTGATGATATTCAGGTTGGTGTTCACATACAAATGAGATTTGGTTTGGTCATAGAAAGCGCCGTCTGATGATATTCGGGTGGTGTTCACATTCAAATGAGATTTGGGTTGGTCATAGAAAGCACCGTCTGATGATATTCAGGTTGGTGTTCACATACAAATGAGATTTGGGTTGGTCATAGAAAGCACCGTCTGATGATATTCAGGTTGGTGTTCACATTCAAATGAGATTTGGTTTGGTCATAGAAAGCGCCGTCTGATGATATTCAGGTTTGCGTTCACATACAAATGAGATTTGGGTTGGTCATAGAAAGCATCGTCTGATGATATTCAGGTTGGTGTTCACATACAAATTAGATTTGGGTTGGTCATAGAAAGCACCGTCTGATGATATTCAGGTTGGTGTTCACATACAAATGAGATTTGGGTTGGTCATAGAAAGCACCGTCTGATGATATTCGGGTTTGCGTTCACATACAAATTAGATTTGGGTTGGTCATAGAAAGCACTGTCTGATGATATTCAGGTGTGGTGTTCACATACAAATGAGATTTTGGTTGGTCACTGAAGGTTTCTCCTGTCAGGCAGAACAACTTTGGGGCTTCACTCACGAGATCATCATACAGGTTTCTTGGGTTGAGGTGAATGTCACCGACCAAATTAGGAAACAGAAGAGTGCATGTGCATTCTTGGGTTAGGTGCAGGTACATCAAGTATAGCTGAACACAGGAAAGCATGAAACAAACCGCCAAACGCGTTCCTCGTTAACTACACTTTCAAATGGTAGAGCAGTTACCATACAATATAATATAATAAAAATGATATAAACGCAATCGATATTGCGTAACCGTGATCCCTGTTGAAAGTGATGATCTTGAACCATGTGTAGACCTCGAACAAGATCATAGCATTACATCAAAATGAAAACACATTGACCTTTGTATGAAAAGTAGTTTATTAAATACATCATTATCATTAGCCCAATTCGATCCGATGCTGGATGCAGGCCTCTCCACAATCATTCCATGCTTTTCGGTCTCTTGCAAGTTGTTTTACATTTCTTCCCTATGAAATCATCTCTTCGGCTGTCTTCCTCTCCGCCTCTTCAATGATAATAGCGTCCAATCTGTTACTTTCAGGGTCCATAATGCTTCTCATGACACGTCCTGTCCAACTCTACTTTTTCCTTTTGATCTAAACTATAAGCTTGTACCGCTGTCTTTCTTCCAAGATCTTCGTTCCTAATTCTGTCTCTCTTAATGTGACTCCAGTCATTATCCTTTCCATTGCCCGTACAGTGACTCGCAGTTTTTGCTCTGATTTCTTTGAAGGTGCCGAAGTCTCAGCGCCATATGTTAGAACTGGGATGATGCACTGGTCGAAAAGTTGACGCTTCATCTTTAAGTAATTATCTGCCTTGAATATGTAACTCAACTTGCCAAATTTTTCCCATGCAAGTTGTATTCTCCTCTGAATCTCCTCTGAATTCTCAAACTTAAATGCAATCATCATTCTGTCCCAAGTAGTTAATTCAATTACCCGTTATAAAATCATTTCTCCTATTTTTTAACATTATTTCATTACTTATCTGGAAATACTAATTTGTATATTCTTTCCGATGGTCATGCATGTAATAGGGTCGTGTCAGCAGCTATGCAACCCATGCCGACATACAAATCGAATTCTTACCCGCTTAACTCCTAACTCACAACCTATTTTACAAGTGGTTAATGTATGAATGTTTTACTTTTTTAATGCATTGTTGCTTTCATTTTTAACTCACTTGAATGAATTGTCATCGATTACTTCAAATATATGTATTACCATCCGTTTTTTGCAACTCCTTTTAATATTTTTACTGTCATCACTTCTCTCCAAATTTATTTTCTTTCATGTGATTTGTTTTTATTATTTTTATTTCTGTAACAAAATTTTTGCTATCTTGTTTTTTCTTAGATAGTGTATTTTGTTCTTACTTTTTTGTTCTGCTTTCTTTTGTTCAGTTTTGTTCTGTTCTGCTTGGTTTGGATTTTTGTTTTTTGTTTTGTTTTGTTCTGTCTTGCTCTGTTTGTTTTTGTTTTACTTTGTTTTCCTTGTCTTGTCTTGTTTTTGTTTTGTTTAGTTACGTTTGTTGTTTTGTTTTACTCTCCTTTTTTTTCTTCTTTTTGTCATTTTGTTTTGTTAGTTCTGTTGTTGTCTTTGTGTTTGTCTCTTGAAAGTATATGTGCGTTGTGTCTTCTGTTTTTTGTTTTTTGTTTTTTTATCCACTACTTTTTAGCATTTTATATATATATGCATATCCAATGAAATCGTCTCCTATCACAATTCACAGTGCTCGTTTCATCCCTTTATACATATAATTTGTTTTTAGTTTGTTTTTATAACATAAATATATATTTTTTATAATGATTCTTTTTGATCATATTTGTGTATATATATATATATATATATATATATATATATATATATATTTTTTTTTTAAATAATTGTATAATCTTTTTTAACCAGTCCTGTAATTGGCGGTTTGTTCTGCTGTTGGATGTGGATAATAAATAAATAAATAAATGATGCCCATCGCTGTGTGGCCATGCCATGCCACGAACTTCATTATACATTATTTTTGCTGTGTTCACGCCTCTCTCGGACGAGCTCTTTTGAAACATGAATGTTTATGATGTTCAACAAAGACACCGGTCACACTTGGGTAGAGCGCACCGTGTCTAGCTTTTCATTGGGCGATGAGCAGTTTCTACGCTGCTGCCGTACTACGTTCATTCAAAACGAAGGAACACTACTAGTACGGTCGTCGTCCCCATGTCCCCTTCTTCGGGTTAAATATGCAAATAGTTCAAGCGTAAATTGTCACGCAGACTACCACGCACGTATTGTGATGTTTGGGATTGGTCGCCCAGTACCCATGCATGGGTGCGGCACGTTCCAATTAAATATTTGTGGGTGTATAAAAGCAAGGTTTAGGGAGTGGCGCGTCACTTAGTGGCAAGCAACTCAGCTGGAAGTCTCTTAGGGCACAGAGGCCCTTTTTTAAATTGGATCTCCAGTTCTGGGGAAAGCCGACGGAAGTTTATGTTGCCGGCCGATGCCGATGATTGAGGATACCCGTTGGGCTGTGGGTTTTCCGAGGGAGCTCATAATGCCACTAAGTCACAAGCCTTAAAAGCCAGCTTTATTCTGTAAGTTGTGATGTATTTAATGTAAAATCATCATTGAACACTTGTGAAATTGTGCGTGGTTACAACTGAACTGTTTCAAGTTTACACAGCATGCATGCACATAAAAACCTATTGATTTGGTTTTTATGCCAAAGATGTCTTTTCGCTAGAATTTTGAGGTTTCTTGGTGTTAAGATAATTTATAAAATTGCGGTTTTCTGACACTAAAGTGAACTGTATTTATTTTTCTAAAAGTGTACAATTGCGGTTTTCTGACACTAAAGTGAACTGTATTTATTGTGCGGGCCAGAAAATCGAACAGGAGCCAAATACTTCACATCATTAGACTTATCATCCGGGTACTGGCAGGCTCCAATGAACGAAGATGACAAGAAGAAGACAGCCTTCGCCAGCCTAGGGTCTTTATAAGTCCCGCGTCATGCCATTCGGGCTTTGCAACGTTCCGTCAACGTTCGAACGTCTGATGGAGAGAATATCACGCTGGCTTCAGTGGCAGACATGCCTGGAATACTTGGATGACATCATCATTTTTTCCGGGTCATTTAGTTAACACATACAGCGGCTGCGGTTGGTTTTTGCTCGCATCAGGCAGGCCAATCTAAAACTCAAAACAAAGAAATGCTAGTTGCTCCAACGGGAGGTGTTATATCTAGGCACATAGTCTCGGACAAAGGGGTTAAAACTGATCCCAGTAAGACACACCACGTAGAACAATAATGGCCGTACCCGAAAGCACGTCAGAGGTACGAAATTTCTTGGGCTTAGCGTCCTACTACAGGAGGTTTGTAGCCGGGCTTGCAGAACTTGCTAGGCCACTACACAAACTGACGGAAAAGGACAAGACGTTCCAGTGGACGGATGATTGTCAGTCGGCATTTGAACAGCTGAAGAAACATTTTACCTCTGCACCGATTCTTGTATACCCCCATTCAAAAGGCAAGTTCATACTCGACACCGACTATGGCATCGGGGTTGTGCTAAGTCAAGTACAAGAGTGACAAGTACGTGTTTTTGCCTATGCGAGTCGAGCTTTGTCAAGGCCTGAGCAGAACTACTGCGTTACTAGGAAGGAACTATTGGCGATGGTGCACTTCATCAAACACTTTCGGTCATATCTTCACAGACAGAGGTTTCTACTGAGAACAGATTATGGGTCTCTCCGTTGGCTCTTTAATTTTAAGGAGCCAGAAGAACAAATTGCCAGGTGGCTTCGCAGAGAACGAATTTGACACCGAGCATTGACCAGGCCCGAAACATGGTAATGCCGACGCGATGTCCAGAATGCGGCATAATATGTCACGCATTCAGCAAGAAGTCAAGGAGGGCTCAGAGTCAAGGAAGTTAGAGAAAAAGGAAAAGGAAACCAAAACACAACCACAACAAAGCCGGGAAATGTTGAGTAAGGAATCTCCCAACGCAGAGGGGTATCCAGACAAGACAGAACAGGGTGAACCTGATAGCGCACCAGTGACGTAGCCAGGAATTTTTCAGTGGGGGCGCTGGGGGGCTTGAACATTTCATGGGGGGGGGGCGTCATGTAGATCAATGATAATTTTTTGAGAAACTCAAAATCTCAGTGGGGGGCGACTGGGGGGGGGGGCGACAAGGTTTCATGCTGTCGCCCCCCACGGCCCCCCCCCCCCCCGTGGCTACGCCACTGCAGCGCACCCTGTAGCGCACCACCAGATGACAGTCGACCACATTATACGAGAAATATCTTCGCATTGCTGGATACATGGATGCACATTTGAGGATATGAGGGAATAGCAAATGGAGGATCCTACCCTGCGCAAAATTAATAATATGCTGGCTAGAAAATGGGGACCCCTAAACCTTCATGGGCAGACGTGTTTGCTGAAAGAACGTGGCTGAAATCACTGTGGTGTTTGTGACAACAACTGCAACTTCGTGGCGATGGAATGAGGACACAACACATTCACGCTGGCTTCTGGTGGTACCACGGTTCTTCAGGGAGTGATGAAGCAACTCAATGACTGCCAAACGGCTGGACACTTGGGAATTAAGAAGATGTATGCGAAAGTTAAATCAATGTTCTACTGGGAAAACATGGAGGAATCGGTCACGAGATGGTGCATGCAATGTCTTAAGTGCGACCGACGCAAGCCGCCTCCCAAGAGAACCAGGGCGCCACTACCATTCCCAATTACAGAACATAGAGAGAACAAGTGGATTCTTGTTCATGATTTCGGACTACTTTTCCAAATGGACAGAAGCTTTCCCTTGCAGAACGTGACAGCTAAAACAGTTACTGGAGTGTCAGATAATTTGTTTGCTGATTCAGCGTTCCTAGACAGGTACACAGTGACCAGGGCCGACAATTTGAAAGCAAGTTGTTCCAAGAAATGCGCGCAATCATCGGCAAAGAACAAGGACGAGTCCCTACCACCCCAGAGCAACGGTCGAGTAGAGCGGTTTAACCGCACTCTAAAAGACATGCTTAGTCCTTACGTAGCCAAGAATCAAAGAAATTGGGACCTCCACAGTACATACCTCTGGTAATGATGGCTTATCGTGCTTCGCAACACGGCAGCACTGGCGAAACTCCAAATCTCCTCACATTAGGGAAGAGAAGTTGAACTGCCTGTTTACCTCATTTGGGGATCTCCGGAACAACCCCATGAGGTTACGCCCTATGTAGTAGGGTTAAGGGAAAGGTTCCATGATGCCCATGAGAGGGCGAGGGTGCATCTGCACAAAGCTGCCAAGCATCAAACACGAAATTATGACCTTCCACACCAACAGAAGCAGCTTACTCCTGGGACCACCGTGATGCTGGCTGTAGAGGCCAGATCTGTTGGTCTGTCCCCTTAACTCCAATCGAGATTGGACGGGCCCTACTTTGTTACTGAATGCATCAACGATGTAAATGTACGTATCCAGAAAGGGCCAAGGCACAAACAAAAGATTGTACACATAGACCGCCTGAAGAAATTTGGAGGAGAGTATGGCAAGTCGTGATGGGAAGGCAGGCTTACCGGAAACAGCGGTCCCAAAGGGTGCAGAGCCCAGTCAATGTGTCTGCTACTGAAGAGCATCTGCAGTCAGGGAGCTCAGATGAATCCAGTACAGGGCCCTTAAAACAGCCACGCTGTACAGGAAAGAGCAGCAGCAAAGAGAGCCCAGTCAACGCGTCTGCTACTGAAGAAAATCTGCAGTCAGGGAGCTCAGATGGATCCGGTACAGTACACCAAAACAACCAAGCTGTACAGGAAAGAGAGGCAGCAAAGACACCACCAATGACGAGGCTAAACAGTCGCAGGCCAAGAAATTAGTTGGGAATGAGCAGGAGCAGCGCGAAGTCGAACAGCCTGATAAATGTCCACTACCTACTTCGCAGCCAGAATGCCCGAGCCGCAGGAAGCGGAGGCCACCAAAACGTTATGGAGAGTGGGTCAACCAGAACCTTCTACGAGTCCATCAACCATAAACAAATTACTGATTTTCCCATTCTTTTTGGTCTTATCGTCCTGTAGATGCCAAAAAGACACCACTCGCGCCACAGGTCCCCCAGAGACTGGTCACAGAGGTGGTCCCCAAGCCCAACATCATCCCTCCAGTGCACAGAATGCCGTCAGACCTTCAGATCATATTCAGCCCTCAACCGTCACGTCTCGGAGCAACATGGCATAAAAACAAGATACGAGTGTCCGTCCTGCCATGGGAGTAGCTATCCCCGACGGAGTGACTTAGGAAGTCACTTGAAGACGCACCATGCGACACAAATGCAGGAAGAAACGACCCACAACAAACAATTAGACCTCCGAACCCCAGAACGAGCTGATGTGACCAACGAAGTGCCCAAACCCGAGAGATCCAGAAAACGCCTCCGACGGTTGACCTGCATCCGACAGCCGACGAGATGCACTTCGGAGTTGCGTCACCAAGTAAGTCAAGCCACGTGACGCGGGTATCACCATTACGCCAGGTCACAACGGAGACCGTCTTAAGGGCCGGCTGATTCCCGAGAAGTCCATCGGCGCAAGATGGAGATCTTCAACGAAGGCAGCCTTGTCAAGTTGTCATGAATACCACCACTGAATATGTCCTGGGAGAGTGATGCCTGTGGAGACTTAAAGCTTGTTTACTCGTTGTTTTGTTTCTTTCAACTAAATGCGGGACGCATTCTTTCTGAAATAGAAGGGTGTGATGTGGCTATTATGTGGCGCTGTCCGCCCGGAGAGTAGGGCCTGACGCGCATGCGCAGACTAGCAGCGCAGTATAATGTATTAAGTTGATTACGCGGGCACGCGAAAGGTTGTTGTTGTTTTGATATCTTTGAGCTGAACGGTTGTTCGCTGCGGAACTTCCAAAAAGGACTCTAGCCCGAATCTTCCCCGACGGACAGCACATCCTGCTTGAATTAAAGATAATTAATCAGTGTGCAAATTAACGGCTATTATTGCTATAAAGTAATTGACATATAAGCGATTTGTTGAGGATTAAAGGTTAAAAAAGTGAGGCACTGTCTCCTGGTCAGATATCTTTCGACCATGTCAAGGTCTTGTCTTTTCTGTCATTGTGTTACAGTACTCTGTCGGCAAAGTCCTAGGAAAATCACATCCGTCATCTAAAACCAATTGGTCAAACGCTTGTGTTTAAATTTTTGTAATAGTGTAATAAAATATTAAATTTCAAACCCCGGTGAGTGTATCAATTTTGCTGTAATGTAGCTCGTGCATATTTGAATGTGTTAGCATGGCAAATCTACTTTTTGGGACAGGCACCTTTGGGCTGGTCTAGTTTATTTACTTAAAGTTTAGCCTGAAAATGCTAGGATAGGCCTAGGTATTTATTATTGTATTTAATATTTTCTGGGCTCCTTATTGTGGAGTTAAATCCAAGCCCGGCAATAAACCGGATCCGCCCATTGGCTGAGGACCATTTTGATTCACTTTGTACCGTGAGGCTTTCCTGCCCTATTAGGTCGTGGACATCTGGCCCTCCGAGTCGCCGGTATAGTATTTTCATCCACCAGTAGCGTCAACCGCCAGTGCAAGGACCGGTTCATGGACCGCTGGACGGAGGCTCACCCCGGCAAAGTGAAATGTTCTAGCTTTGACCCTCCGGCAACCCTTAGGTTGTAGTTTTATATTTTAAAAGAGTTGACAAATATTGGAGCAGAGATTATCTTGTCTGGCAAAATTGTGGAATTGTATCTTGGTAATTAATTACTGATTAGCTAAACAAGATCTCCTGATTCATTGATTGTTCGTGTATTTTGTAGATAGTGTAAATTACGAATTAATTAGTGTTTATTTTGCTTTCATCTATTATTATGTCCGAGCTTTCCAAATGAGAGGACTGGGGACACATCGCGTGTGAGAGGGTAGGGAGGATCCGGGTTTGTGACATAATGAAGCTTATGAGGAATGTGGAGATCACATACATCTCTGGAGGGTAAATGCCTTTCTTCGGGACAATGATTTATTTCCATCCTTATCGAGAAGTTTTTATCGGGATTGGTAGAGCAAGAAATCCTCAACAGTCAGACCTCCATTGTAAGGAGCCTAGTATTAAGGGTGAAAGGGTTGCGAGGATGGCTTGGGAGTAAAAAGTATTAACTGCGAGCTTGTATTTCTGTGAAAAATGTGTGAAATTGGGCCCTATAATGCTCTAAGTCTATGTTGCAATGGAGCGTAAATGCAGCACTTTAAAGAATAGCGATGGGCGTCAACATTACCTTCAAGGGTGATCATTTAGTATGGACATTTCTCCCAAGAGTAATCGGCGTACGGCGAACAAATTTAAAAGAAAATGACAGATGACAAACGAGCTTTAATTTTATGTGTGTCTCACATCTTGGAGAGTTGTGACTTGTTTCCCTCATTTTATTTTTTTAAGTGGGCGTAAATAACACGCGGGTCTAAGGCATTTTTTTTAAAAGTTTGCAGCCATTCTTCACGTTCGAGAAGTTGGCGAAATCCGTGAGGCATTTTCATGTGCCCAACAATTTTTTCATGGGCCCCGAAATTTTGGCCTAGGTATAGTGCCGACTGTGCCCATTGGATAACCCGAACCTGCCTATAGTAATAACACGTACATATATCAATTGACAATAAAGTATTGTTTTTCTTTTAGTCATATACAAATCGCCACTGTATATATCTTTTAAAATCACCCTCTGATTTTTCGTCAGTGGAATCTCCCGGTTCGGTTTTACAACATCATAATGTTATGAAAAAAAAACATTATTGGGTCCAATCGATATGATTGGTTTCTTCTCAAAGTTAAAACATTGACTACACGTTTTATGCTAAACGCGGTATGTTACTTCGAGTGCGCTCATGACCACTTATCATTATAGCCATTATATTCGTCAGTGGAATCTCTCGGTTCGGTTTTACAACATCATATGTTATGAAAAAAAAACCATTAGTGGATCCAATCGATATGATTGGTTTCTTCTCAAAGTTAAAACATTGACTACACGTTTTAAGCTAAACGCGGTATGTTACTTCGAGTGCGCTCATGATCACTTATCATTATAGCCATTATATTCGTCAGTGGAATCTCCCAGTTCGGTTTTACAACATCATATGTTATGAAAAAAAAAAACCCATTAGTGGGTCCAATCGATATGATTGGTTTCTTCTCAAAGTTAAAACATTGACTACACGTTTTATGCTAAACGCGGTATGTTGCTTCGAGTGCGCTCATGATCACTTATCATTATAGCCATTATATTCGTCAGTGGAATCTCCCAGTTCGGTTTTACAACATCATATGTTATGAAAAAAAAAAACCATTAGTGGGTCCAATCGATATGATTGGTTTCTTCTCAAAGTTAAAACATTGACTACACGTTTTATGCTAAACGCGGTATGTTGCTTCGAGTGCGCTCATGATCACTTATCATTATAGCCATTATATTCGTCAGTGGAATCTCCCGGTTCGGTTTTACAACATCATATGTTATGAAAAAAAAACCATTAGTGGGTCCAATCGATATGATTGGTTTCTTCTCAAAGTTAAAACATTGACTACACGTTTTAAGCTAAACGCGGTATGTTACTTCGATTGCGCTCATGACCACTTATCATTATAGCCATTATATTCGTCAGTGGAATCTCCCAGTTCGGTTTTACAACATCATATGTTATGAAAAAAAAAACCATTAGTGGGTCCAATCGATATGATTGGTTTCTTCTCAAAGTTAAAACATTGACTACACGTTTTATGCTAAACGCGGTATGTTACTTCGAGTGCGCTCATGATCACTTATCATTATAGCCATTATATTCGTCAGTGGAATTTCCCGGTTCGGTTTTACAACATCATATGTTATGAAAAAAAAAACCATTAGTGGGTCCAATCGATATGATTGGTTTCTTCTCAAAGTTAAAACATTGACTACACGTTTTATGCTAAACGCGGTATGTTGCTTCGAGTGCGCTCATGATCACTTATCATTATAGCCATTATATTCGTCAGTGGAATCTCCCAGTTCGGTTTTACAACATCATATGTTATGAAAAAAAAAACCATTAGTGGGTCCAATCGATATGATTGGTTTCTTCTCAAAGTTAAAACATTGACTACACGTTTTAAGCTAAACGCGGTATGTTACTTCGAGTGCGCTCATGACCACTTATCATTATAGCCATTATATTCGTCAGTGGAATCTCCCAGTTCGGTTTTACAACATCATATGTTATGAAAAAAAAAACCATTAGTGGGTCCAATCGATATGATTGGTTTCTTCTCAAAGTTAAAACATTGACTACACGTTTTATGCTAAACGCGGTATGTTACTTCGAGTGCGCTCATGACCACTTATCATTATAGCCATTATATTCGTCAGTGGAATCTCTCGGTTCGGTTTTACAACATCATATGTTATGAAAAAAAAACCCATTAGTGGGTCCAATCGATATAATTGGTTTCTTCTCAAAGTTAAAACATTGACTACACGTTTTATGCTAAACGCGGTATGTTACTTCGAGTGCGCTCATGACCACTTATCATTATAGCCATTATATTCGTCAGTGGAATCTCTCGGTTCGGTTTTACAACATCATATGTTATGAAAAAAAACCATTAGTGGGTCCAATCGATATGATTGGTTTCTTCTCAAAGTTAAAACATTGACTACACGTTTTATGCTAAACGCGGTATGTTGCTTCGAGTGCGCTCATGATCACTTATCATTATAGCCATTATATTCGTCAGTGGAATCTCTCGGTTCGGTTTTACAACATCATATGTTATGAAAAAAAAAACCATTAGTGGATCCAATCGATATGATTGGTTTCTTCTCAAAGTTAAAACATTGACTATTCGTTTTATGTTAAACGCGGTATGTTACTTCGAGTGCGCTCATGATCACTTATCATTATAGCCATTATATTCGTCAGTGGAATCTCCCGGTTCGGTTTTACAATATCATAATGTTATGAAAAAAAAAACATTAGTGGATCCAATCAATATGATTGTTTTCTTCTCAGGGTGAAAACATTGACTACACGTTTTATGCTAAACGCGGTATGTTGCTTCGAGTGCGCTCATGATCACTTATCATTATAGCCAGAACTGCGTGAGCGCTCAACATGGCGCTTTGGGTAATGTTGGCGGTCGTGCTTACCGCGGATTTGGTCTATTCTGCTCAAGCAACTTGTTCGCCGTGCAATTTCCAATGGGCGGAGAACAAAGGCAAATGCTACAGGTATTACTTTAACCCTCTGCCGTACACGGAAGCTAAGGCATTCTGTCAGCGTCTCAACTATCAAGGTCGAAGTGGCTCCCTCGCAACGGTAACAAGCCCTGATGATGTCTTATTCATTTCGAAGTTCGCTGACAACATGTTCAAGAACGCGACTGCATTTGATGTACCGTCATTCATTTGGCTACTGGATACACATGACATGAACACAACGGGTAAGTCGGTACCAATCTTGTTATTACATTTCAAAATCACAAAAGTACGTTAAACTGGGTAAACATTACAAAATCTGGATACAAACGTTTCATACATATAAATGCACATCGATTGGATTTGTTTGATATTTTCACCCTCGAATCCTTTTGTGGCTTTTATTACTTAAATAAACCTGTGACCTTTTCTGATTTACAATCATGACTCCTGAAAACCCGTGCAAAATACATGAACACGACACGCCATTCTTCTTAATATTTCTTATGACATTTTTATTGAACTTTTTTTTATTGCAAAGAGCGCATGACATGATCTTAAATGGAAACATATTTTGTGCAACTTTCTACTCCTCTGAAATGTATGGAAAATCTTTTTGGTCAATTTGTTTATTGAAAATGCTCTTTTAAACACATTTACAAATGTCAATGCTTTCCTGACGAATGAGGGCGCTCTTGCTGTGATGTCATGTCAGGAAGACACATTTCTTTAGGGGTTTTCTGTTCAAACTGTGAACCCAAAATGTGCTAATTGAAACATTTGTGAGACATTTGCTCAGTGGCTTACTATCATGCACTGAGACGACAAATCACCAAAGAAGAGACAATTTATGACAGCAAAATATCCGCAACTGTGGCAACTTTTGCACTGAGTAGCTGTAACATTGAGGTTCCTGCCTGAAATGAAACCACACTTTTGCTCATGATTATGTGAATTTCGCATTAGCCTAAAAAAAAACGAAAGGCACCAAAACGGCCTTAAATATGGCAAAATGAATAGGATATTGAAAATCAGGCTAAAGTGCACACAAAGTAGTATTTTCGATGATTGCATAAAAATACATCCCATGGGCCCTTTAAGTCACCTATCTCTCATTTATCTTTACATATACCATGGCACCATGCATTCTATATCTTTGGATGACTGACTGATACCAAATGCCACTTTTTACAAGTTAACATTGTTCATGGTTTTTGTTTTGATTTACGGCATACAATGCAGTGTATGCCAAAACACCGCTTATATTTTGCATTTATCACAGCCCAAAACATGTGATTTTACAATTGAATTGAATTCTTATTACAATATCAGGACCTTACTATTTTAAAAGTTACAGCAATCATCGACCAAGCATTATTTGTGAGTTGGCATTGACCAAGCCAAAATGTTATTTTCCCTGGTAAATCCAACTGTCCAATGAAATACTTGGCTTTTTTTCGCTAATTTGCAAAAAAAAAAACACGTTCTTTTTATTCTGATTTTTTCTTTTGTCTTCTTTTTGTTCCCTTTTTTTCCGGCCTTCGCTTCTGGCATTCACTTTTGTTTATACATCTTCCAAAGTTACCTTAGGCATATTCCCTATAGCAAGGATGTGTCCCGAAGAGTGACATCATCATAATGTCATCATGGGTCACCTGACGTCACGTTAAAGATTTCTAGATTTAATCTTTGGAAATCAGTATAAAATCAACCAATGATCATAATAACTTAACTTGACTTTTGCGGGAACTGATACAAGTATCTAGGATCTTTATGTTAAAATCACGTGACTTTTCCTTCCAGTCCAAACTGGAAGTGCCTTATAATTTAAAATTGGAAAAATATGTGAACTTGCTTTCAACGATGTTAGCTTTTGGCAAGGTTGTACTTCACAAAAAAATAACGGTAACGTCCTAACATGTTAAGACGCCCTCTAGCAGCAGGTGAAGAAATGTTTAAAATGAATCATCAGTTGATGTGTGTGTCGAAGTGTGCTTTAATAACTTTATAACTGATTTAAGGTGCATTGCAGTGCGCTACTCGTGCTAACATGAGTATACTCCTGAGCGCCAGAACGGCAGGAGTACGACCCGCGGTTTAGCAAGAGCATGCTCTCCGTCATATCGGGAGTTTTCTCTTGCATTGAGAGAAATGCGCACGCAACATGTTCCTGCACTCGCGAGTAGCAAGAGTAACACGCTCGAACGCATCCATATAGCCAGCCGATGCTCAAAAACAGTTGAGGGGAGAAAGAAACAAAAATGACCTTACCAGTCCGGTAGTTACAATGAAAAGACCTTTAAACCAAACATAATTGCTGAACAAACAACCGTTAACATAGCTGTCGAGCTTTCTGGTATTGATGTCCTGATGACGTCATCAAGTATGAGATTACTGAAAACCAAATATGTGTAGATGTAATCTATGAAAATCCAAATAAAATCAACTGTGACAGATCTGGTTTGGCTTTTTATGGCAATTGATATAATAATCCAGAGTCTATTTTTTATACAATGTGCAAATTCACGTGACACTTCCTTCCGGTTGAAACCGGAAGTGGCTTGTAATTTAAAATTTGGTAAAAGATGTGAACTTGCTTTGACCGTTGTGCATTCAACTGGAAATGTCATGTTGTCCGTTGGGTCATGTGGCGTCGTTCTGTCATCTGACGTTATGTGTCATCATGAGTCATGTGACGTCGTCATGAGTCATGTTAAGTCTCTTCAAAACGCATACATCTAGAGAACTGCAAGGTTTGCCAAGCAGCAAAGCAGTCATGGAACCTTTGTTCTTGTATTGAATTCATCATTTGCCTGATTGCACATGAACAAAATAAGCTTGAACTCGTACAAAAGTCATTTCGCGGAAAAGCCCTATGTTCTGATCATGAAACAGACATGTAGCTCTGGTTTGTCTTTCTTTTTCATTTTATTCCCACTTTTTTCCGGCCGTCACTTTGGGCATTTATCTTTGTCATGCATCCTTCAAAGTTACCTAAGGCATAGTCCCTATAGCAAGGACGTGTCCCGAAAAAGTCATCATCATGGGTCACATGACGTCACGGTAAAGATTTCTAGATTTAATCTTTGAATATCAATATAAGATCAACCGTGAGAGAGCTGAACTTGACTTTTGCGAGGATTGATAGAATAATTCAGGATCTTCATTTTATCTCCTGATCCAAATCACGTGGCTCTCCCTTCCTGTCCATCCTGGAAGTGCCGTATAATTTAAAGTTGGCAAAAGATGTGAACTTGCTTTCAACGATATTAGTGTCTGGCTAGGTTGCACTTCACAAACAAATACCGAAATACCGGTGACGTCATAATATAATAGAGCGCCCTGTAGCGGCTGGTTTGAAAAAATGTATTTAATGAATAATCAGTTGATGTGTGTGGCGAAGTTTGCTTAATTCACTTTATAATTGATGTATATAATCAGCTTCATGCTAAGAAAAAGTTTAGGCGGAGAAATATTGATGACGTAATCAGTCCGGAAGTTACAATAAAAGACTTTTTATCTTGAGACAAATGCTGAAAAAAAACTTTAAATAGCTCAGAGAACATAACTCTCAAACTTTCTGGTAATGACGTCACGATGACGTACGTCATCAAGTATCAGATGACAAGCAACCAACGATTTCTAGATTTAATCTTTGAAAATTAATGTATATATATATCATTAAGTGTTAGAGATCTGATTTTGCTTTTTGCGGGAATTATAAGTGCCTTATAATTCGAAAATGGTAAAAGCTATGAAATTGCTTTTCACGATGTTAGTCGGCGTTAAGGGTGGGCTTTTCAAACACTTGACTAGTGACGTCGTGCGTTATTCGAGCGCACTCTGGCAGCACGTGATCACGGGTCTTTTGACGTTGTCTTAAAGGTGCATTTTTTAAAATTTTATCTACAGAACCATAAATCCGATTGGGTTGAAACGTTGTACATACATAGTTAGGAGCGTGTTATTGATAAAACCAAAATATTGAGGAAAAGCCCTATGTTCTGTTCACCAAACAGACATAGACCTCTAGTTTTTCTTCTTTCTTATTCGTTTTGTTCTCTTGTAAATCCCATGGACTTTGTACGCGTTTTTTTTTTTCCGGCCGTCACTTTTGGCATTTATCTTTGTCATACATTCCTGACGGTTACCAAAGGCATATGGTGCAAAGTTGTGTCCCAAAGAGTGACGTCATGATGACGTTGTCACGTGTCACGTGACGTCATCTAAAACGTGCATATTTTAAAGTCCATATCTAGATAACTTTAACTCCGATCGGGTTGAAACTCGGTATGTACTTATACCAGGATGTGTTTTAGGTAAAAATTGAGGTGATGTCGTCATGACGTCATTATGTTATTTTATGTAGATTTTTGAGGTTTTAAAGATTATCACCATATCTCTCGAACCCGACGTGCTAAATTCAATTTTTCCCACGGCGGTGTGAAACACGCCGTATGCTAGAGTTGCTTATGTAGGTGGGTGGGTGGGTTAACACTTTACTCCGACATATATTGTATTGATACAACACAAGTATTACAGCTTTGCATTCGAAGACCGGTTTTTGCAAACACTGTCGCTTGCGTCCAAATTCAAGTGCATATGATTTGCATATTAGATCACGCCCCATTCCTTTTTGTTTTCTGTACTCTCGAGGTACCGGTAAGGTCTATAATTTTGAAACATGTCTGACGTCACGATGACGTCATCAAAATGTGATTTTTCAAAACACATATATAGGTAAGTGTGATTGTCTTATAACTTGGTGGGTAAACACTGTTACTAATATGCAAATCCCACGGTGACGTCAAGATGACGTCATTGTTATTGGTTGATTTTTTCTATCTTTTTGAATATGCAAAATTTTATTCCACTTACAAAATTGTACACTTCCGTTCATTCGATTGACTTCAACACTTAATTGTTGTATTTAAACTAACGGTCTGATGGGTTCAGCATTTTGTATAAACGTAGTCTGACACGTGTCGTGAAAGCCGGGGAAGGTCTTAACTTTGCGTGTTGAATCTGATAACTTAATTGATAATATTAATAGATATAATACTTTATTCAAGCAAATTCACACGTAGAATACCAAGTATACACTCTGATAAACCTTTACAAAAACAAATAAAACCTTTACAAAAACAAACAGGACATAGGATAGTGAAGGGCTGCCTAGATAATATATAGCTTCATTGCACAATTGCGCTTATATATTGTATGTAACGAAATGCGTTTGTCTGTCTGTTATTGTCTGTTATTACCCATGGTGACTGTTGCTATTCATATCCGACTGTTCTTCTCGTTCAGGGTCGAAGCGTCGTGATCTGTTGTTATTTATAGTCGGACTCCCTATTATCTCGGCATCCCTATTATCGCGGCATGGGAAATTTCTCTTTTTGCGTTGCCAAAACTCCTTCAAGTGGCGATTTTTGTCCAGTTCACCAGTCATTAAGTACTTTTTGCCGAGTTGTATAAAAAGGATGATTAAAAAATGTTGTGTCTTTCGGGACTTTCAACGATTTTCAATAAATAATAACGTTTTCCAAAACTTGCAAATTTTCCCTCACCGTGTCTGTTAAAAGGTACCGTCTATGTTTTAACATAAATCTTTAATGGTGCTCTGTCCATGAAAGTTCCATTGTCTGGTTCCCATTCTTCAGCTGCAAATGTATAATGAAGAAGAAGGATGATATTTGCAACGCGAAATCGCAACAACTTTTAAAGGATCGAAATAAGCACAGTGCGTTAACAAAAATAAAACGGCACACCGTTTAAAGTGAATGGCGCCCCCATTCGCCAATCAGTAGACTTGCCTCAATGATTTGTGTTCTCCTTTCGGGGGAAGGGCAGGGTCTTAAGAAATCATCCTGCACACATAGTCTTTATTAATCAACTTGAACTTACAGGGAAAATATCAGACTTTATTCAGGGGATGTTTTGGTCAAAAATTAACTATGAATAAAAATAGTTGAGATCATTATTAAAACCACTTCCCGCATACCGCGATAATATATGGAGTCCACCTCCGTTCGCAGAGTCCAAGCATGTCTATTTTCACAGGCATCGTACACGGAATAAACCACACCACCGTCGGATTTGTTTTATATCAATTTGAAAAGGAAGAGTTATACTACACAAAAGACGTACATGACAATTCGGGAAGGTTAGTGGGCAATCTCTATTCCGAACGAGAAACGTAATAAGTACCGCGATAATATGGCAACCCATCCTACATGCTACGCGTACGGTTCACCTCATTCAGGCTTTCTGTCATCCAACCGTGGTGGTCTCTTGTTCCTTAAAATCCATCAGTTCACCTCATTCAGGCTTTCTGTCATCCAACCGTCGTGGTCTCTTGTTCTTTATAGTCTGACGATTCACCTCATTCAAGCTTTCTGTCATCCACCTGTCGTGGTCTCTTGTTCTTTATAATCAGACGGTTCACCTCATTCAGGCTTTCTGTCATCCAACCGTCGTGGTCTCTTGTTCTTTATAGTCCGACGGCTCACCTCATTCAGGCTTTCTGTCATCCAACCGTCGAGGTCTCATGTTCTTTATTATCCGACGGTTCACCTCATTCAGGGTTTCTGTCATCCAACCGTCGTGGTCTCTTGTTCCTTATAATCCAACGGTTCACCTCATTCAGGCTTTCTGTCATACAACCGTCGTGGTCTCTTGTTCCTTATAATCCATTCAACCGTCGTGGTCTCTTGTTCTTTATAATCCGACGGCTCACCTCATTCAAGCTTTCTGTCATAAAACCGTCGTGGTCTCTTGTTCCTTATAAACCGACGGTTCACCTCATTCAGGTTTTCTGTCGTACACCCGTCGTGGTCTCTTGTTCTTTATAATCCGACGGCTAACCTCATTCAAGCTTTCTGTCATTCACCCGTCGTGGTCTCTTGTTCTTTATAATTCGACGGTTCACCTCATTCAGGCTTTCTGTCATCCAACCGTCGTGGTCTCTTGTTCTTTATAATCAGACGGCTCACCTCATTCAAGCTGTCTGTCATTCAACCGTCGTGGTCTCTTTTTCCTTATAAACCGACGGTTCACCTCATTCAGGTTTTCTGTCGTACACCCGTCGTGGTCTCTTGTTCTTTATAATTCGACGGTTCACCTCATTCAGGCTTTCTGTCATCCAACCGTCGTGGTCTCTTGTTCTTTATTATCCGATGGTTCACCTCATTCAGGTTTTCTTATTATTCAGGACTATCCAAAGACTAAATAATATCAAGAAACCCTAAAAGAGGTGAACCGAAGCATGTAAATAACAACAGATCACGACGGTTTGACCCTGAACGAGAAGAACAGTCAAATATGAATAGCAACAGTCACCGTGGACAGATGTCGGTGCAAATTTCTGATGATTTTTAACAATGTACACAATTATTTCACAGAATAGTTTTTCATAATTTTAAAAGCTAGTAATAAAACAGTAGTTATCATTCAATTTCCCAATTATACCATGAAAATTGTATTGAGCCTGGAAAGACTACACGTCCAAGTCAGTTTACGTTTAAGTGACAGAAACTGGACGCTAAATTTGTGTGCTTTTGAAATGAAAACCTGATCTGCGATGCCGACATGGGTCGCTGCCAGCGTTTTAAATATGACACGAACAGACAAACGCATTTAATACGTTACATACAATATACGAGGTGCAATTGTGCAGTGCAGCTGTATGTATTATTATCTGGGCAGCCCTTCTATATCCTATGTCCTTTGTGTTTGTTGTTGTCTTCCTTTGATCCCCCCCCCCTATTTTCGTCAGTACAGTTTATCCGATCGTTGTACTTTGTATTCTATTATGTGTGAATTTGCCTGAATAAAATGATAATTATATTTATTACCTATTAAGTTATCAGATTCAACACGCTATTCCTCGTACATTACCAGAGGTATACAAGAGAGAAAAAGCTGCATCGCTAGTTAATTTGAATAAATCGATCCATGCTGAATATGTAACAAATCTTGGCACTGGTACTAATAAAAGCCTAATGTAAGAACGGCCGTCATCTGGCCAACGATTGGATGGGGCCCCGGTCACGTATGTTTCAGCCCCATAGACCGTGCGTGCATTTAGTTGTCTTCTCACGCATGCGCAATGGTTTCCTCCGCGTCGTCGGCTTGCAAACTGCGGTAGCAGACGACGCACTGAACGATTGTCTGGTTTTCATGTCTTAAAATGTATCCTTCTCAAACGTACTTAAAAGATTATTCAAACAAAAAATTATCAGTAGACCAAGTGAACAAAGATATAAATTGTCTCTACAGTGTGGTAACGGCGCTAAAAACCTTTTCAAATATTAAAAAAAAAATAATTATGGACAAAAAACGTACAAAATGAAAAGGAAAAACATCGTTCGATTTTGAGTTTGGTTTACACATTTTGACAATTTGCCGGGTTTACCTTAGATCAGCCGTAGTACCATCGGAAAGGATGATAGATTATTAAAATTTTACAGGTGATTTGATGTAAGAAGGAAACCTGTAGCTTATAAAAATCGTCATTTTTCGAGTAAACCCATTTTGAAAGCTTCGTGCACAAATACACTGGTCCCAGTACCCTCTGACCCTCTGTGATCGTACTTGACTGCATCTCAGGGCCGGGAACCAGTCAGTTGTAAATCGTTTCAGTTAAATGTATACATTTATTTGCCAACGCGTCGAAAGATTACAAACGAAGCGCCGCGGCGCGTGGCGCGTGGCTAGCCATGTTTACGGGCCAGATTCCCGTAGGGTCTGTGTACAGGTACGTGCACACTAACGTTACATTCAACGAAAAAACGTATAACGTGAGACCTTACTTTTCTCATTGAAACGGTTTCCGACTTAAATGATATTTATACATCGCACTTTCCGTGGCATCTTTTACCATTTTTCAGTGAAGACAAGTTTACAATTACTCGGCAAAACTGAAAAATTATCCCCTAAACTGTCGCCTGTTTTGAATTTGTGACCCAATATTTTCGTACTACACGACACGGAAAAACAAAAAAAATACATCAAATACTCTCTCCTTTTTTGCGCTAAGGTTTGCAAAAGTGACTTTGATTGCCTTAAATTCCTGTCCACGTGGAAAGAAAAATTTATCAAAGTTCTTCGAGCGTGATGTTGACCGATACTTCAGTGGGTCAAACTGCGACCGCAGGCATCCATGTTTGCTGATTATCAGTATTTCATATTTTGAGTGCGCATGCGCGCAAACTAAATGAGCGGCTGAAACATACGTGCGGTGGGAGGGCCGTATTGTTCTGCACGGCTTTTTATTGGATAGGATACGTATACCGTCTACCATGCGGCACGAACCGTCTAAAACGAAAGAACACAATGCACGTATAATGGCGCAAACTGGAGTCTTGAAAAAACATACACTAGACACAAAGATCCACATGCGTAGTCAGCGTTCATATCCGCATTTATCTTACACACTGTGATTTGAGTTTCGGCCGTTGGTATTGTATTGTGCCACTTAATTTAGTATGGTTAGGATAAAATGACTTCTGCTCAGTTTAACCGTGCCTTTTTGGACAAATGTTGTTGTATTATGAATTTCGCCATTAAAAATGCGATACACATTTTTGGATACACATGTAAGGGTTGGATACGAGTACGTTTACAAAATTGCAGAAAAGCCCCGTGTTCGAACAGACAAAGACCTCTATTTATTTTTTTCTCGTTGTGAAGCAAGCCCCTGTTAATTTATCGACCCATTCGGTCGATCAGACGATGTCGATCGCGCTGCCACCAGTCTAATATCTTTTCTTTCTAAATCATGGCTCTGGAAGATTTAAAGGTACTAAGTAAAGTCGGAGATATCCTACAGAATCGACCCATTGCGCAACGCAATCGACCGATCGCGCTGGTCGTCCGATTGCGCCCAACACCCCAAGTGGGTCACTTAATTACTTTGAGGACTATATCGTAAATGAAGTTTTGCCTGGGACATTGTTCTTGCTAAATCTTAGCCCATCCAATTTTACTCGTGTTTAAATTTCAGCTTCGGACTTGGAACCAATTCTGGACATACCCTTCGGCCAAAGGAGTGACGTCACTCCGTGCGAGAATAACCAAGGTATAAACGAGTCGTATCGAGTTGTAGGAACTCCTCAAAAGGTTCCTGGCCCAGGGCTAGTGGAGCAACCATGCGCAGTGCACTCACCGGTTGGGTCATACTTAGATCTTGGAGACTTTGCAGGGAGCTGTGTCTCAGACCCTGGACTGTGTGAGTCTAAAAGTATGACTTGGTCAATTTGGTTGAAAATTGACACACCTGTGAACAAAAACGACTGGTATTACTTGAGCTCTGGCGGACAGACTCATCTTGCCAGTGGTATAGCTTTAATGTATGTAGACAGCTCTCAGAGATTCTGGATTCTGGCAAAGTCCGAACTAAAGTATTTTCAATATAAATATGACAAAAGTAAGATACCGCTGGACAAGTGGTTCCATCTCGCATTCACGGCGGACTTGTCAGGCACGAGGAGCATAGACGTGCAATTATTTGTCAATGGGGAGATGGTCAATGCGGACGAGACTAACAACCCAACTACAACAACTCAATCGGACAAATGCACTCATCTTTACATCGGCATGTCAAATACATGTATGCCAAATACATGTACAACCAGTGACGTTTACAGGTACAGTGGCTCTGCGGCATACAGTAATCTGGTTGTGTTTGACGGTCTTCTGAGGTCACAACAGATAGCAAACCTGTACAAGTGTGGAACTATTGGTACGTATACCGTTTAATACCTGAATTTGATACAGTTTGTGGCGTTTAATAAGATATTACCAGGAAATGTATCCGATCTGTCGACAAACAAAATGGAGGTTAGCTTTCTTGCGAAAGATGTTGATACATTGTTGTTGTTTGTTATTGTTGCTGTTGGTGATGATGTTGCTGTTATGTTGTTGCTGTCATTGCTGTAGTGTTGTTGTTGCTCAGTGTTGTTTTTGCTGACGTTACTTTTGCTGCTGTGGTGGTTGTGGTGGTTACTTTTGTTATAACCACAACCACCACGACCACAACAGCCACAACGGCTGTTGTGGTCGTGGTGGTTGTGGTTGTACTTGTAGGGGTAGTTGTAATTGTTATGGTGCTGGTGGATGTGGCTGTTGTGGTTGTTTTTGTGGTGGTAATTGTGGTTGTGGTAATGGTGGTTTGTTGTGGGTTGGTGTTGTTTGCACTTCATGAGCTTCGTACTTTCCTTGTTTTATCTTTGTGTAGATTGGCGCCCTAGGATTACCAACTTCACAATGACCCACGACAGCCTCACTGACGGGCCAATCCGTTTTGAATGCACGGCCGACGGTGACGTCATCACGTGCAGTTTACTACACAAGAACAACCACAACAACATGAGTCGGGAGAATTTGGCAGCCGCAGCGGGCGCCAGCTACACAATTCAAGCAGTGAATGTTTCTGGATGCGTCATTCACTCGACTCTTGTGATTGATCACAACCACGGTATCGCTTGAGAGCGCTCTAGTGGCCTGCACGGCACATTCGTTTCGTCTACGCGACAATGCGTCTATGTTCATCTATCAAGGTATTCCACATTATGAGCTTTACGGACAACTTTTTCACTTATTGAGTGTGCCAAACCACTCTCTGGATCTGTTAGGATTAATCTTTCTTTTTCTTTTTTTTCTGCACAGCACGTTTCCGCGGGTTTTCTTCCTAAACGGTTTTGATATGAACTTGTAACTTTAAATATAAATCGACCCTCATCCCAACTGGTGCGTATTACTCTGACGTCATTATGACGTCATAAGGTGTCAAATTACAAGCGATTTTAGCTGAAAAGTGACCAATTTCGTTCATCAATAACTCTTGAACAAAGTAATCAATGATGTTTGTATTCTGTAATCTCGTTCATCTATAACTCTTGAACAAAGTAATCAATGATGTTTGTATTCTGTAATCAGATAGACCATTAATTGATAAACATTTTTGTCGTGTACGTAAACTCGCTTGACCTTTACTTCGGGGTCTAGCGGACGGTCAAAGATAGGTGAATTCAAAATGAAGACGTTAGCCTGAAATCAAAACAAAGCAATTTTTTTTCTTAACGGTTTATGGTATATCACAAAACCTTGTGTGAACTTGTACCATGTTACGAAGATGTTATAATTTTTGTTACGGCATCATGACGTCATCGGGTATCAAATTACAAGCGATTTAAGGGCAAATTTTGACAAAATAGTTTGCGTTATATCTTTTGAACTAAATAGAGTATCGTGTTCCTTTTTTTCGTGAGGTTGTAGACTATGCCGTGAGAAACATTTCGTGTTCCCGGACACAAAACCGCTTGACCTTTACTTCCAGTGTTACTGGAAGTGCAATAAAACTGAATATAACTAAGAAACGGAAGCATTCTACTACAAACATATATTTTATGAAGTTGTTAAGTACGGAATGCCAGACACAAAAACAGTGTGATGAAGTCATCAACCGAAAGGGCGCCTCCTAGCGGCACATAAAATAGTGTTTCTTTTCTTTAATTTTAAAACCATAGTTTTCAATTTTACCAAATCACCCCTTGATACTCTTTGATTAACCACAGATAACTTGGCAAGGTTTAAAATTCATGATGGATTAGAATTCAGAGCGGAAGTTACTTCTATGAGAATTAGCCAACGATCAAATTTTAAATTTAATTCTATAATTTGATCCATGTCGTATATCTTAGCGTAAATAACGATACCATTACAATGTTCACCTTTTGCGTCCAAATACTGTGACGTCATCAAACCGGAAGTTCGGTGTGATGAATACATACACTAAGTCTTATATTTTCCATATTTTCATACGTTATATAACTTCACAATGAACATCCCCTCCGAACTAAATCAGTATCCACTTCCTGTTTTTACTAATGACGTTATCAAGCCAGAAATAACTTGCATGTGAACGTAGAATGTTTACTGAATTTCATCACACCGTTAAAGATGCATATTTTAAACAAAATAATTGATTGTCCTGGAAATGATTTATTTTCGTGATCCTTTGTTCTTACATAAAAATATTCAAAAATTCATAAGGTTTGATGAGATTTGAAGGTTTGCATGGTGGAAAGATACTAAGACAAGATAAGTTTAAGGTAGCAACATGTCAATAAATTTCTTTACAAGGATGCAAGTTGACTGAAGGACGCTGGATGATCACTGGAGCGTGTCAGTACACAGTGAGGGGGCAAAGGGGAAGGAGCGCAGGGTATAGATGACCCATAGGCGAGAACTGAACCTAAGTTGTCCTAGGGTATAGGAGACCCATGGGACTTGGACTTGAGGATGGGGCGCCAGATTTCGCTGATGTAGAAACCGATGTCTTGGGGAACAGTGTTATGCTTGATGATCTCGATGGCTTCTCTGATGCGTCGGGGGTACCAGCGGTCGATGCTAGTGAGTAGTTCTGCTTGGCTCCAGTTGATCGGGTGGTCCTCGGTGTGGGAGTGTTTGACGATGGAAGATTTCTCGAAGTTTCCCTTCCTGCCATAGGCTTTGTGTTCATTGAGTCTGCCGTGGGGAGGTCCCTGCCAGTCTCGCCGATATACACTTTGCCACATTGACATGGAATCTTGTACACCCCAGGTCTGCATTCTGGGTCACACCGATCCTTGTGTGAAGTCAGCAGGTTCTGCATCTTCAGAGGGGCTGTGTGGAAGACTCGAATTCCATGTTTTTGGAGGATGCGTTGGATGTGATGAGAAGTGGTGCCTAAGTAAGGGAGAGTGATGGAACTAGGGGCCCTAACTAGTTGGCTTGAGGTATTGGAGACTCTTCGGCCGGGAATGGTTCTTGGGTCTTGTGTCTTGACTTGGCTGGGCTGGTATCCGTTGCGCTGCAGTGCTGTGGTGATGTGATGGAGTTCTTGAGGTAGGTGTTCATCGTCGCAGACGTTGTACGCTCTGCGGACGAGGGCTCGGTTGACGGAGGACTTTATTCTTGGGTGGTGGAAAGAGTTGTTGTGCAGGTATCTGTCCGCGTGGGTGGGCTTGCGGTAGACACTGCGAGCAAGACTTCCGTCTGGCTTTCTGGACACCTCAACGTCAAGGAATGCGATGTTGCCATCTCTTTCTTATTCCATGGTGAACTGAATGCTGCTGTGAAGCTTGTTGAGGTATTCCAAGAAGAGCTGGAGGTTGTCTTACTTGCATTTAGAAAACTTGAAATTCAATACGACTTGCTGCATCACGTATGCACTCGGATCGTACGAGAGGCTTAGCTTTGCTGCGCTACATGACGCAGCGTCACGTATTTTTGAAGTTGACGACGGTTCGACGGTGTCTTTATTTCGGCTTCGTCTGCTATTAGTTTGGGTCCTTAACTTTGAAGATTCCTGCTCAAAATTTGATCGGAACATTAACAGCTTTTAATAATAAAGCTAAAACGGAAAGCCGAACTTTGAAAAAAAAGGCCGTCCTGTCTAATTTCAGCCTGCTGGCGGTTACCTGATCAACAATTTAGACGTCAGGGCGTCGGGGAATCGCCAGGTCAGGGAACCAGACTGGTAAATACGCCGTAGAAGTGGTTGTGCCATACGCCTCTCAGGTCACGCGTTGCCGAGGTCAGGCGTTCCACACAAACCTGGTGTTACGTATAGCGATAGCACCGTGCCCACGTACTTTTTCATCAACTTTTAATCCGTTGGAAAATAGAAATAACGGGTATCCGTCACGTTGTAAGTGATGAATACAGCCAGTTATGAAGCACTGTCCCATTTCCAGTCTTATTAATTCTTAATGTCTGGGATATAAACTAGAAAATGTTCACCTAAATCGCCCATATAAATATCCTGTGGTACAAATGGCGGACGAGACATTGTGTGGACGAGACATTGTGTGGAACGGTCACTATTGGAGACGACCCCGCGTGACGTCACACTCCTACGTCGTATAATACATTAAATAAACATGAACTATTTATGTCAATTTGAAAAACCCAGAAATCCAAATTATGCCAAATTTTGACATTTCTATTTTCATTTCTATTTCTATTTTAAGGCAAACAAGTGAACATCGGAACAAGCGACCGTGTTTCTATTGGTAAGTGTGATTCCATGTTGTTACTTTCAAATCAACAGAATAATCATCAGTTGTTTTTGTAAATAACTAGCGGGATGCCGCGCTTTGCGCGGCACCCGCTAGCTTGGCGGAGTAATATACTAATATTTACTGTAACCCAATTTGCATGTTGACCCAAGTGGGCATGGTCATTCTCTGGTGAAAACACATTTTTTCATCATCAATGTTGTGTTTGCGTGATGGCGATACGTTTTGGTGTGTTTTCACCGTTGATGTTGTAATACGTGACTATTCAAGGTCTGAAAAAGCACACCGAATTTGCCCCCCCCCCCCAAAAAAAAAATCAAACTTTTTTTTCACGTGCCAACCGTGACTTAGAGAACGATGAAATCGGTGCATATATCGTCACCGACACCACGAAGTAACACGCAAGTCCACTTCAGCGTTACTCCGTGAAAACCGCTTTTAATGACAAATGTTGGTTTCACGAAAACACTCAACGTGCCCGCGCACATTGGACACTGGCGCAAACGATTTTCGTTTTCACAAAGTTACAACACTGTAATACTATTTGGATAAAAACGTTTTAAACTGATTGACAGGAATGTAATTCATCCGTATTCTTGTAGGATTACAGAACATTTTAATAAAATGGCTTCAAACTGCATATGGTGAAATAAAGATGAGCGCTTCTTCGTGAAAACGAAAATGACCGAGTCATCGCACAGTGTACATGAGTGTTACTTCGTGATAACGAAACACACTCGGTTCTGTAAAATAAAAATATGCAATAAAACAAGGACTATCATGACGACTATCTCCTGAATTTAAATGTATTCATTATAAGACACACTTGAACAGTAGGCCCATAGTACAATAAAATGGCACAATGCAACCTGAATGTCAAATGTCAACACATGGCTGGCAGTACTGTCTACATACGTTACAATACAATATTGAATCACCTGGTCCCGAAAATAACACTCACAATGCCAATAACAATACCAATAGAGCCATGCGCCTATACAAATTCCAAAGAAAACTAGAAATGTGTTTGTGGACAAACACAAGCTGTTTCGACTGTTACATTATGTGACAAGGACATGAGATTATGACGACTATTAGTGCATGCAAAGTTTAAACCGAATCGGACGAATAGTTGCGGAGATAAAGGGCTTTAAAAGATGCAAGGTTAGGGCACCCTCACATGACTACCACAGAAGTGATACTGTCGCCACTGATATTTTCACATTAACACTTCCCAATATGAGGGCATTCAAAGTTTTAACGCAATGGGACCCATGCGTACAAAGATATAGGGCTGCAAATGATGCTATGTTAGGGCGCCCTCACATGACGACCGAAGACGTCACCTTGACTTAACCTATATTCTGGTGTATAACGTATTCAAGTTTGTGTGAATGCAAAGCTTCAACCAAATCGGATTCATACTCGTG
Organism: Patiria miniata; assembly: GCF_015706575.1. Taxonomy (NCBI): domain Eukaryota; kingdom Metazoa; phylum Echinodermata; class Asteroidea; order Valvatida; family Asterinidae; genus Patiria; species Patiria miniata. Next base: position 8,185,680 of record NW_024037067.1, read on the forward strand.
GGGATATGGAAATTATACAAAGTGAGGGCACCCTCACATGACAGCTAATGACGTCGCGATGACGTCACCTATATTGCCACACGAAACCCACCCCAATGTGAGGGCATGCAAAGTTTCAACGCAATCGGACCCATACTTGCAAAGTTACAGGGCTGCAACAAATGCAAAGTTAGGGCGCCCTCACATGACACCTGATGACGTCAACATTACGAAAACCTTATAGGACCATCTGCGGTTGGTGATATGCGTGTCTGCCAAGTCTGAAGTCAATCAGATCTATGAAAGTGCCAAAATGTACTGATTGAAGGAAAACGTGTACAAAACCTATGGAGTAAAAATGCACCTTTAATGTTACGTAACCTGACACTTGATGACGTCATGATGGCGAATTTCTTCTAGGATCATCTGTGGGTGATGCTCTAAGTGTGTACCAAGTGTAACGTCGATCTGATTTACCAAAGTGCCAAAGTGGACTGGTAGAAGGAAAATGTGTACAAAACATATGGGGGAATGACTGAAAGAGGAGAAAAAAAACTAGAAATGTGTTTGTGGACAAACACAAGCTGTTTCGGATATATTTGAAATACTCTGTGCACATGACGAACAATCAGTTACGTCACTGTAAATGTCATCTATAACAGCACATTATAATACGTACATGTAAAGTTACAACCAAATCGAAAACATTATAGTTCTGTAGATATAGGCCTACAAAAGAATAAAATGCCCCTTTAAGGGACGTCACATGACATTTGATGATGACGTCACTTCAGGTTTAATCTATAACACGTCCCTGTGAATGTGCATACCAAGTTTTAATCCAATCAGACTTGTACCTGTACTTCCGAAGTTATAGCGATTCGAAGAAATGCTCATTTAATGTCACGTCACGTGACACGTGATGACGTCATCATTACGAACTCACTGAGGACCCTCTTAGGCTGCTGCTTTTACTAGTGTCTGACAAGTGTAAAGTCAATCAGGCATATAGAAGTGGAAAAGTGTATGGTTTGAAGAAAAACGTGTACAAAACCAATAGGGAAAATGTGCATCTTTAATGTGAAGTAATATGACACCTGATGACGTCACAATCACGAATTTCTTCATGGACCATCTGTGATTGGTGATCTAAGTGTGCACCAAGTGTAACGTCGATCGGATTTACGAAAGTGCCGAAATGGAGCGTTTTAAAACGTGTACAAACCCTATGGGGAAAAATGCATCTTTAATGTGACGTAACCTGACACCTAATGACGTCACGATCACGAATTTTTTCTAGGACCATCTGTGGGTGATGGTCTAAGTAGGTATCAAGTCTGAGGTCGATCGGATTTACGAAGAGGCCAAAGTGGAGTGTTTTAAAACGTGTACAAAACATATGGGGGAAAATACATCTTTAATGTGACGTAACCCGACACCTGATCACGTCACGGTTACGAATTTCTCCTAGGACCATCTGTGGGTGGTGGTCTAGGTATGAATTAAGTTTAAAGTCGATCGGATTTACGAAGATGCCAAACTGGAGTGTTTGAAAACGTGTACAAAACATATGGGGAAAAACGCATCTTTAATGTGACGTCACCCGACACCTGATGACGTCACAATCACGAATTTCTTCTAGGACCATCTGTGGGTAGTGGTCTAAATATGAATTTACGAAATCGATCAAATTTACGAAAGTGCCAAAGTGGAGCGTTTTAAAACGTGTACAAAACCTATGGGGAAAATGTGCATCTTTAATGTGAAGTAACGCGACACCTGATGACGTCACGATCACGAATTTCTTCAACGACCATCTGTGGGTGATGGTATAGGTGTGTACCAAGTGTAACGTCGATCAGATTTACGAAAGTGCCGAAATGGAGCGTTTTAACACGTGTACAAACCCTATGGGGAAAAATACATCTTTAAAGTGACGTAACCTGACACTTGATGACGTCACGATCACGAATTTCATCTAGGACCATCTGTGGGTGGTGGTCCAAGTATGAATTAAGTTTAAAGTCGATCGGATTTACGAAGATGCCAAACTGGAGTGTTTTAAAACGTGTACAAAACATATGGGGAAAAATGCATCTTTAATGTGACGTAACCCGACACCTGATGACGTCACGATCACAAATTTCTTCTAGGACCATCTGTGTGTGGTGGTCTAAGTATGTATCAAGTCTGAAATCAATCGGATTTTAAAAAGTGGCAAAGTGGATTGGTAGAAGAAACGTGTGTTAAACCTATGGAGAAAAAGTCTGAAAAAGGAGAAAAAAAAAAAGAAAAAAAAAAATCTTAACGAAAACAAGAGCTGTTTCGGTGTGTACACCGAAACAGCTAAAAAGGAACCCTCACATGACAGCTAATGACGTCGCGATGACGTCACCTATATTGCCACACGAAACCCACCCCAATGTGAGGGCATGCAAAGTTTCAACGCAATCGGACCCATACTTGCAAAGTTACAGGGCTGCAACAAATGCAAAGTTAGGGCGCCCTCACATGACACCTGATGACGTCAACATTACGAAAACCTTATAGGACCATCTGCGGTTGGTGATATGCGTGTCTGCCAAGTCTGAAGTCAATCAGATCTATGAAAGTGCCAAAATGTACTGATTGAAGGAAAACGTGTACAAAACCTATGGAGTAAAAATGCACCTTTAATGTTACGTAACCTGACACTTGATGACGTCATGATGGCGAATTTCTTCTAGGATCATCTGTGGGTGATGCTCTAAGTGTGTACCAAGTGTAACGTCGATCTGATTTACCAAAGTGCCAAAGTGGACTGGTAGAAGGAAAATGTGTACAAAACATATGGGGGAATGACTGAAAGAGGAGAAAAAAAAAAAGGAAAAAAAAAAATCTTAACGAAAACAAGAGCTGTTTCGGTGTGTACACCGAAACAGCTAATTAGTGCTGGTCTTCTCAGCTCGAAACCCACAGGAGGAAACTTGATACAAGTGTGCTTGCGCGGGAAGCACAAAGGTCACCTTACAATCAAAGTGTTAAATGAAAACATGCAAATCACTTGCAAAACCTTTAGGTATAGAAACTGAGGGCGCACTTGGTAACCTTTTGAATGTGTATATATACATACCATTTAAGCACCAGCATACAGTCTCCCCAGCCTCTCCATTAATCCTTGCATTTTGTGCTTCTGCACCACTCTTTAGGCCTTTAAAAAACAAGTGACACACAGACATCAGACAGACAAACGACAGACAGACTTACAGACAGCGTAAGATTTTTTTAGCTCTGGTAACAGAGCTTCTGTAAGTCACTCGGTTGTCGATCGGTCGGTCGGTCGGTCCCCCTAAAAAATATTGACCAAAAACGAACCCCCACTCACCCTTAAAATTGTAAGTAAAAAATTGTAACTGTCAAAAAAAATAGGCCTACATTAAATACTTGACAAGAAGTGTTTGTAACAATTCGTGACATTGTTTATGAAATTGTTTCCATAAAGGCAAGAAAATGTGCGGTGATGTGATAGTCAAGTGGTATTTTCGTGCGCTACGAATTTAGGAAGTTAGGGGGCTTCCATACAAAGGTCACTATACATCACCCCTGCGTCTGGCCCCATGTCATTTTAACGAGTCTCAGGGCGTCGGAGTGAGGATACAGTTGCATTATGAAGGTCACTAATATTTTACATTGTGACTGTCAACAAAATGGGAAATTCTTATTTCAACTGACAATCACGACCAAGTGAGTAATAATTGTATAATTTCATGCAAGACTTTCATGCAAGACGGCCAGAGCTTGTCGTGCATTCGCACTTGTTTCATAGAGGATGAATTTCGCCCCTCGCTTGGCAATATAGAAAACAAAATGAACACAGTTGCAAATGCATGAAATTATTTGAGCAATATAGTTCCAGGGACTAATTCAATCACAAGGAACGTCTAAATTTGTGCACAGCGCCACCAAGTGTCAGAAACCCAAGTAAGAAATTCTTGGGAAATTCGAAGTCAAGTTGCTACTTTACTAAATCGGCTTTCCTTCTTTTCATCTGAACGTCACAGGTCTTTCCTTGCGGGAAGTAGGAAACCATGAAAACCAGTTCATAATCCAAGATGGCGACTACTCTGACACGTATTGCGACACGGTGTCCCCTACCACCGCATCAAACATCGGCGAATCTTGCTCATTAGAGGATCAACAAAAACATCCCTTTATTTGCCAGATGTAAACGATTTTTTTTCAGCAAGGAAGTATAAACATGGGTAATCGTTTTCATTGATATCTTTGGACAACTAAAGATACGAAAAAAAGAAAACGCCATACAAATTGTCAAGGTCAAGAAAAATACTGGCCCAAGGTTTCCTAAACTGACATATTGTTAAATCTTAATACGCACAAATTCCCACAACAGGGTGTTCCAAGAAACTGAAAAAATAAGAAAAGAAAATAACATAGGAAGCAGTTCAGGTTGTTGACTGCTGGTGACTGTGGAAATTTCAAGTAATATAATCAGCAGTTATCTCTATATTAATCGAAAGACACATACCACTAAATTCAGCAGCCCACCACTGATCGTTTACCGACGCAATACGTATTCAATTCAATTCAATTCAATTCAATTCAATGCAACATTTATTTCCAAATCATACAAACACTGTAATAATTACATGAAGAAAAAACAACAACAATAGTTGGAGGCATAAACACAAAAAGCCGAAGCTTGTAAGGGGAATGCCTTAGAGTTAAATGAACAATACTGGGGTATACATTTGTAGTATGATAGTAAATAAGTACAACATAATATATGTACACATTACAGAACAGAAGAAATATAACGGACGCACAAACGAACAAACAAACAAACGGACAAAGGGCGAACAAATGGTAATGAGTAGAATTTGAAATACTAAAATAATATTATATGATAGAGGAAAAATAATGTTTAGACGACGCACACGGTTGATACAAGGAGGTATATGTAGACGGAGGGAGAAATGCAAATAGGTATAGGTATCAGGGTGAAACAAATAAATAAAAGTAAACAAAAAATTCAATTAGGAAAATTACAACAACAACAAAAAAGAATAAGTGGAGAAAAAAACTATGTTACATAAAGAGAGAGGAGGTATTTTTTGTAGGTATTGATGAACACATTTTAAATACAATGAACCATTGCCAGGTTCCTTTCTTCATCAATGAATGAAAACTCCCATAGGATAACCGACAGAAATCACCATCATCTTTTCAGAGAAACACTTGATTTGTTACCCATTATACAAAACGCAAAAACTTACAAAAAAAGAATATGTTTCAGACGACTACTATTATTACAATCTCATTTCAATGTTTATTCATGTGTGTAATCTCTGGTTCCCACTCAGCATAAAACCTTTAAAACATTTAGCATATACCATGGTCAGCTGTAAAATGGGTCATTTTTATTAAAACATCATAACTTCTGATAACATGGGTGGATTTCTATATATTTTATTCACTTGAGTGGAACAACATGCTCGTTTAGTGCATGCTTTTTTAGTGTATCAAATTTAATTGTTTTAGTTTTATGGAAACAAAAATATTAATTCTGGTCGCTTTCTGTTGGACCCACCCTGTAATTCTTTGATATATTAATGTATTTTGTGCACAAACCATCGCGGCAGCTGACGTTTTAAAGTAACTTTAAAACGCTTGAAAATGCTCGAAGACGTGATGTTTATAATTCTGAAAAATAATACATTAATTTTAAGTGATACGATTTAAAGCAAATCAATTGTAGATTTTCTTCTATTGCTTCTAAAAAAATAAGTTGATTTCACAATCGAAAGAATTGTTAAAGTATATTTCGACATATTTCGTTTTGCCTTTAAAGGGGCCCTGCGTCCTGAAATCCTCGAAAATTTAATGTTCAGGATTGTTTTCTTATCCTATTTCAAACATCTGGTTGAAAGGAAACCAGCCTAATGTCTAATTCTCGTTCCTGAGAAAAGACGAAAAAAGAGCGAATATTTACATCGGACTCGACGCAGTATGATACTTGTTTCCTGTCGTTTTCATACAATGTACGATACACGTTGTGTGTGTCTAGTATTACACACGTACACAGCACCGTGCTCACAAACAGCGGTGACCAATCATCAATGTACAAAATGTGATTTCTTACACGTCCGCAAAAGGCGAAATGCCCATGACGGCAGAAACTACAACAACTAGCACGGCGAACAGCCCGACTTTTTTGAGTCGCAAAAGTGGACCCCGAAAGTCGCATGAATAACACAAGATACTACAAAAAGTGGCCGGTTTTTAAAGGATAGTGGTGTAAACGTTTATAGCCTACTTTGAAATGTTCTTTCCGATTAACATCATTTCGTTCAAAACGTGTTGTGTAGCCCAATTGGGCGTATTCCAGGACGCAGCGTCCCTTTACGTACCGGTAGTTTAAGTCTCGTATTTAACTAGTTTGTAATTCTGTAACAGCTATTGCCCGTTGTTTATTGTTCTCGAGAATTAAGTAAAAATGCTTTTAGGTTAGTGTTCTAATTGGATGCAGTTTCACAATTGTCGACACGTACATAATAACAATAGATGGTGATGTTATATTGAGTATAGTGATGGTTTACGTGTGTATTATTACCCGAAGCGAAGCATTCCAGACTCCAACCAGTCTTAAACATAGTTGTACCGACCAAGCACATAATTATTCGGAAATATCTTTTCGGTCCAAACGTCAAAACAAGTCAAAAATTATGAATGTCCAACATTTTGTTCAACAATTTTTGTTCTTTCTGTTTTTCGAAACAACCCTCAGTGTCCAGCTCGCAAGTAAAACGTAAACAACTCCTTTTATGGAGATAAGCGCGCGCGTCGCGCGTACCGCAAGAATGAAGATGCACAATCTACGAAGGCCGTTAACGACAGCGGCAATAAGGCTACTAAAATAGTTCGAATTACTGCTGGTCCCTCGGTATAGGTCAGCGTGACTACCTCCCGACGTGACCTACACCTCGAGACCAGTAATTCCCACTACTTCCCTCAAACCATGCGCATTGTATAACACTGACTCACTAGTAGTAGCATGGTAGTATGGGCTCCGTGCGCCAACAATGGACCGATCCAGTAAGCCTCTCCCACTGCGCACGTGGGCAAATTAACACGTGCTCCTCTCGATCTCCAATGCCACACTACATTTTCCTGCCGCGCGCATCATACACGCGTGCACGCATGTCGGACATAAATCACGGCTGTGATTGGTCAGAATACCATAGGGCGATGCTTACTGGATCGGTCCATCAAAAGACTGGCCACTTTTGAGAGCCTCTTGGACAGGACACCGCGTGTGCGTACGTACGGGACGCGCGAAGTACGAACGAATACCCTGAATCGAATGTGCACAAAGCAATAAACTTGGCCAAGTTGGTTGCGCTCGGTCTGTATCTAATGTGCGTATAGCGCATACGTACATTTCCCATGGGCGGATAGTACTTTTTGAGCCGTGGCATGAATGGGAGCAATAACGAATGTCACGTGATGTGAGTTCCACCAATCAAATGACAAGGATCTGTATGTCGGTTATATAAAGCTATTTATATAACCGACATACAGATCCTTGTCATTTGATTGGTGGAACTCACATCACGTGACATTCGTTATTGCTCCCATTCACGCCGCGGCTCAAAAAGTACTATCCGCCCATGGGGAATGGGAAATATTATAACACCTCACTCACAGATTCTGTGTCTTGATTGGCCGAGAGTGAGTCACATGTTACTTTCTAATTTTGCTATCTTTCTGTGCACGGCCAAAAGTACTATGCGCATAGCAACCAAAGTACTATACCATTACGATACCGTACTATACCGTATTATATAACCGACATACAGATCCTTGTCATTTGATTGGTGGAACTCACATCACGTGGAATTCGTTATTGCTCCCATTCATGCCGCTGCTCAAAAAGTACTATCCGCCCATGGGGAATGGGAAATACTATTCAACAGTTAGGATCATGACGCGGTATTTGTGTGCAAATGCATGCTGGTGTGCGCGTTCAGCGTTACGCGTAGCGCGTATTGTTCCAAAGAGCCAGCGCTACAGCGTTGGGTTCAAACATTTTCGTGAAGGGGTAGTTTGGAAGAGAGAAATACATTTTCCTCCAGTTTTGTATTGAAAAAAAGTTCAAATATATCAAATGACAAGGACCTATATGTCAGTTATATAAAACAAATATTGAGTGGCTTTAAATTGTGAAATGGGAGGAATATTATCGCTCGGTAAAATCTGGACTTTTCCAGTTCACTCGGCTTCGCCTCGTGAAATGGAAAAGTCCAGATTTTACCTTGCGATAATATTCCTCCCATTCCACGCTGAGCCACTCAATATTTGTATACTATTTCCACGGCGCGGTATTTGTGTGCAAATGCATGCTGGTGTGCGCGTTGCGCGTTGTGCGTAGCGCGTATTGTTCCAAAGAGAGCGCGCCGCAGACTTGGGTTCAAACAGTTCGTGAAGGGGTAGTTTTTAAGAGAGAAATACATTTTCCACCAATTTTGTATTGAAATTGAAGTTTATTTCAACTGTGTTCAGATTTAAATAATTTAAAATATTAAAATCAAGCAGAATCTGTGGGTGAAGTGTTATAAAACAAATATTGAATGCTTTATCTCGTGGTGAAGTAAAACTAGCCTCCCTCGGTGATCCATGGGCCATTCTATTTTCCCTCGGCTTCGCCTCGGGAAAATAGAATGGTCCATGGATCACCTCGGGAGGCTAGTTTTACTACACCCCTCGAAGCATTCAATATTTGTATACTATTGAACAGTTAGGATTATGACGCGGTATTTGTGTGCAAATGCATGCTGGTGTGCGCGTTCAGCGTTGCGCGTAGCGCGTACTGTTCCAAAGAGCCAGCTCTAGCGTTGGGTTCAAACATTTTCGTGAAGGGGTGGTTTGGAAGAGAAAAATACAGTTTCCTCCAGTTTTGTATTGCAATAAAAGTTTAAATATATCAAATGACAAGGATCTATATGTCAGTTATATAAACAAATATTGAGTGGCTTTAAATTGTAAAATGGGAGGAATATTATCGTTCGGTAAAATCTGGACTTTTCCAGTTCACTTGGCTTCGCCTCGTGAAATGGAAAAGTCCAGATTTTACCTAGACTTGGCCAAGTCTGGGTTGCGCTCGGTCTGTGCCTATATAGTAAATCCACTCACAGCGCATATCGCATACTTACAGTACATAACGCGCGCCCTCATGCGTCGAATCCGGACCATCATGTTAAAAACGTACATGTACATGTTATTTTCAAGTGATGCAGCAACCCAGACTTGGTCAATCTGCCAAGCGTACGCGCTGGTTTGTTCCACGTTTGTACACAGCACTGATCTCTATATAAAGGTCAGTGGTACACAGTCTATGGAAATTAATTCTCGATGTGATTGGCTTCTACCGATTTCGGTAGAAGCCAATCATATCACAGTATTTCAGGTAATGAGCGTTTTTATTCTTAAAAACGCGCGCAGATTGTTTTGATAATATTCCTAACACGCAATCAGCGTTGTCTGCGTATTCGCGCATCCAAAGTTTCGCGGAGAACGCACACGCATCCCATGGTAAGGAGTAGAAACAGATATATAGTTCGTCCTTCGAAATTCGAAGATGACAGCCAACAATTACATCTCCATACTAGTTGGTGTTGTGTGTTCGCAGATGGCTAATAAGTCAAATTCTAGCCAGGAAGCTACGGTCCTACACTGGACACACTAGGTTGGGGGTGGGGGGGGGCACGTAGGGAAGCATTTAGCTGACGAGATTTTCGTTGCTGTCGTTTTAGCTCAGCCTCCCTGATGCGACGGGCTTCGAAGCTTGATGCACCTTCGTGTGATAATGTTCTCCATGCCGCTCGATCATGGGCATGTTCTTCCCAGCTACTCACATTGAAGTTGCATTGCTTCATGGTTGCTTTAAGGCAATCCTTGTATCTCTTGAATTGACCACCAGCCGATCTTTTGCCTGTTGTTAGTTCACCGTAGAAGATCTTTTTGGGGAGTCGATCATCAGGCATGCGTACTACATGACCTGACCAGCGAAGTTGAGCTCTCATGATCAAAGCACCTACACTGGGCAATTCCGCTCGCTTGAGGACTTCAGTGTCTGGGACCTTGTCTTGCCATCTGATGCGCAAGATCTTACGCATGCAGGAAAGGTGGAAGTGGTTCAGCTTTCTGATGTGGCGGCTGTAGGTTGTCCAAGTTTCACAGGCATACAGCAGGGAAGTCAGGTCAGGACTGCAGCTTGATACACACGCAGCTTTGTTTTCAAGCTTATGCCTCTCCTATTCCACAGACGCTCACGAAATCTTCCGAAAGCTGAGCTGGCTTTGGATATCCGATTTGTGATTTCCTGGTCTATGTGGACCTCTCTTGACAGGGTGCTGCCCAAGTATGTAAACTTGTCAACAGAATGAAGGATGTGATCTCCAATGGTGATAAGGGGTGAGACATATGGCTTACTTGGAGCAGGTTGAAACATCACTTCTGTCTTTTTCAGATTGATTGAAAGTCCAAAGCGTGAGCAAGCTGTTGCGAAGCAGTCCATGATGAGTTGTAAGTCTTCCTGGGTGTGGGCGACAAGAGCACAGTCATCGGCATATAGGAGTTCACGAACTAATTCATCGAATACCTTTGTTTTTGCTTGAAGTCTTCTCAGATTGAAGAGTTTACCATTAGTCCTGAATCTCATCTTCACGCCGATGTTGATGTCACGGAAAGCATCAAGGAGCATGCTAGCAAACACGACACTGAAGAGCGTTGGTGCAAGGACACAGCCTTGTTTAACTCCATTTGATACTGGGAAGGGTTTTGAAGACTCCCCATCGTCCGTTACTCGCGCCATCATACCATCATGAAACTGCTTAACCATCTCGATATACTTTTCAGGGCAGCCAATTTTGGACAGGAGTTTCCAGAGTCCTTTTCTACAGACGGTGTCGAATGCCTTTGTCAAGTCGACGAAGACACAGTAGAGGTCGGTATTCTGCTCTCTGCATTTCTCTTGTAGCTGCCGGGCTGCAAAGATCATGTCGCCTGTACCTCTTCCTTTTCTGAAACAATACTGGCTGTCGGGTAGAAATGTGTTGGCAATGTGTGTTGTTAAGCGATTAAGCATGATTCTGGCGAGGATCTTACCAGCAATGACCAGCAGGGAGATTCCTCTGTGGTTGTCACAAATGAAACGGTTGCCTTTCTTCTTATAAATGTGGACAATGGAGGCATCCTTGAACTCTTGGGGAAGCACTCCTTTGATCCACATCAGTTGGAATAGCTCTGTGAGGCGTTGCACGAACGAAGCATCTCCTGCTTTGTATATCTCGGCAGGAATTGGGTCGGAACCAGCTGCACACGCATCCCATGGTAAGGAGTAGAAACAGATACACGCACGCGTACGTTCGAATGCTTTGAAACGGCTCTGGGTATGCACAACACGAAGCGGTATCAATGGATCTCGACATCTTTTACAGGTTAACCCCAATAAACATTCCCTTTTGTTTTGAATAACATTTGAATGTCTCATTCTTTATTTATTCGATCCAAGAGCAGCTGATCTTAGCATTATCATCCCAATATAATGTGTTTGAAATCTACAAATTAAGATTACGTTAGATGGTGTTGCATATGCATTGATGAATACAGGCGCGTGCACGCGAGGGGGGGTGCTGATGGCAGATTGATCAAGTCGGAATTGCTAACTTTTGCACCACATGTATGCACATGCTCCGAAATACATGCACACACATGCAGTGACATGTACGTGTAATACGCGTGTTGTACAATGTACATACAGTGTGTGCGCATTGTTATACGGCACTGAAGTGGAACGCGCGCTGAAGTGTACCTTGTCGGGCATCTGGAAAGACGTAAACTAAGTGATTCTTGCTACTTTTTTTTTTTAAATTAAGATACCGACTTAAAGCAATTCCGACTTGAGTCAAGTCTAGATTTTACCTTGCGATAATATTCCTCCCATTCCACGCTGAGCCACTCAATATTTGTATAATAAAATTATGGAGCGGTCTCACTGCGCGCGTTATTTGGAATCGTTTGGTCCCGTACTCATGTCATAGATATAGATTAAAAAGACTAGATCGGCAGCGCGTCCACACGCGCGGACTTTCATGGAGGGTCTCGTGCTGGAGGAAAGATACAACTAATGCGCGAAAACGTGACGAACGCAGTGTTTTCTTGAGTTTTGTTTCCAAAATATGAAATGGCGGCCGAAGGTTGAATGAAAGAACACATATTAAGGCCAGATAAGAATGATTGATAGTAATACAAAAATGGAAATTAAAAATACAAATGTTCCAATTCTTTAAAATCACAACTTTATTGTTGCGTGCATCGTAACGGTTCGCCATGACGGTTCACCATGTCATTTTGGCCAACAACTGTACAAAATACAGTTTGTGTTTAACTTGAAAGGCTCATTATGATACACAAACAATATACAATCCTTGTCAATTTGTTTGTATTCACTCATTCCGTTAATTTGCCGAAAAATCCATCGGTGATCCATCCAAACAAAAATATAAAGGAATTGAGTGACTCTGCTTATTATATAATTTACAGTGGTGAACCGTGGTTACACTATGGTTTGGATGGATTTTTCGTCCAAATGAGGGATTAAAAACAAATTGAAGAAGATGATACGTTGTTTGTGTATCCTAATACGGCTTTCACGTCGAACACAATCTGTATTTTGTAAATATATCGGCCAAATGACATGGTGCACCGTCATGGTGAATCGTGTGCATTGACCACCAGCGCGCGCGTGTGTGTATTATTATTTGAGCGCGTACTACGCGCAATATCCAAATCCAATATCAAGGCTATTGTACATTCAGACAATCCCGGCCAAAATGGTTGGGACACTTGGAAATAACCTTAGCCTCCAAGGGTCACCAACTCCCCCGCTTCCCCGGTCAATGTTGTTCTCTTCAGGGGATGGAGCCCACATCGCGCAATGAGAGATTCTCTTCAGGGGATGGAGCCCACACCGCGCAATGAGAGACAACATTGAGCGGGGGCTGGGGGGTTGGGGGCCCAGCGAGATTTGGCCAGGATTGTAGGTCTGTGTATATGGAGATCAATGGTTTTATCTATGACTGTGCACGCCGTACCATAACGCGCCCTCATGCGTCAAGTCCAGACCAACATGTTAAAAACGTACATGTACATGTTAATTTTATGTGATGCAGCAACCCAGACTTAGTCAATCGAACCTCGACTCCAGGGGCGCGTGCTCGTTCCTTACACTAACCCCTGGCTGTGATGATGACGTAAATGACGCTGAATGGCTATTCACAGCGTACTGCGCGGGCATTTCGAAGATTGCACGCCGGGCGCGCCCATAATGCGCTCGCGCTCGCGTGCTTAGCTTTGCACGTAGCGTCACGTACGAAAAAAAAAAAATTATGATTCAAAAGTCACGATGCCTGTACGGTATGGATTATGTCAGCCGCGTATTTCGCAAAAAAAAAACCCCTGTATCTGTGGTTGTAAAGGCACGAAAGGGGTACGTACATTTAATACAAATCTTTGCTAATTAACACAACGTCCAAACGTTGTGTTTGAAAGGATTGTACCGTATTTTGGTACATTTAAATTACACAATTCCAGCGTTTTGGCGGTCATAACCAAGAATTGGTTCGGTGGTTTCTTGTCAGTGAATTTCTTCGGCAATTTTAATTGGGTTAGAATTACGCGTGATCATGTAGTACTCAAATCCCCAAAACAATTAACCAAAGAGAAACCACCGAACCAATTCTTGGTTATGACCGCCAAAACGCATGGGGTTACGATCGCGCAAGGCATGATGGGAAACAACATGGCGCTGCAAGATCGTACCCACGGGGCACGAGGTTGTAGTCAATCTGCCAAGCGTACGCGCTGGTTTGTTCCACGTTTGTACAGTCTATGGACATTAATTTTCGCTGTGATTGGCTTCTACCCATTTGGGTAGTTTTTATTCTTAAAAACGCGCGCAGATTGTTTTGTTATTATTTGTTACACGCAATCAGCGTGTGTTGATGGGTGTACATCGAGGACACACACGTGCAACATCATCAATGAATTGAGGACAGGAACCAAATCGAGGACAACCTCGATTAAGAAAATTAAGATTAAGAAGAACATTAAGTGACTTCATGATGATATCAACACATGTCATGTTGCGTCACATTAAATGGACATTTTGCTTAGGCCTATAGAGAGAGAGAGAACAATTGGGTGTATTTTGGTCATTTAATATGTGCTAAGACTGGGATGTGTTGTGGGTGACCATTGAAGTGACGTCATGAATACACTTCATCACGTCATTTGACATGACATTAAAGGGGCATGTTTCAAAGGGGCATTTTTAAGGCGTATATCTAGAAATTTAAAGGTCCGATTTTGTTGTTACTTATTAGCAGTTTGTATCATGAAGTTTAACATGATGAAGTTAAAATTGCTGAAATCATCTAAAATAAGCAAATTTTACTAATGAATTTTCACTAAATTTGTCAATTCTGGTATTTTTTGTTACCACGAAGTGACCCTGCACAGGGTGTCAGTTCGTGAAAACCAAAATTTGCGTGTTTTCGAAGAGTGCGCGCATGCAATAGCGTTAGGGAGTGTCAGTTCGTGAAAACGAAAATTGACGTGTTTTTGGAGAGTGCGCGCACGCATGCGCAACGTATGCGCGCACTCTCCCAAAATGCGTCAATTTTGGTTTTCACGAACTGACACTCACTAACGATATTGCATGCGTGCACTCTCCAAAAAACACATAAACTTTCGTTTTCACGAACTGACACCCATCTTAATCATTTAATTGCTAACCAACTAAGCAGATTTCTACAATATAACGTTTATAATTGAGTAGTTTAAGCATTTTCACGTTAAGTGATACTAAAACCTCTAAGATAGATGGAATATTTTACTGAGTAAATTTGTGTCAAACCTTTAAAAGCGTTTTTCTCCGATTTGTATTTCTGCAACGCTGACCACCGGGTGTCAGTTCGTGGTGTCGGTGACGTTATGTTCTGCAACTGCGACTATGTGTTATACATGAAATTGAGTGACGTCGTGACTGTCCTCACATGTTACAGAGTCATTTCAAAAAGCCGGAACAGCTGTGTTTTTTCAACGTGAAAAAAAACCTTCTAATTTGTAACTATTTTTATGAACCACAAACTTTCGGGTGTCTTTTTTTCCAGGAAATAACAAATTACCCAACCCCCAACCTATCATTAGCTGCTACACGTGCAGCCATGATACATCCTCTCAACATTCAACCGACCAGACTGCCACAAAAGCTGATTACCACAAATTGCTGTATATTTCTCATGTGATGTGCACTATACACCACCCTCACATCACCAGCGCGACTGGAAGGGATGATTAAGGACGTGTTTTATGATATCTGGCTGTGTATGTACTAATGGTAATAGCTCACGACTGGATATGTTTATTCTGATCTTCGAAACAGCCATCCATTTCCCAAGTGGCTCACATATACACGCACAAGGTTTTTCCTGAAGTTGATGGATACAATTGGTTCCAAGCAGTGACAGTACGTATGAAAGGAAAGGCTTCTGTGATCTTTAGGGAAGAAAGCGCGAACGCACGATTAGCTCGGGCCGTCTTGCCGTGAAAGTCTTGTAATTATACAATTACTCACTTGGTCATCATTTTTCCCATTTTGTTTAAAATCACAATGCAAAATGAAAGTGACCTTCATAATGCAACTGTATCCCTCACCCACTCGTAAAACTGACACAGGGCCAGAGGCAGGGGTGATGTATAGTCACTGAGGTGTGTAGAATCCCCTAAGTGGATTACATACCACGTGAACTTTACATTTACCACATTTTCTTCCTTCCATGTACACAGTTTTCATAAACAAATCAACGAATTGTTACAAACAACTATTGTGAACTATTACATTTATATTGTTTGCTTTTTTGGACAATTATAATTTGGTACGGACAGTTTTATGGATCACTTAGGGGGCTCGTTTTCGGTAAGTTTTTTTGGGGGACCGAACGACCAACACCCAAGAGATTTGTATTTGAAGAAGCTCTGTTGCCAGAGCTTAAAAATACAAGTGGTCTTAAAATAATCTAAAAAGCTGTACAATTTTGATTTTACATCCCTAAATTCTGTTCCCTTTCTGTTCTTTGGTGCACAAGGCTTGTTCAGAGATGCATTCAATTTGATTGTTTGTTAACGTGAATGTTTCTCAACAATTCGTACTATGTCCGATATATAAATCAAATCCATTAGTCTACTTCCTCGTTAAATTAGAGACCAGGCACTGAACAGAACACAAACAACCCCCCCCCCCCAAAAAAAACCCACTTAAATTGAATCTGATACTCTTAAACCTTCAGAAAGTTTGTCCCTGACATTGCACCCTTTTCTCCACCCTGTAAAAACAAGATAAATTTACTTTCACAAAATCCTATAAGAATTGAGGGTTCAAACGGTTCCTCCTGGAGTGCCATAGGTTAAAAAAAAGATACCCCCCCCCCAAAGAAAATTCCAACAACAATGCAGTTCACAATTACACTTTAAAAAATATTTTCCCCGTGCTTTCCAAAGTCCTGGCAGATTTCTTGCTCACATGGCAACAGAGCTTACTGTATAGGTTCTAATTTCCTGATGCCTATACCGCGCTCATCGTTATTTAAACTGGCAGGCCGGATTTTTTTTCCTTTTTCTACTCGGCGGGCACTGACTGGGAAAAAGTGCAGTGACTAGCTTTCTGATTGCAGTGGAGCAGCATATAGCCAATTGCCAAAGGTTTGTGCAATTTGTGATAAAAGCATGAGACTTCGCAAGTTGGTTCTTCATGCCATGAAGACAATTTTCAGATATGGAGGCATTTCATATTTGACCACTGGTGACCTTTGAGAGGTCAATGAACTTACATACTCTGACTGGGAAAAAGTGAAGTGACTAGCTCACTGATTGCAATGGAGCAGCATATAGCTAATTGCCAAAGGATTGTGCAATTTGTGATAAAAGCATGAAACTTCGCATGTTGCTTCTTCATGCCATGATGGCAATTTTCAGATATGGACGCATTTCATATTTGACCTCTGGTGACCTTTGAGAGGTCAATGAACTTACAAACTCTATTTGTATCTTTTGTTCCTCAAAACTTCACTTTCCTATGACAAAAGTCTATGTCATAGGTCTTCATACAATGAAAATAATGATCAGATATGGGAACAAAACATATCTGACATCTGGTGACCTTTGAGAGGTCAATGACCTTTGTAAACCTGTTTATAGCTATTTGTAAGATTTATTCTTTAAACCCCATCGTTTTTTACGATTCATGTCTGAATGAAATGTGTTCATGCTATCAAGAGAATTTTTATATGTAGGTCATTTCATATTCAACCTCTGGTGACCTTACGAGAGGTCATGACCTTTGTAAAACCAAAGCCTACCTATGGGTACTGAGATTTGCACAATTGCCAATACCACTTTTTTCATGACCCAAGTCTAAAACTTAATTCTTTGTACCATGACATCATATTTGATGTAGTGATACCCTTGGAGAGGACAATGAACTTCGTATATCTTAATTGCCGTTATTTATCACATTTCTTTATCAAAACACCATTTTTTTTGTAACCAAATTCTCAATAGTGCCAAAGAACGGTATTGCACCTATTAGTTTACAGTCATGTTACGAATTCAGACCCCACAAACAAGTTTGAGGTGACCTCTAGCTATCTGACCTGGTTTCTCCTTGTTTTATTGTAGATGCAATATGACTTGATTGGAATAGAAATCTGTGGGTCAACCTGTTTAGAATGAAAAATGTACATATTTCAAGCAATATTCACACTTGTGTACTTATTACACCCTGTTGTATCCAGATAAACTTGATTAACCACGTTTTTAACCTTTGATTTAAGAGTGATTGAAATTGAAATTGATTTTATTTATTGCCAAACATTTATATAAATATACAGTGAAATGCTCCGTGATTTTGCGTGCCAAAAAACATTAAAAATACATACACAATACACACACAAAACGTCACCTGTACACAGTTACAATTACAATTACAAAGACTTAAGTAGTAAAACTAATTAGTAAAACAAAACAATATCAATAATAATTATATCATAAGTACATGTACTTAAACAGTAGGGCCTATATAAAATGTGCCTCATATTCTGTTGCGCCTGCGTCTACCCTCATAAAAAGGAAAATTGAGATCAGAGGTCATGCAAAAAAAAATCTTTGGGGTCTGCATGACTTCATGGCATGCTGTAGAATAATTATTAAAATAGACTCCTTTTGCACTTATTAGACTTCGTTCATGAAAAAGTGGCATTTTGAAGATTAAACATAATAAATAAGGGCAATCAGAGTAAACAAAGTTCGTTTACCTCGCAAATACGAAATGTCTACATATCTGAACATTCATATCATGGCAAAATACCCACAATTTAGGTATGGATTATAAAAAAGTGGTGTTTTTAATAGTTTATCCTCTTATTATCTATAAATAGGATATATGCACAATTTACTGACCCCTTGAAGGCATTCCATTAACATTATGACCTGGGTCTTGAAAAAGTTCGGGTTTAAAAGGGTAAACAGTATAAAAATCTATTAATAGAGTTAGTGCAGTTAATACAAGTGTAATTGACCTCTGGAAGGTCATCAGAGGTCAACTCTGAAATTTTGCCGTATTTGGTCTTGATTTACATTGTATGAAGACTACACATGACTTAGGTCATAGGAAAGTGGTGTTTTCAAGAACAATATGTATAAAAATAGAGTATTCAGAGGTCATTGACCTCTCAAAGGTCACCAGGGGTCAGATATGAAATGCCTCCATATCTGATTTTTTTTGTCGTGGTATGAAGACCTCACATGCCAAATGTTATGCTTTTTGCACAAAATGCACAATTCTGTCCCTATGCCACACCACTAGAGTGCAATGTTCGTCATGTGTATGCACATTACACGTATGCACAATGTGAACACGATTAAAAGCATCACTCATTTGTGATTTGTTTGTCATCACCACAAAGAGACAGAGAACAAATCATGCTTACTTTTAATGGCAAGGAAAGCATGACCGTTGAAATGAAGTGTAAACCAAGAGGAGGATTAAAGTAACATACATGTAGGGTCATTTGCTGTTTGTGCATTTTTTCATCTTAAAGGGAAGATACAACATTTGCAAACATCAAAAGACGAAATGATCAAATTATCACGAAATACCTAACTGGATTGTTAGAAAATGACAGTCTAAATCATCCTGTAAAGTTGTGGCTCCTGGTGTGCTGACATTTCCAAGAAAAACTGTATTTTTCCAACGCTGATCAGCCGACCAGTGTTGGAGAAAACTGGCTTTTTTCAAAAAGTGCTCCTAATTTTTCATATTTAGTTCGTCTGCATTTTCTTTGCAATTGATTACACACCTGTGAAGACTACAAGCCTGCTAGGCTGATTCTCTGATTTTACAATTCCCCAGAGTCTATAAATTGCTTCGTTTCATCTTAAGTAGGGTCAGGGAACCAGACTACAAGAATATGATTGTTTGTTTTTTTTGGTTTTCTAGCATCTACGAACCCAAAACGTGAAACAAGTCAGTGTAACAATATTAAACAAATCCATTTATTTCTGAAAATTGCAGCAAAAGCAAATGTTGCATATTCCCTTTAAAGCAACAACATTGCTAAATGTACATGTATTAAGTACGGTACAGTTTTATAGCTCAGAATCTCAGTGGCAAACATTAAACAGTAACATTTTCTGAAAACAGAGAAAACATGTGTCCATGATTTTTGGTGGATCGTAACTGAATTCCACTGCTTAAGCCCATAAAAAAAAAGTGTGCCTGTAGGCACACTTTTAATAAACAACCTTCATTGATTAATATGTCTTTTAATCAAAACCATTTTTGACAGAATAATTCCACATGGTATTTGGGACCAGCCCTACCCGCACTTGAGTAAGGTTTCCTCCGGGTAATCGCTAATGGTTCTAATTACATGTTTGGAAAATTCCTACGGTTCAGGAACAGACAAATCCATATTATGGTGCAGAAGGTACATATACATGTACCTTTAGAATTGCATCATGAGTCAACAGAAGTGGAAAGACAACGAAAGTACATGTGCCACTACACCAACCTAATTACAACTTAACGCAAAGTCTTATTCAGGAAACTGAAAAGGAAAAAATCAAACAGCATTTTTGGGGGGACCATACATTGATAATTATTTACATTTAATTTCCATAACAAAAAAACAAACAAACCAAAAACCTTTAACTATGAATGCACACTTACTTGCAACTGTCACATACATGTGCATGTTTTACAGTCCAAGGTATAATGTGATTTGGTGAAGTAGGAAATGTAAGTTTACAAAATACGTACTACATAAAAAGCAAATTAAAGTAGTTTTTTTTAAACAGAATATTTTATCTGACTGTGCGTCATTGGCACAGAATGTGTCATGAATGTTCTTGAGTGTTGCTTCATTAATCCAACCATTTGGGAATATCAATATGACATCACATCATGATCTTCTGCAGGCGCGGATCCAGAGGGGGGTTTTGGGGGTCAAACACCCCCCCCCCCCCCCCAGTTCAGCAAAAAAAAATATCATACAAATTCATAAAAAATAAGTGGAACCCCCCCCCCCCCATGACACCCCCCAAAAATTATACTGGTATAATGTCGCCTGTTCAAAATACGGTACACCATTCTGTATAAATCTAGTGTTAATAATCGTCGAATTTGAACAGTGCCCCCTATTGAAATATGTTAACCCCCCCCCCCCCCCCCAACCCCCCTCCCAGTTTGTGATTTTACGGAGGCCAAGTGTCCGGAGAAAAAAACCTCTGTACATTTTCAGATTTTTTTGTTCATGAAAACCCCCCTGCGAAAATTCCTGGATCCGCCCCTGTTCTGACACTCCCGAGTAAAAAAACAACCCCAAAACAGCCAGTCCAGTCTTATCAACAGAGCTAACACTAGCAAAAGTCACTAGTAAAGCAACAATGCAAGCTAATGAGAACAGACATGAGTAGGTCAAACTCATTAGTGCCAATGAACATCCTAATAATAAGATAGACATAATAAGACGCTTGCAAAAACACTTTCACTTACAATCTTGACATGATTGCGTGTGGCCTGCCAATCATGCAAAAGCCATTAAGAATTGCGCGTTGTCAATTTTGAGGTTAAAAAACAAAAAAAACCTGAAATATTAACAATTGGACCATATATCTTGCTGGATATTTGATACTATGGTTATTAAGAATTAATTTCATGGATGTCAAGTTTAAGCTTGACTTTAATACACTCAATTTCTGTCAAGTTCACAGAGAGAGAAATGCTACAAAAATATTAACGACTCCAACAGTTTCAACTGCCAATCTGGACTGAGGATTTGCATCTTTTAATAATTCAGTATTTGATTATTCCAACTTGGCTTGATCAAATGTTTGATTGCACTGATTAATTTAACAGGCCCCAGCTAGTAACCTGGCTGCCTGTCGGGATTTTGGGTGGGCCCGTCGAAAATTGATTGGTACTAGAATGGTTGATATCTGACCTAATAAAGAATAAATATGAGCCTTATATTCCTCATGGAAGCACTCAAATTGAGCGGCATATAACTGTAAATTTAAACCATACAAAATATACAGTTAAAATAACACCGTGGAGATATACATGTATCATCATCTCCTTGAAACTTTGATTCTAGATGCTCTATGGTGCGATCTGAGGCAATTTCTGACCACTTTTAAATAGCCATTTGTTTTTAAGGAAAAGATGGTGGTGTACGCAGTGGCTGCCTTTTTTTACGATGTCACTTTAAAAAAAAAAAAGAACTTGGCTATGGGTTCGTTTTTGGGGGCCATGGCCCCCTTTGGCCCCCCCCCCCCCCCCCCCCCGGATCCGCCGTCGATACTTGAATTGCTCAATTATTTGAATAGTGGATATATTCAGCACAGCCTTAACCTGAACATACAGTTTTTGTAAACCAAGATTTCATTAACAACCTTGTCTTTTTGGGTTACCTTTTCATGTAAATAAGCAAAAGCGAGGAAGATGCATGGATATTGGGATGCAATTCCTCTTTCTCAAATCTCAAGTTTATATATAACCAAAACATTTCAAGCTATCCCTGATCTTTTCATATCTGTCATGTCCCTCTTTTGCTGTGACCTTGCACACCTGTCCCATTGATCAATCCAAAGAACTACCTGGACTGTTTTCTAGCTGGACCAGCAATCAACTGTCCAAACCAAACCAGTCGTGAATTGCACTGAGAAATTCAATTGGATTCCTAGAGCAATTACTTTTTCTGATGCCTTGCGGTGATTTCTTATTGTCTCGTTTGTACGAATTCATCGCATCGGCCCTCTCTGTTATTAGGCTGCATGTTTTACATCATTTTAATTCAATACAATACGTACGCAATCTGTTTTGGCTGGGCTTGTGAAAGGCCGCCCTACCTTTACGAAATTGTTACCAATCGTTGATTGGAAAAAATCTGTTTGCCCTGAAGCTAGATTGACATGTACAGTCAAATAAAAGTAAAACTTGCATGAATTTTCCATTACATGTACACAGGCAGCGAAAAGGAGCCAGTGATTAGAAATGCACAGATTGTCATCGTGACAGTGGTCTAATCTGAGCACTAATGTTTGCTAAATAACATGTCAACAGAGCAGCTTAGTACAGGTCCATCTGTTCAACACTGTGAATAATAGCACATTAATTAGTCATTATTGTACCTTATACATGTACATTGTACATATTCATGATCTAGAGCCGAATTCTCACTGGTCCATTCACCATCACGTGGTGCCAGGTGCTATTTTGTGGTTGTTTACCAAGTGCGTGCCTGAGTTTTTACGCATGTGTCGTAGATTGTCGCACAGGCTGCCCCTTGCCAATCTAGACTGGTTCATACGTGATGGTGGCAAAAGCAGCAGTCAAACAAAATGTTCACAGCAATTAAATAAGTGAAGTTGTGAAGACAAGAATGTGATGTACATGTACTCAATGTAATGTAATGATCATCTGAACTCGCACCAATCTCTGATACCATTATCACACAAGCAATATCTTTTTGCAGATATACTTGTACCTGTGCTTTCCACATAACACATCAGGCTACCGTAGTTTTGTTCGTGTGCATTTGTTCATAAGATGCATACTGTCGGTCACCAACTGCCACCTAGCTGGTTCCCTGTGAGCTGCAACAATGTGTCCATGATGGCAATGTCTGCATAATATGCAAAGTCACTTTGACATTCGGAGCTACCATCAAGAGCTCCCAAGCCAAGTAAAGCCAGACTGTTTGTTTTCTGCAGTAACACAAAAAAGGGAAAAAACAAAGACAGTGATTTGAAATTGCACAGCCATATGTCACGTTTTTAGGTCATACATGTACGTGTACATCATGTACTAACAATCCAGTAAGATATTTCATGATAATTTGCTCTTTTAGTTTTTTGATGTTTGCAAATGTTGTATCTTCCCTTTAACACTTGATTTCCAACTTAACAGCTCAACTGGCAGATTTCTATTAGGCCTACAACTAATAGGCTCATTACTGTTTGCACACTATGCTTCAATAAAATAATGTCAGAGTACAGTGTACATTGTATGGGTCGTGCCTGGCTGCCTACTTCATTATGATGGTACACTTCTAATCTCAATATTGACAGAGCTGCCAGTGTTTGGAGCTGGAAATGGTTTTCTCCAAACATACTGAAAATATCTGGCTTTAACAGAGCTAATGAAGGGTCCATGGCTGTATTTTCAACAGGTCTGTGTAGGTTAAAAGCTTTGTTAATTGGGCCAATATCAATGACTACGGAATGATCTTATTAGTGATGACAAGATGGCAGATATCCCCAATGCACTGTCATTTTGACCAAAAAAATCCAGAAATTCTACTATTATATTTTTTATTATTCTGGTTTATTAAAGCCACTATCACAGCCCAAAAGCTGAATTAAAATGGCATCACAATGAAAAACTTTAAAACTAGTAAACATTCAATATAAAAAGCACTTTATAATTAGGAAGAAATAAAAAAGATTTAAATCAATGTTATAAGAAGAATCTGAGACTGTTGTATCATACAAATATAAACACACAAACAAGCAAAAATAACTGGGGATGGTAAGGCCAAAAAAAAAAGTCTCCGGTTTCTGGTATGCGCGCGCGTCGCCGTAGCCATGAGCGTCGGCAAAATGAAAAAGTTTTTTTTTCAATGAAAGATGATGTCTCAAAACCGCCAAACTCACTGGTTTGACTGGAATCCTGCTGCTGCACAATTGTAATGTGTTTTTAGATGGGGTTATGATCGAGAATAAGATTTATGTGGCCTCTCTGGACTCCCAAATATTTGCACTAAGTTTAGTCGGGCACCATTTGCAGTCATCAGCTGACACTTGAAGCAAAAAAGTCAGGAAAAAAAAAAAAAAAGCCACGTCGCCGCACCACTTTTTGGGCAAGCTCCATACCAGAAACCGGACACTTTTTTTTTTGGCCTAAGGGGGGATAAAGATAATAATTCTATTATCTTTGATTCAAAATAAAAAAAATCTCAATCTTGAACTGAACAAAATCTTGGAGACTTGACATTTCTGAAAATTGAATCGTGACATTATAAAAGTGATAGGTACGGTATTTTTAAAAATTAATTTGGGGAGGAACGTTCCCACAGACATGACAGGTATCATAAAGGGGGTAGGGTTTGGGGGGGAAGGTTGGGGGGATGGGGTGGGTGAAAGGGAGGGATGTGGAAATCCTCAAAGCCTCCATTATTCATTTTGCCAGATGCGCTGAGCAGCCCCATCTGTTGTTCGATACTGTCAATTTGAATAGCGCCCCCAATAATCAGATGGTGTCTGGCAATGCCCCTGAACGTTTGGTTAAATTGAAAACATTTTATGTTGGAAAAAAATAAAAATAAGGGGAAGATAGTTTTAAGGCAAACTTGCCACCCCCTTTCCAAGCCTCAAGTAGAGTAATGCCTGTGATGCAAACCTAGCTTTCTGCTCACCCATTTCAGTTAGGAACAGCACCACTTTCCTGTGTCCGTTCCTCTTGGCGAATGTCCTGGGCGTTCGTTCCTTCTTGCTCTCAGGTGTCAAGCTGACTCCAGCCTCATGGACCAGCCACTTGACCAGCACCAGGTGACCATTGCCTGCTGCATAATGCAAAGGAGTACACCCTGAAAAATGAAACAATCAAGGGAAAAAAAGGAATAAAAAAAACATTTCTCAAAGTTCACAACTGGAAAAGAAAGACAGCAGAAATACGTATGCAGGTATGTGCCTGTTCATCACTGCTGTACTTTAAAGCAGAAAATGGGTGTGCATGCTGCGTGGGTAGGCATTACATTCACTGTACTTGTGTGTGGACTTCCGTACAAAAGAGGTACACATAAACCAGGTAGAGGCGACGTTGTGTGGACTTCGGTAAGTCCACACAGTGTTTCCCCATTTCTGGAAAACAGGTTTAGAGGCATTTTGGGGTTAGGTTTATCAGTGGCAAAATGAAGAGAAACACTGAAGGGAATCATAGAAAACAAATTGGGTTGAAAGAGTTTTCAGTTTGAGAAATATGAGTTTTTTCACTGGTTTTTCTTAACTACACGAAACCAAGGGAATGTCCACACTTGGTATGTAGTAACGTAAACATGTGTGGGTGTGTGTGTGTAAACACCAGCAATCATGGACTAGGGATAAAAGGGTTAGGGCACAAACAAAGGGTCCACAATTGACCTAACGACCACGATTGAAAATCAGGTACAAAACACAATCGTGTACAATGAGAGCTGTTGCTAAAAAGTTAGTACAAACAAAGGATTGAGGATTAGGGACAATAGGGAGTCCACGATTGCCGGTGTTTACACATGTGGGTGTGTGTGTGTGAGTTTGTTTCTGCCTTCAATAGGGGATGTTGAGCAATAGAGGACAATAGGGTCCCCAATTCCTGAAGGTCCCCAATTTACAATCGATCATGTACAAAACATATGGGAGGTATTCCTAAAAAGTTAGTGTACAAACAAAAGAGGGACAATAGGAGGTCCCCGATTGCAGGCAAATACACACTTGGGTGCGTATGTTTAGGAGTTGATAGCCCAGGAAGTGGGTGAGGGCGATGAAGCGATGTGGGATGTAAAGCCGTCTACACCGCAAAGCAGGTGAGGTGAAGCTTTGTTGTTACATATGAACATGATGACTGGTAACAATCTGATACATGTAGATGCTTTAACAAATATGTTCTTTTCTTTTCTTCTAAAGAACCACAGTACATACATGTACATGCAGTCCAGCCTACTAGTAAAATGTTCCAACCTGATGTACATAATGTACAAGTTAAAAAAAAAAGACACCCATCCAAAAAAACACAAACCCAAACAACCCAACCAACAAAATAAAAATCACACTAAGGCAGTATTTGAAAATGTGGAGCACTATTCCCGACACTTTTTCAGTGACAATTTTACTAAAAAACTGCATTAAAGAATACATTATTAAGCATTAAGCATTGGCTAGTTCCAGCCCCACAACCAGTAGGCCCTAAAAAAACATTTCAGCTAATTTTTAACTGCCAAAGATGAACAGTAATTTGAATGATTACCTCAGTATTACGAAGGAGAACTGCTTTAAAGCTTTCTTACTCAAACCTTTTAATGTCTAACTTCGCATGAACATGATGAACGATCAAGCTTCATGGTATGTACTTCAAACTTCACACCAAAAACAAATGCATGTCTGCTCCTGTCATATGTGTTTGTCACAATCTAAATTGCCCTGGCTTGCTTCAATCATTCTGAGTGCTGCAATAATAAAATACACCTACTCAGTGTAAGATGAGCAGACAAAGAAACGGGTCGGATCTGTTGTCAACTAGTTATTTTCCCAATGGCCATATGGCCCCAGGCTCTGAATATTCCAACGCAATTAAGGGACACCTTGGGATGGAAAAAACCTAATTTTTGACCCAAATTTTAACCAAGAATTACATGTACATGTGCATGTACTGATGTACATGTACACAGATTAGTACATGTAGTCACAAATTGAATATCCACAGGGAAAGAGAAGGACGGAGCGGTTTGAGTGATAGAAAGATCGACTCAAGAAAATTGGCAAGGGGCTCCTTCAAGAAGAAAAACTGAAGGAGTTGGATTTCAGACGTCGCTATGGAAACAGGAGAATTTGCCATGGCAACCGCACATGTACATTCCAATTTCATGCCAATTTTCAATGCATTTTATGTTGTACCTGGGACAGCTTGGGCTGAGTTCCTCTCTCGGGAATTCTTTTTTAAATGTTTTACAGGGCTCTTTTTAGACACAAATCAAAAGCTTTTCACCTTATGCTCTTAAATGGGCCCTTTTGTGGGTATGCAAATTGTAGGAAGTGCTTGATACAGAGACATGATAAGAGGGTACGTGTACTGGTAGGTGAGTACAGTGTAGTTGGGAAAGCCGTGTAAAATGAGAACGTGTACAATGTTAATGTAGGTGGTGTGGAGGTGCAGACGGGAACTTTTACAAAAGATCAAATTTGGAATTAATTATCATTACGTTACAATATTATATGCCTTCCTTTTTACCACAGTTTGCTCCAGATTTGTTTGCTGATTGATTTAATATTTTGTTTAATGTCCATGTACATGTAAATGGGGAAGGAGGGATTGGGATGGAAGAAAGTTATTATTATTTTATGTTATTATTCATTCGGCCAAATTACAAGATACAACAAGCAATGCACAAAAGTAAACAAAAACTAAACAAAAACAATCCAATCCAAGCTGGCCAGGATTGACAAAAGTATAATAAAACACTGTGACTTGAAAGCCTGTCAATCCTAACTTGGTACACGAAACATTCCTAATGCTGGAAATTTGCAAAGACTGTTGATTACATTGCAAAGTACATGTACATTTACATGTACATGCATGATGTACCCGGTATGTAGATATCCTTTGACTAATGTCTGAAGATACCGTTACGTAACAATTTTACAAAATTTCAGTGCATTTTTTATTTCAAATTATATTTACGTCCAAAAGCCGTAAGACTAATCCGCATGCTAATTTGGACAAGTGAGGTTACGATTGGGGTGTATTCTTGTATTACTTGTATACAAATCTGGGGGGGGGGGGGGCGGGGGAATGACATGGCAATAGAGCTACATGTGTCAATTACTTGATGAGTGCTAACTCCTCATCATACATGTCATATATAGAATACTTTTGGACTCATTCATTGCGCAGACATTTGAAGGTTGTGCCCCCCCCCCATATTTTTTAGTATTCGATTACTCATGTCATGATTACTCTACCCAAGACTTGATCAAGTTGACATGCGCTAATGAAATTTAACATGCATCAGCCTATATTATACAACACCTGAATAAATCCCCGTCATCTGATTGGTGAATTGTAGATCACGTGACATATTATTATTTGGTATAATGCACGGTGCGACCATGCGTTATACCCATGCGTTATACCGTTTCACTTTGCGCTTGTTCCATGACGCGGTATTTGTGTGCAAAATGCATGCTGGTGTGCGCGTTCAGCGTAGCGCGTATTGTTCCAAAGAGCCAGCGCTACAGTGTTGGGTTCAAACATTTTCGTGAAGGGGTAGTTCAACATCTTTAAAATCAAAATAAATTGTAGTTTATAATTTACCAATCAAATGACGAGAATTTATTCAGGTGTTGTATAAAACAAATAACGAATGTTTTACGTTCGTGCGATGGAAAGAATAATTTCATTCGGTGACAGATTGAATGTTCTATTCCACTCGGCTTCGCCTCGTGGAATAGAACATTCAATCTGTCACCTCATGAAATTATTCTTACCATCGCACTCACAAACATTCGTTATTTGTATACTAGCCACTGATCAGGACTTGTGGCGGTGGCGCCTGAAAAAGAGCTCATTAAAATAGTAGGCCTATAACACAAGTAGTGGAATGGCTGATATTTGAACAAATTATTCAAAGAAGTAATTTGAGCTAATACATGTATTAGCTCAATGTAGTCCTCATGTAAGCTCTCGTGCGCAGTGGTTTTCAGCAATTGACAAAAAATAAAGCCACGCCACTTACTTGAGAGATCATCATGGATGTTTTTCATGATCTCCTTTTGATTACTCACATTTTCCAAATATATTTGAATAAAAAAACAAGTGCTATTTGGACATTCGGTGGATTATCAAATACTTGGTATATTCCGCACAGCGTTAAGACGTTTTGAACAAAGACGCGTACATGTACTTAGTATAACATCTCAATATCAGATGGGAATGGAATTTAACCAGCCTCAGGTTTCAACGCACCATGAAAGCACAAACTTGGCTGCAGTTTCGTATAAGTAGGAAAAACAAAACGGGAAGTGTTTGTACGCAGTGCTAATTGCACAGAGAGGAATATAACACTCTCATCTACTGATCAGCTATTTCACATCAGTTTTGAATTTCAATGCAGATACAATGTATGTACATTGTAAAAATAGCTGTACAAAATTTCAAGCTTTCCCTAAGTTTGTGCGCCCGGAAGGCTACATTGCAAACTGCACGTAACTATATGTAGTAGTTGAATTAGTTAGTAGTGATATATACATGTACATGTACCGGTAGCTCTATGCACGCGGCTTATTCCCTCTTGGAAAAAAAATGGTGGGGGTGGGGGGGGGGGGGAGGGTGGGGCTACATTGCATGTTTTCCAAATTACATTTGGATCCCTAGGCATGCCATAGTAGTCTTGGCAAAAGACTGAATGTGGTCTTTATTCCCTTATTTGCAGTCCCTGAAAAGCATGGTAAAGCCGCTGCGGCGGTAGAGGCCACTATCAACAAGATTAATCGAATCCAACCTTGGGAACTTTGCCAGTGATACCCAGAAAACTCTGAGCACACCTCATGCAAACCAAATTCAAGTATACATTGTAATGTGAGTGTGCCTGAATCAAATCCCAAGACTGGATTTGATTCATCTTTTTGAAAGGGACCTCTGCAATCATGGCAGTTTTACTGCGCTTGTCAAGGACCGGTTATTTTAGGGCAGGGCTCCCAACTTTGAGTACGAGCTGAGAGTGAGAATTTGGGGATGGAGCTTCATCAGAACTAATGCGAGTGCGATGCGTGAAGCCCTAACGGCGTGGGTTTGGGCGGGGCCCGCTTGATCCCAGAAAATTTTGGATTCTAGATGCTCTGGGGTGCGATCTGAGGCAATTTCTGCCCACCAATTTTTTTTTTTAGTAAAAGATCATATCATTTAAACATTTTTTATTTGCGTGAGAAATTCCGTGTGGGCGTGAGAGCCTGAGACTAACCTGAAATGTGCAAGTCTCACGCTCAATGCGTGAGAGTTGGCAGGCCTGATTAGGGTGCTAAAATCCAAATCAATGACACTTTTGGACCAAGACTAATACACATGTACCATACCTGCTTGGTCTTGTAAGTGTGTCTGAGCACCTCTGCTGATCAGGACCTTGGCACAGTCCATGTTACCATTCATTGCTGCTCTGTGTAATGCTGTCTGGCCATGGGAGGTTCTCAAGTCTGGATCCTGGGATGTTTAATCAGATGAAATCACATCAGGAGGAGGGGGAAAATCATAAAGGTCACTTTTCTGTAGTTAAAGTTGCTCTCCTCATCAATCATGCAAGTTTTGAGTTTCATCCTGATAAATATATTTTGTGTTTAACTGCATTTCACATATAAGTACATGTACATGTACATGTACAAATGTAGGCGTATACATCCTTTGTGCATTATGAACACAAAAGCAACCCACAACAAATGTAATTTCAGAGGGTTGAAAACATCCAAAATAGATAATAAGAAGGTTTTCTGAGAAAAAGTTGAAAATGTTCAAGAGCTGGAGTAGAGCAACTTTAATGTTTACATCACTGGCTTCAAAATGGACTCATAATGACATCATAAAATTGGGCTTCTGACTGACAGAAATGTCTTCACTTTTTCTTTAGATCTATTCAAATTTTATAAATTACCATAATTTGTCATAATTAAAGTAAATGTACAACATTGGCTTTTGCTGTAATTTTCAGAAATGAACTATTTGGGGGGTTAGTATAATAGATCAAATATTGTTGCACTGACATGTTTGATGTTTTGTGTTCGAAAATGCTGGAAAAACCAAGAAAAACAAAAGTATTCAAGTAGTCTGGTTCCCTGACTCCACTAAAGATGAAATGGATCAAAAATACCGGAAAATTGTAAGGTAAGGGAACCAGTCTAGCTGGCCTGCACCCGTTCATGAACATGGAACCAATAGCTAGCAAAACAAAATTTAGACTAAAACAAATGGTAAATTTGGAGCAGTAATTGAAAAATAGTTAGGTTTTTCCAACGGTGGTCGGCCGACCAGCGTTGGAAATGTATACAAATATACCATTTTCTTGAAAATGGCTTCACACCAGGTGCCATAATTTTACAGGATGCTTTAGCATGTCATTTACCAACATCCTAGTAAGGTATTTCGTAACAATTTGGTAGTTTTATTTTTCGATGTTTGCAAATGTTGTATATTCCCTTTAATAAGACTTTTTTTCTTTACAATAGAGAAGAAGTAATACTACTTTTTTTCTTACTGGAAAAAACCCTGATTTCCTCATACATGTACTGTACATCGCAATGTACCTGGATAATGAAATCGGAACAGGTATAAGTGGGAAATTTCAGGGACCTACACTTATACAAATTGTACGTCCTCAGGCCCCAACACCAACCGGCATGTGCATGTACATACATTTAGTGTGCCAACAAAATTGCAACATTCAGAAAACAAATAATTTAAAGTGTCTGATGTTTTTTTCTTTAATGAAATTATACAGTGTACAATGTACATGTATATATACATTATTAAGCATGTTAAGCCTGACTATTTCTCAATCCACTCCTTTTTAACCCATTCGATATGGGTCCCTATTACATGTAGGGCCCTATATCCAGAAATACAATAAATTTAGTGAAAGGGTGTAAATTTTACTTGGGCTTCTCCCGCCTGGACATGCTGAATTTAAGCATTGAATAGGCATTGATATGTACCGGTAGGCATTGTAGTTGGTGACATCACAGGTGAGAGTGGCCCAAGTAAAATTTACACCTTTTTACTTAATTGATTTGATCTATAGGACCCAACTGGAATGGGGTAAAAAGGAGTGGACTGAGAAATAGTCAGGCTGTATACATGTATAATGTAATATATAATTTCAATGAGAAAAAAAACACATTAGACAGATTTAATTAATTTTTTTTTTAATGTTGCACTTTTTTTTGGTACACTCTGTATGTACTTGCCAACTTACATGTACATGATGCTATCTGAACTTTGTTTTTTTTTTAAAGGATTCATTAGCTCATCCACATCCATAAGAATCCCACACCAGCCTGTGTTTGACTCTAAAGGGTGAGTAAAAAAAAAAAAACCAAATGTTGGGACCATTGTTTTAGGGAAGTTCTGCATGTAGCATTTTCAAAATCTAGGATATGAAAGCCCAATTCATAATCTTTCTTTTAGTACAAGAATTATTCAAATCAGTCATGTACTTTTCAAGTTACGGAATTGTAAACACAACCACCGTTTTAAGGTTCTGTCCACGGATCGCAAAAAAGTTCAGTGTTCTTTCAGCAAATCGAAAACAAATCACATAGAGATGTGCGTGAATTGTTTTCGTTTTGCTGAAAGAACGCACACTTTTTTTTGTGATCCATGGACAGAACTTTAAAACGGTGGTTGTGTTTAAAATTCTGTAACTTAAAAAGTACACATTTGAATGATTCTTGTACTAAAAGAAAGCTTATGAATATGGCTTTTATATATACTATATTTTGAAAGTGCTACATGCAGAACTTCAATAAAACAAAAGTCCCGACATTTTTTATTTTTTATTTTTTTACTCGCCCTGTACAGCCAAGCCTCTATTGCTTTGAAATTATGTACATTGTACAAATTCTAATAATGTATGATTCTGATACTGTACTTGGGGATTTGTTGGTAGGATGGCCTTGTAGAGATGCACGTGCCACCTGTTCCTCCTTGCCACTCACTGGCTTTTGTTATAATTTATTCATTTCCTATCAGGCTAAGTAAAAAAAAAAAAAGTTGATTGTCGCAGCCCGCCTCCTTTTTTGAAGCCGCAACCTTTTTGTTTTTTTATTTTAGTTTTTTTTCCCCAACTACAGAAGCTAACTTTTTCTTGTATTTCGCTTTGATAAAATACAAAGAACATCTTTTTTAACATGAATACTTTGACTCTACTTACTATTAGGATAGCTAAATGTAATTAACAGCTGGCGGTCATTTTGAACCAAAGTTGGTGGCCTTTTTTAATTTAAATACTTAGGCCATCTTGGAAAAAAAATTAAAATAAAAAGGCCCTCATCCTCCTCATTTTGAAAAAGCCCGGACGATCAACTATTTTTTTTTTTTACTCGGCCTTATATACATGTTTTTACTATTTATTTTTGGTGTGTTTTAATATTTTTATTTTGCCAGTGAACATGGTGTAAAGTGTAATAAAATAAAAATGAATACAATTTTGGCTGTATATACCATGTACATATTATATATACATTTGTACATGTACAGTATGCAGTTAAAATCACCATAACAATAACTAATTTGCAAAAGAAATTGACCATCCTTGCATACCCTGTACATGTAGGTAAATTATAGCAAAGTAAGATTTTCTGTACGATCATTAAACAAGCCCCCCTCAGGTCAATTATGCCTGTCTCTCCTAGCATTGTTTCCCTTGGGACATCAAAGCCATGCACACAAGCCAGCGGTACTCAAGGCTGGATTAGTGCACAGAGCTCAGGGTAATTCTATCACAAATCAGCGTAATAGTGAATGCCAAGGGCACACAGGGATGAACATGTCCACTGTAGAGTCAAATAATTGCGATCAAGGTTTGCAAAACACGCTTAGAACGGTCCAATCATGTTAACAAGCCCACCACTGCATAAATTTGCACTCAAGGGCTTCGAGATGGAGGCGATATTTCACAAAGTGCTACAATGCAGACAATGTGTTGCATCTCAAGTTACAATGATGACAAGAAGGAGGTGTACAGACAACTTCACCAGGCCTGAAGCATTCTTTGAGATGGGACCTATCTTGGTTTACATTTTGGCTAGCAAAAGATGGCTGTAGCACAATATTTATTTTCTGTCAACATGCACACTGTTAACACTTTAAAGGGAATTTGCTTTTGCTGTAATTTTCAGAAATGGATAGAATTGGGGGGTTGGAAATATATAGCAAATATAGTTACACTGACTTTTTTGAGGTTTTGGGTTCGAAAATGCTATAAAAACCAAGAAAAACAATCATTTTCCTGTAGTCTGGTTCCCTGACTCCATATAAGAAGAAACATAGCAGTTTACATACATTGGGGAATTGTAAGGTCAGGGAACTAGTCTAGCTGGCTGGTACCCGTTCATAGGTTTGTAATCGATTGCAAACAAGTGCGATGGTCAATCGGGGCCAGTATTTGGGGAAAAAAGCCAGTTTTTTCCAACGCTGATCGGCCGATCAGCGTTGGAAATTGATACAAAAATACCACTTTTCTTGAAAATGACAGTATACCAGGTGCCATGATTTTACAGGATGCTTTAAAGTCATTTACTAACAGTCCAGCAAGGTATTTCAAAATGATTTGGTAGTTTTATTTTTTGATGTTTGCAAATGTTGTATTTTCCCTTTAAGTTTCACTTCAAAATGTCTCTGGTGACATGAGTGCAGAGTGACAACACAAACATTAGAGTTTCAAACTGTTCATGCATACTGTACAATGTACATGTACAACAGATGTAGTTCATTAATTATACATGTAGTTATCAGGTTTTTGTATTCTTTCAAAATGCGTGGGTATTAACCTTTCCGAAAGCCATTTTTATTTGCGAAAAATCTGCCAGATCTGCAAAGACCATCATAACGACACACTACCATACCAAAGAATCTTTCTCAAAGCATTTCAATCAATTCCTGATGCAGTCAGAAATAGGTGCATCTATTTAAAAAAAAAAAGAAGACTTAATCTAACCAGTTCCTTCGCTTCCACGGCAACAAATTCAATTTGCCCAGAAAGCAAGCCTTGCCTATTGATTTTTAATGAGTCAATTGTACGCGGCACGCAATTTTTTCCACCACAATACCTTCAGTTTGCCTATCGTCAATAATTCATTGAGGTTTCGCCATCCGTTAAAGATCAAATTGTTTATAGATGCACGGCTTCACGACAATAGGATATACCGTACACGATGCGCAATTAGAGATTTTTTTTAGGGTTTCCGTTAATGTACGACCATAAAGCTTTTCTTTTTTTTGCATCTACTTCACAAGATGACAATATCCCTCAACGATCGCACTTTCTGACGGCAATTAGTGCTATAAGGGGAGAGCATATGGTCGACACACACAAAAGACAGGGGAAAATGTTATCAAATCAGCCTAAAGCACAATTAATTCAATTGATACAAAATGGGAGCAGGCACAGCTCTTCTTCACTTTTTTTTTTTTTTGAGATAAAAATAGAAGCCATCTAGCGCATGATTGAATTAGTCATGTTTTAGTGCGCATGTACCTGTACATGTAGACCAGCACCCAGTTTCACGAAGCACTGCGACGCATCGCAACTCGAATAACGATGTGTAACACGTCGCAAATTGCGACCCGTCGTATAATCCATTTCACGAAACATGCCATGAGTTGATTGCGTTGTAAGTTCCTTGACAACGGCTTTATAAACACATCGCAAGTTAGCTGTCTAGTGGTAATAGCAAAATAAGAAGAGTCATTTTCTTAGCCAGTTTAATGCCATAAACATTACATTTAGATTATAATATTGAGGTTATGTGTGTAAAGTTGTAAATAGAAAATTCATTGAATAATTATGAATTAGCCTGGAATATTGCAGGCAAAATTTCAAAGTACATGTTTATAGTCCATTGAGAGCTTGTTTTCCTTTAAAATTGCATCACAAGGCCGCCATTTTGTTTTACGTTTTGACAAATTTCTAGGGGAGATCCGACGACTCTTTGTTGAATATCAGACAACTATTTACTGTACATGTATGTTGACTAATACATGTACATCAAACAGTCACCGAGTTGTGCTATAAATACACCAACTACGACGCGTCTACGACATGTTTCGTGAAATGGATCACAGGACCCGTCGCAGCTGGGACGCATTGTAGGGATACGACGATATCAGGCTGAGTTAAATTAATTGAAGGCCTGAACAGGGGCTACTAATTAAGTTTAACCAATTACACGCAAAATGTTGTGACTTATAATAATAACAGGTTCTTATATAGCACATCTAACTAAGATCAAAGCACTTTACATCATTATTACCCCTGATCGTTGGGCCAATTAAACATTCCAAATACCATCTCAGCTCCCTGGGGAGTATACAGCTCGATGCTGCCTGATAGGCGCAAGCTAATTCAATCACAATAACCATCTCTGCCCTCACAGG
Organism: Patiria miniata; assembly: GCF_015706575.1. Taxonomy (NCBI): domain Eukaryota; kingdom Metazoa; phylum Echinodermata; class Asteroidea; order Valvatida; family Asterinidae; genus Patiria; species Patiria miniata. The sequence goes on from NW_024037067.1 coordinate 8,222,224, forward strand.
TACCCATTTACTCCTGGGTGCTGGGTGGAGAGATAGTGCCTTGACCAAGGGCACATGCACCATGACCCCAGGCTGGACTCGAACCCACAACCTGCAGCTTTACCCGCAGACCAAGAATCCAATGCCCTAACCACAAGGCCGCAGCACTCCCCTTAGGAGGATTTTTTTGGGGGTTCTGTTTGTTGGAGGGGGGGGGGGGGGGAGAGGGGGAAAGTCAACGTGTGCCACATTTGGGACTCCACTCTACACTGAAGACACTTGCAGAAGAGTGCCAAGGCTAGCATACTGGTAGGTTGTAGAAACTTTGGTGCGGGGGAGCTAGGGTGTGGTAAAGGAATTTACTCCCAGCCACTATGGAAACATTTGTATTTGCCCTCTCCCCCCCCCCAGGATATGCATACTGTACATGTATACGTGGATGAACAAATGAACTATTTGCCCCCCACCCCCCCCCCATCCAAAATTGGGGGCCAGTAGTACCGGTATCTTGCAAAAGGCCAGTAATGGCAATATCTACTCACCTCTCCTTGATCAAGCATAGATCGGACCAATCCAGGATTGCCAGAGAAAGCTGCCGAAAAAATTGCATAAATGTAGATCAATGGTCACAACAAATTATTTGTTTGATTAAATTTAACAGTGTACAAGAGTTTGTTTCTGCATTCAAAAGGGGATGTCGAAAAATAGCGGACAATAGGGTCCCCAATTCCCGAAGGTCCCCTAATTGGCGATCGTGTACAAAACATATGAGAGGTCTTCCTAAAATGTTTAAGTACGAACAAAAGAGGCGCAATATGAAACACGGTGCACACTTGTATCCATGCACATTGTAGGTTGTACCGGTACTCAACACCTGGTATGCTGGAAGTCAAAAATTCTAACAAGAAATGTGCAGTAGGAAAGTATTTAGTTGAAGAAGGTTTGGGTGCAGGTGCAAAAGTTCACAGCTCAACTTAAGTTTTAAGAAAAATTTCAATCTTTTTAATATTATCACGCTTCATCCTTAAAATTGCCATTTTTCTTTCCCTTAGGTGATTTCACAAACATTTTCCCAGTATTGATTCTACAGTGTTTACTTTATCAAGCTTGTTTTTCAATGAGTGAGTTTTTTCTTACCACGGAAACTTTCTGATATTAGTAGGCCTATATTAGTTAGGCAATCAATGTCCCTGTTTTGTTAAAGTACAACTCAGGTTTCCCAGGTAATGCAGTAGCACTGTACATGTGGGGTCTGTTCTTAAGTCTGATGCCTCATACATGCAGGTCCGAAGCCTCATAAGTCTGACAAAATCTCATTCCCAAACTAAATAAAGGCCCATTAATACGACGCCTCATACATGTACATTGTAGGTCCCACACCACATAGGTCCGACGTCCCATAGGTACGACGCCTCATACATGTACATACATGTAGGTCCGACGCCTCGTACAATGTAGGTCCGACAATTAAATTTACTTTTATTTCAGTCCATAAGTCCGATGCCTCATAAGTCCGACGCCTTGTTTGTCCGACAGCCATAATTAATAATACAAACATCACATAAAATGTCAGAATGTTAGCGCCACCAAGTGTTAGAGTTAGAGATTACTCGTTCACATTAAGGGATGCACCCACTGATCTCTTTATTGAGATCAGTGGATGCACCACACCCCATCCAACCCCCCAACCCCCCTCAAATTTACGCCAGTGGCATTAACCCGTGTGCCAGAAAACTGTGCGCTGGCAGACTCTGACGTCGCGACTAGTTAGTTCATTCTATGCACAGTGCGCACTCTCACATTCGAAGACAACCTCGCGCGCTCACATCCTTGTATAATTTTTGGTAAATCTTGTTCTTGCCTTGTCGGACAGTATACATGAATCTTTCTTTGCAAAGGTCTATATAGCTCCGACGCCTCATAGGTCAGACGCCTCATTTGTCCAACGTCGGACTTGTATGAGGCGTCGGACTCATAAGGCGTCGGAGCTACATATATGAGGTGGAATACATAGGTCTGATCCCTCATAAATCCGACGCCTCATAATTCCGAAATTTCGGACATATGAGGCGTTGGACTAATGTTCAAGCGTCGGACGAATGAGGCTTAAATGATACGGCACCATACATGTACATGTAAATGTACACATGTACGGTACGTAAACACTGCAAACAGGTTTTCCTTCACTGCTTGAACTCTATTTCATCAATGTTTCTGAGGTAAACATGTACATGCAGCAAGTGAACAGATACAAATTAGCACACCAGATAAGTCTACTGACATCATAGTATCTCATTATTTGCTTCGCGTGTACCGTAGGCACGGAATATCGCTTGTTATGGGTCAGTGTGAAACACATACATGCACACCTGGCACAAGAAGAAACTTAGCAGTGTTTTTAATCACCGTTGTTGGGACATTTCTCGGTGAACAAAAATTCGAAAACATACGTTTTGTTACAGAAACTTTCCAGTTCAATTTGATACCTCACTTGGGAACACTGTGTAAGAAATAACGAGAGTGCAAGCACTGAAGCTCCTGAAACCCCAGAACTACATGTAAAAGTTGCACTTAGCGAGATTGTTAATGGGCATTGCAATCATAGAGCTCTATTAAATTCCTAGAGCGCTAACTCCTCATTCTCGCGCGCGGAGATGCTTTGAAGTCGCTCTGGGCGCAGACATTTTGAATTTATGTGCGTGTTTGTAGAACACAAATAAACAATCAAAATAGATGGATTGAATTTTGAAAGTGTACTCTAAATGCAACGCGCAAGTAGAAGATACGCAAACAACTTAAGCTTGTCACGGCAAAAGCATCTGCAGCGGAAGGACGCGCACACTTTGCGCTGTTTGCGTAGAGCAAAATGAAATGCTCATTTGCTGATCGTGCGTTTCGGTTTTTGGTGTATCGGCTTCGATGACACACCGGTATGGAATACAAACGCATACAAAATTTCGAATTTTCCATAGGTTTGTGCACAAACATGGATGCGCCCATCACGCATTACTTTGTACATGTACATCGAGTTAGCACTCTAGTAATTTAATACAGCTCTATGATTGCAACACATAATTGAATGCAATAATGCAGGTCCCCCATTCAATTGTGTGTTGCAATGCCCATTGAAAATCTTGCTAAGTGCAGCTTTTAGCTTTAGTTTTGGGGTTTCGAGAGCTTCAGCCCTTGAGCTCTCATTATTTCTTACACAGTGTTCTCAAGTGAGCTATCAAATTGAACCGGAAAGTTTCCGTGACAAAACGTAATGTCAGATTTTTTGTTCACAAAGAAATGTTCAAACAAGGATGATTTTATAAACTGCTTCTAACTGCATTTATTTAATCATGTATGATTGGATTAAATGAACATGATCGTGGAGTGCTGTGGTCCAATGGTTACAGTGTTCGACTCATGTGCCATACATGGAGTACGTGGGTTTCGAACCCTGACGGCAAACATGGTGCTTGTGTTCTTGGGCAAGACAGTTTACTACAATTGCTCTCTCCACCCAGGAGTGTCAATGGATACCTGTGTAGGTAGAGACCAGAATGTGCTAATCTCGAGCTGCAGCAAAAACTGGTCTCATAGCCTGATGAATGGGGGTAATAGTTGCCGAAGCGCTTTAAGACCTTTGATAATGATTTAAAGCACAATACATGTACCGGTTAACATGGTATAAGCATGTGAACTTGTCTTTGTTTCAAAGCAGGATTAGACTTAAGGCTTTAAAGGGGCACTAGGTCCTGAAATCCCCGAAAATTGTATGTTTTAGATTGTTTACATGTACTTAGCCTATTTCAAACATCTGGTTGAAAGGAAACCAACCTAATACCCTTCCCGAGAAAAGACAAAAAAAAAACCGCTTGTTTACATCGGACATGACGGAGTACGAATACGTTTTTCGTGTCGCTCTCAGTGTACGATATGTATACACGCTGTGTGCCTCGGGAACAACGGTGACCAATCACCATCAATGCCAAAAATGTGGTTTCTTCAACGCCCGCAAAAGGCGAACACTTTACGAATGAAATCACAACTAGCATCCAAACAGCTCGAATTTATTGGGTCGCAGTAGTGGACCCCGAAATTCGTTCTCGCACGCTAATACAGGAATAACACTAAAACACCCAGTTTTGAAAGGATAGTTGTGTGGATGTTTATAAATTATATCCTACTTTTAAATGTTTTTTCTGATTAACATCATCTCGTTCAAAGCGCGTTTTGTAGCCCAATTGGGCTGTTCCAGGACCTACCAGGACCTACCAGGACCTAGTGTCCCTTTAATTGGATGCTGTCATTTTCCATTTAGCATGTTTAGTAGTACAGTTCCAATATGCATGAATGCATTAAGCGCACATGTTGTGAAACAATGGAATGGTCAATACAGGTCTGTCTCAAATAACTAACCGTATACAGTATGCGTACAAACGGTACAATACAGAACTAGATTGTAATTAGGGACTTCTGTTCATTTAACAAGCTGTTTTATACAATCTCATACATTTTTGTATGAGCCCATAATACATGTACCGGTATACAGGGCAACAATGATGATTGAGCGACTGACATGCAATTATAAGTGTGGTGCAACTGTAGTTTCTATACTAGGCAGGAGTACAAAGTCTTGTGGGGAAAGCCTACATGGACATGCAATTGGCTTCCTAGCGGGTTTTCTAAATGCATGAGAGATGAGGGACATTGCTGATGAAAACTGTATGCATCCAGTGTGACATTTATTTTACACTGTCATTGTCACAAGTTTCATTGCAATGTACATTAATCCAAGTGTTTTTGTTGCACGAATGGGCAAAAATTAAACATTCAATCATGTTGTTCATTCTTCACAAAGTTCAAGTAAGATTTCAGATGACTTTTGTCTTACATAAACGTTACAGTTTAGATCAGAAATGACAATGCGAGTCAAACTCATATACATGTAGATTAGGCGTAATGAATATTAAGCAGGAGAATTGATGTTTTTACAAAGTTTTAACCGTTTCTTAAATTTGCTTAAATTACAAATGTATGTGATTTTTAGGTGAATTGTTATAGCTCCATGCTTAGCTTCAAGTAGTGGATCCAAGCTCAAATTTGGGCTAAATAGGCCTAGCGAGTAACGTTACTAGTAATTATGCCCTCTACAGGCTAGCTACAATGAACAGTTATACACTGTATTAAGCCAGAGTCCATCATTTGCAGCTATCCAAAAAGTAACTGGCGTAACTATTGTTTAAAAACATGCTTGGTTGAAAGATAGTAAGGGGAAAAACTCCCTGTAAAAATATTCTTTCTGGCATGCTGTCATTTTGAAGAAATCAACAAAAGAAGGCCTTTCCAATGGTGCTTCTTAAGATGCACCGTAGGAAATTCAAAATAGTAGTTCGTTTTGTTATTCGGCGAAGCGCACCTACATGTAAGCATTGGCACGATGCACACGTACGCACGGTTGCTATAATTCGTCGGATCAGTGCGCGACATCGCGTAGCTGCAATCGGCTCAGTGAGAACGTGTCTCGGACGCTGAATTCAGGCCCAATTCAAAACATGATACAGCAACTTTTGATTTGAAATCGAGATCCTAGAATGTTGTTTTTCTCCATATAGGCCTATACAGCTAAAGCTGAACTGAAACTTCATCAGGTTAGTTGTTAAGCACCCTTCTTTAGATCTTGAGCACTTTTTTGCTTCAAACGAACAAAATGCACAAATTACACATGATGGACTATACCTTTAAATTAAACTGCAGACATTACAACATTCATGACAAGTACAAAATCATCTAAAATTGTTTTTTTTTTACTTCGTACAGTAGTTGGAGAGCAACTATAGGCCTAGACCCGTGAACGTGGCGTAGTTTACAAGCCACGTTCACGGGTCTACTATAGGCCTAGAAAGCAGGTTGTTTTTTAGCTGGATGCGAAGTGAGGAGGGATTTGAAGTGGTTGTATAGTAGGCTATGGAACGCCAAAGAGGCATTTAATGTGATCATCGAATTGGTGATCAATGCACTTCGCGATCGGTGATGGACTTTTGCGATTGGTGATCAACTTTGCAATCAGTGATAGTCTTTCACGCAGGTGATCAACTTTGCAATTAGTGATAGTCTTTCACGACCGGTGATCAACTTTGCAATCAGTGGTAGTCTTTCGCAACCGCCGATCAACTGTGCAATCAGTGATAGTCTTTCGCGTCCGCTACTCAACTTTGCAATTAGTGATAGTCTTTCGCGACCAGTGATCAACTTTGAAATTAGTGATAGTCTTGCACACAGGTGATCAACTTTACAATCAGTGATGGACTTTCACTACCGGCGTGTGTATCAAAAAAGTATCGTAGAGGGCGCTAAACAACGGCTGCTGTAACGATAGCCACTTCGTTGTAAGAATAGGCCTATATCAACTTGGTTGAAGAGCACAGCCAGTATTTTTGAGGGGAAAAGTTCCGTACTCGGACGTCAATTTATCTGCTGCCAAACATATTAATTGTCACCTCACCTTGTCATTTGAACCAAGAGAAATCCAGGAAGCTGTGTAAAGGTGAAAACAATTTACTCAAAATGTGTTTTTAGAGCACATTTTGGATGCATACGTTGTGCAGAACTAACTTGAAGCAGCCGGTCAAAACTGATTGTAGTGGCTGAAAGACAGCGGTATGTTATACACGTGACATCAACAACCATGACGTCGTATGAGCCTGCCAATGATAGTGCAATACGTCATTATGAATATTTATTTTCTCATGAATATTTAGTTTCTTTCAATGGATACTTCAAATACGTCCAAAGATTGATTATTGCAACAGCGATCGTGCGCGTCCTAGCGGTTAAGAGTCTCGTGTATCAAGCAAGCGTCAGAGGTTCGAATCTCGATGAAGTAACTGACTGATTAATAAACAGAAATTAAGGAAAGGAGAGGGTGAGAGTAGAGGAGGGAAAGTGGAGGAATAACCATAAAAGATGTAACTTTTGGCGCTAGAAAATTAATTGAAAAAAGTGACGTCCGAGTACGGAATTTTTTCCAATCATAGCGTTGAATCAGAGATCATTCTACATAATGTATTACCTGCCTCATGAAGAGTTGGTTTGGCATGCATCATCAACGGTCCACAGGTGTCAAATCACGGCTGAATGCTTCCCTCGCGCGCGGTATACTTGAGACCGAGCTGAGCTAAAAATGAGTTGTTCACTGGCTGACTTCACCTCTCTCTATGATTTCGGCCACTGTCTGAATGAAGAAGCAATATGTAGTGTCTGTAGATCAAAACTAATCAAAGAACATTATTTCCCTAATTATACATGTAGTTTCCAAGACATATTCAACCACACGAAATGAGCTTCCGAATCAAACTGTGTACGCCGGCGGCGCGGCCTGTCAAATTTGGACTGGCTGGATTTGAACTGTAGATGGCGCTGTGTAGCATTTTGGGAGTGTTTATTGGGGGCGCGCGTATAATAACTCGTAGGGCATGGGATGGGCGGGCCGCGAATTCCCCCCCCCCCTAAATAAAAGACATCCGCGTATGGGTGAGCGCTATGGCGTTTCCGACTTACTTCTCTTAAAACATGAGAAGAAAATATAAACTCGAACGTAATGAAATTCGGACTTTATTTCCCTTTTTAAAAAAATCCTCCGAAGCCTCAAATTAGAAGAAAAAAAATCGAGTACAAAACGGTGACTGGAACCCAAACCTCGCGGTGCAAAAACACAACCCTATCCAGCTGAGCTATCGCACTAAAACGCCAAGTCCTTGGGGAAAAAATAAAAGTATCGTAGAGGGCGCTAAACAAGCATGTGAATGTAGTTTGGGACTAAAATTCGCGGGCGGACGGGTTGTTTTATTGTTAGGCAAATTAGGACCGAGTTATCATGGGGCCTGGGCTTTCTGCTGTCCCCACAACTTCTTCGGTCCCCATAACAAGTATGTGCTGTGGCATCACAACTGAAGTCGACTGCGCCCACCAGCGACGGAGGCTCCAGAAAGATCCGTCCTGGGCCCAGCCATACAACGACATCTCAACGAGCTGCATAATTATGATGCGATCCCATCATTTGTGGACTTCGATCGGAACCTAGGTCGGCATATATTATGCCAATGGCCTCTCTTAGAATGGTCCCCCCATAAATAATTATGGGGACAGGCATGCATCTAGTTCCCATTTAAAGCAATTGATTGGATCACCTGAGCGCGTGCGCAGTATGATTTTTAAATTTTGAAATGTATACAGTATTGCGCATGGATGACAAGGTGCTTATTATTAGTCAGAAACTGCCTCATAATTGCACCACAGAGCATCTAGAATCCAAACAATTGCGCCCGAACCCCACGCCGTAATTTTTTGATCGCACTTTTTGGGGGAACACATTTTTTTTGCCCCCCCCCCAAAAAAAAAAATGTGTTCTGGATCCACCCTTGATCCAAATTAGTGGTTGAATGCATTTCAATTGGTTGTCCCAATTTTAATTGGTTTACCAAAAATACTCTGTTCTACATATACTTTGTACGAAAGCCCATTAGCGCCACTGCAAGTATATATGTTACAGATTGTGTAATACGTTATTACGGATTATTAATTCGTTATTACGGATTACTAATTCGTTATAACGGATTATTTAATTCGTTATTACGGATTATTAATTCGTTATTACGGATTATTAATTCGTTATTACGGATTATTAATTCGTTATTACGGATTATTAATTCGTTATTACGGATTATTTAATTCGTTATTACGGATTATTTAATTCGTTATTACGGATTATTTAATTCGTTATTACTGATTATTAATTCGTTATTACGAATTAGGTCTGATGTTCTCACACGTGGAGAGCACGTGACCAGGGGCCTGTGTATACAGGGCCGCTAGGCGGCGCTATCTTTGCATACAACGTTTGCACTCCTGTGCCATACTTGCCGAGTATGACTCAGAACGTATGAGTAATTCGTAATAACGAATTAATAATCCGTAATAACGAATTAAATAATCCGTAATAACGAATTAGTAATCCGTTATAACGAATTAGTAATCCGTAATAACGAATTAATAATCCGTAATAACGAATTAAATAATCCGTTATAACGAATTAGTAATCCGTAATAACGAATTAAATAATCCGTAATAACGAATTAGTAATCCGTAATAACGAATTAATAATCCGTAATAACGAATTAAATAATCCGTTATAACGAATTAGTAATCCGTAATAACGAATTAAATAATCCGTAATAACGAATTAATAATCCGTTATAACGAATTAGTAATCCGTAATAACGAATTAATAATCCGTAATAACGAATTAAATAATCCGCAACATATATACTTGCAGTGGCGCTAATGGGCTTTCGTAACTTTGAGTGTGTGACCCACTAGAATTAAAAACAGTACAACCGAACTCATAAGCAAAGAAACCCGACCATTCTCCTGTCGTATTAGGCTGCATGTATTTTATTGCCAACCAGCTATCCATAATGGTCAATCCACGTAGAAGTTGTACACGGTCAATACTCATTTACCGTTTAAGGTCCGGTTGCGACCAGTCGGATTGCAACAATCGAAAATCAGCATTGAGGGCGAATACCTCGACTCGAATATAATGCACCAAACAAAGTCCGTAGTCGGGCGAAACCATTTTCATAAATAATTCAGTAGGCCTACCGTGGTTGTGATAGGAAAATAATGTGTATCACTGAAAAAAGAACACTTGTTATAGAATTCAGGCAACTACATTACCTTAAGTATTAAAACAAATTAATAAAAGATACTATGGTATCCTGGTGGATAGATTATGGATCGAAAGATCCCTGGTTTGAAAAATCCTTCTATGGACGTTTTTTTTCCCTTCAACCATTTCTCCCAATTTGTCGTTTGGATAATTCTAATTTTAGGAGTGCGAGAACCTTAACTAGGTCCTAAGTGTCTTGCACTGATTTCATCTAAACTACTGAATTTTTCATCTGAGCGGATTTACCCTCATTCGTCCTTCGTACATAATTATATGGTTATTGCTCATATACAATCGCGGTATTAACACCGATATTGCCTACATAGTGCTACTAGTGGCCAACATACATAATACTTTACCAATGCATATTATTGTCTGTGTCGCGAATCAAACACGAGGTCCTGAGATATGCCGGGCTGACCATACATATCGCCAATGCCAAGCGAATTTGATGTAAAAATTGTTCGAAGTGAAATTTGAGTTCAAATGCAACTTTTGGAGAAAAACTGTTCTTTCGCCTTATAGACTTTGTACGCGAACATCAGCATTTTCAACGTCACTTTTTGTGTTATTTTAAAACACACGTGTTTGTTGTACAAACGTGAATGTCGAATATCGAATATCAAACTGAAAGACACATTTACAAACATTTGTGATTATCGATTATCAAACTAACCTATATTGTTATGTATTTTTGATAGAATTAAACCCATCAGGACCCTGTCTATGGAATAGACCTTTGCGCAACAAAGGTCTATGGTATGCGAGCAGATTCGGCCATTTATTATGCAAAACAAGAAATGACGTCACAAATCTCTAAAGTCGACTCGAATTGGCTTGCACGCACACGGGGTCGCATAAAACTTGCACTGCTCAGACATCAGACGTTGGACCATAACGGGTGATACTCAGACTAATCAGGACCTGGGTATTTTTAGTCTTTTCACTAGGACTGGGGGCAAAGTGTGTCCACTGCTCCTCATTTCTAAATGCGACTCTCAATTTCTCAAAAAATTGACAGGAATGTTAGTTGGTCGGTAATCTACAAAGTGACGTCATGTCGTACGTTGCACTGTGGTGGCCACAAGATGGCGCTTTACCAGCTTTTGCCAAATTTTGGTCAAAAACTGTATATTGGGCATTATTTCTACATTGTATAATCAAATACTTTCAAATTTAGGTACACTGAAAGATTCTTTGGGTCAATATCAATCCAATTGAAATATTTTTTTGAATTCAAAGTCAACCCTCGAAGATCGAGGGCACTATAAGTATACCCACTTTTGGCGGCCAAATCATCATTGTTTGTGATTTTGTCCCATGATTTAATTTTTCCTACAAAAATCGGCAGTGATGAAGCACTCATGGTCATTTGCATTTTTGTTCTGCAAGAACTGCCCAAACATACCCCAAAACCGAAAAAAGTGAAAATTAAAAGCGACTTTTCGCGCAAATGGCGGCCATATTGGATTCCCAGCATGTACTGTGGTTGGTCACGTGGTCATTCATTTTAGTGGAAACTTGATAATTTCGGGCACAGAAAATATGACTTTGACTAACAAAACATTTACATGTCCATGTCATGTATTTATAAAATATCCATCGGCCAAAGCGTTCCGGAGCTATTTAAAAAAGATTTTAGAGGGGAGCACATTGTGCTCCCCGGTCCTTAAAGATATTGTCCATCATTTGTAATTTGTGCATTTTGTTCGTTTGAAGCAACAAAAGTGCTCAAAATCTAAAGAAGGGTGATGAACAACTAACCTGATGAAGTTTCAGCTCAGCTTCAGCTGTATATTCCGAGATTAGTTAATATAGTGTGCCTGATTGTATAGGATTTATCAGTACTCCCCATTGAAAATATGGCACGAGCCCCCCCCCCCCCCACCCCACCCCACCCCCACCTATTGATTTCTGTAGGTCTAAGTGTCCGGAAAAAATGACCGGTCTACATTTCAGCACGCCTCCCTGAAAAAAAAATACTGGATCCACCCTTTCCCCCCCCCCCCCCAAAAAAAAAAAAATTGGCTCTAGAACAGCGCCTGGCGAACGCGCTCGCGTTTATATCAGTACATCGTGTCGATACACGTGCATACCCTGCATGTTCAAGTCAAACTTCTCTCTTCATTTTTCGGCGTAAGAAGTCCAAATAATTGGGCGCGGTCAGCGCCAATCTCTGACAGAGCGGGTCGTTTCGCATTCCTGACTTCAAGGTGTAACTTGCAACGATGTTTTTCAGTGGCGTTTGGTACGCAGTCTTAGTGCGATACTCCGTGTCTGATATCCACTCTATGTTGTCAAGACACCTATCGACTAGTTCGTGAGTCCTCTTTTGAATGGCTGCAATTTCGCGGGCCACGGCGCTCCGACCAATCAGGTCAAGCCGTCTCCAGAGAGTTCGGTTGAAGTGCTGGTACAGTTTCACGTCTCCCGCGTTCCAGCTTTCGATCAATTTGGGCAGATATTCAATCTGATGGGTCTCTGACGGTGTAGCGGAAGGAAGTCGCCGGTTCACGTCGAAGACAACAACGTCTTCAGTTTCCCAACACATGGTATGCTTTAGTGCAACTAGGGATTCAGTGAAATAGTCTGCAATCAGAACGAGATCGAAAGACTTGTTCAGCACAACGATCCATTCATCAACTGTTGCGGACCTGGCGGGTGACTTTTCACCTCGTCTGACGCTGTTGAAACCCAAGTCATATAGTTGTGGATTACGTATGGCGTCTACGCACTGTGGATTATTCACATTCCTGTTTCTGGCGTAGTCAAGGTAACGTTGGGGATCTTCAAGGAATTTGTGGAGGGAGGCTCCGTACACCCTCGGCGCCTGACAGTGGAAGTAGTTGTAGTAGCTCTCGTACTGCTGGTGCGGATGGCGCAAAATTGTGATGTAAACAGAGTCTGGCGACATGATATCATTAAATGCTGCAATGAATAATGGAAATAAAATAGTAACTTAACGTTTGCTTTTATATCAGGCATTCTTCGGTTTCAAGGGAGAATGCTCACTCACTAAAGTTTGAGAATGTTACGGCCCTAATTGCACATAAATCATGGGCTTGTGTTATATATAAATATAAGCATAATAATCGTTTGATCATGTTCAGATAAGTGCAAGTGAAAACGCGCATTCTCAATAGTGCAAGTGTTGTATAAGGCTATTCAGTTACAAAAGTATTCAAGTTATCGTGGGAATGCTTAATTAAAAGTGTGCAATTCAAAGTTTAATATTCTCGAGAAACAAAATACCTTTTGGTTCAAACCTGGCATGATTTGCCAGAATATTGTAAGTTCCAGATGGGGACTTCACCAACCCTTCCCGTGTCATTGGGTACTCGATGTGAACTCGAGTAGTCGGCAAGGCGAAGGTCAGGTTGTTCCTCTCACCCCAACGGCACACAATGTTCTGCAGGGTCGAACTGGCCGTCTTGTGCGTTTTCAAATAAACCACGTTCATTTTTGGAAGACATCTTTGCTCTCTCATTGTTATCAACGTTTGGCTGCCTGACCAATCAGCGAGGGCCTCAGGCGGCGCTGGCGCTCTGGATTGGATGGTTGGGGGCTTGACGTGAGAGTAGTGACGCTGCGTGATTGGACGAGGGCGTGTGGGTACTGGTTTCACCGTAATTATTTCTGAATATTGAAACCAGTTTATAATGGGATACAGGAAAAACAAGAGAAATACGACAGTAGCAGCCGATCCCTTGACGTGAAACGACATCCTAATAATGAGAAATGAGAAATATTGAAAATTGATTAGGTTTGTATTACAGTTTCGTTTAAGTAACTTTGCGGGCACATAAGGAGTACTTATTTTCATGGATTCAAAAAGAATGTCTCTCATAAGAATCGTTATTGTGCTATGCACATTAAGCAACAAAATATGAACAATAAAATCAAATAACTTTGATGGGTTTTACTCATTGTGATCAGTTTTAGTCTAAAAATGTAACAAATTAATGGCTACAATAACATGCAGGGGCCCAAAGGCCTATGCAGTGTAGCCTTGTTTTCCTACAGTCCTTATAAATGCACCGTCTGTGTCCCATTTAACCTTATTTTCAATTTTTCTTTTGCCTCTTTTAGGCGCATATTGGTGCCCTTTTTTAGTTTTTATGCCAATGCGAATTTTGATAATGATGAGCAAAATTGTAGGAACCTCAATGTTACAGCTATTTCAGCACGGACATTTGTCAGAATTTGGGGTATATAGTTTGCTGTTATTCGTTATATCAGTACATGACAGAGAAAGCTAACGAGAACAGTTTTCTCACAAATGTTTTCGATGAGCAAAATAATGTTGGGTTCACAATTCGAACGGAAAACCCCAAAACTGTACCAGTGTCTTCCTGAAATGACGTCACAGCAGCAAGGCCCCCAATTTTGTCGGGAAAAACATGGACAATTTAAAAATGTGCACTTTTCAACACGATTCACAAATAAATTGTAGGCCTATATTAAATGTTCAGACATTTGAGAGGAGTAGAAAGTTGCAATATGATCCCAAGTAAAATTTGTGTCATGGCCAAGAGAACTTTTGGGCCAGGCTAACCCACCAACCCCCTGCTGCTATAATCATGAGAACTTAGTCATCAAGGACATTTCACAGGTCACTCGCAAAACTCATACATTCAGTGCTTTTCAAAGCTGGCAAATTAGTACCCCCCCCCCCTCCTTAAAAACCACACCAACCATCAGCTGCATGGGAAAAAAGTCTGATGCCTGGTGCCCCACATGCACAATGAGCTATGAAATGTCAACTGCACGGTCACGTTGGGAAATGCACATTATTGCCTTGATTTTTTGCATCACGTGAAAGAGACAAGAGCAAGGAACAAACATTACACACATTACTTTTTCATTTGAAACACTCCTTGATATACTGAAAATATAGGTTGAATAAACTGGTCCATTTTTTCACGCTCTTGTGAGTGATTTCCTCCTAAACTGGAGAAACACTGTGGCACTGACCCTAACAACAGGACCCTGCCCTATGCCCTCTGTAAAAATGTATGTATATAGAATCTTATCAGTAGCTGACGAGCGACTGTCGGGCAACACACAAGAGTGACAGTTGCAGGAAGCAATTTGTTTTGGTTTTTAACATCACACGAGCCACGCTTGCCACCCCTTTGGGAAATTGTAAAGTCTGGAAATAAGTCTATGTCGTACATAATGCCGTAAACTGTATTAAAGTCGAGATAATCGTTTGTTTTATTTCCGGGCACTGTAAGAAAGTTGGGCAAATTGGTTGGTATTTTGCCAAATTTTGATCAACATACAAACTGCCGGGCAAGTTCTTCTCAATAGTTGTTCAACTGGACCTTAATTAACCAACAATGAGGTAACATTGCCCAACAGTGTTTTAATCACTTTTTTGTTACAGTGGGTATACATGTTTCAAAAATCGACATACCTTCTTTATAAACGCAAACATGCAACACATAATCCAACACGACATCAACCTCAGCCCACAAAACACAGTCGATCATACGTCCTCCGTGCTTAAACTAACACACTTTGAATATGGCAATTCTTATTGGAGTCATAAGAGCAAGTTTCCATTAGTTGAGCCTCACAGCTTAAATCAGGAAGTTGGATACATCATGCTACATGCTGATTAAAAAGGTGCCAGCCAACAGTCCATCACTATTTAAACTGCACATGTTCAACGAAGGAAAACCTGCTGTCGACGATGTTCCCTGCAGAGGATATGGGCACTATAGTGTTTGCATTTCACGAAAACAAACTTAGTACTTTGAACAAGCGTGTGGATTATTTGCTTTTGAGGCTGAACTTATTTGGTTGTTTGTGCGATTAGAGCTGGTTTGTTCAGGATTACACTACCAATAGAGATTTGGAATGTGCTGGTTTGACGTCGACGAACTCGCAGTGCATCACACCATGTAGGAATAAAAATGTTACACCATCCATGGATGATAACAAAATCAACTTTTCGATATGCATAATATTCTGCAAACTATCCATAGTGTATTCACGTCACTGGTCATTGCTGCGTTTTTTGTGTGGTAATCAGGCATGGAATCTGACGTGGTGTAGCTGGGAAGATGCATTTAGCCTGCGTCATCACTGCGAAACGGTTTTTTGTGGCATTGTATATACAGGGGTATGATACCAAGAATAAAATGGGTATGGCCCGGCCGCGATTTTTTTCCCGGCATCCCCATAGGGTGAACGCTATGACGTTTTGGACTTACTTCTAAAAATATAAAATCAGAAAAAAAAGAAATGAATTGAAACGTAATGAAATTTGGACTTTATTTCCCTTTTAAAATTGGAGGGGCATGGGCGTCGCCAGGATTTTTCTAGAGGGGGCGAGAGCATTCCCCCCCCCCAAATCCCTATTTTTTCCAGCATTTTCCCGATTGGTCATTTTTGGAGGGTGGGCATGGTTATTTCAAGTTGCCCCCCCCCACCCATTAAATAAGCAACAATATGATTTCGCCCCTCTTTCCCCCCCCCCCTTTTTTTTTTTTTTTTTTGGTGGCTCACCCGGAGGGGGGGCAAGGGCCCCCCTTGCCTCGCTCGCGACGCCCATGTGGAGCCCCCCCCCCTCCCCCGTAGCTACGCCGCTGGCAGTACTGGTTTTTTTTTAATATGTCCATGGTCGAGCTATGTTTAATAACTCCATGCTATGTGAAGACTATAATATAAGCACCGTAGGGAATATCACAAGCTACAAG
Organism: Patiria miniata; assembly: GCF_015706575.1. Classification (NCBI taxonomy): domain Eukaryota; kingdom Metazoa; phylum Echinodermata; class Asteroidea; order Valvatida; family Asterinidae; genus Patiria; species Patiria miniata. Next base: position 8,238,628 of record NW_024037067.1, read on the forward strand.
TTTATTATAGGTTTTCCCGGCAAATTTCCTAAAATGTTCATTCACTTCTGAAATTCGGTCATTTGTTTTCGTCTGAATTTGAATGCACGTCTTTAATCCATTTCAATTCAACGAAAGTCCAATCGTATTCATTGTCCGTGCATTCGGTTTTGAGAAACAGACGGCCAATTACGTTACCTGTGCATTCATTTACGCAAGCATACCTTTTCGCGCAGAGTTCTGGCATACAATTTCGTGAATGTGCAATCGAAAGTACGTTTTTTCATTCAAAATAGCAGATTGCATCACATAACAATAAACTAAGAGTGAAATAGAATGACCAATGTTTGAAATCGCCCTCTAAAAGCGAAAAGGGAGTCTTGTAAACAAATCTGAATGAGCATAAACGAAAGGTGCTGCTCAATCACTTAATAGGCTGAAACGGAATCGAATGATCTGGTGGCGAAAATGAAACGCGTGTTCATAGCGATTTTCATATTCCGAGAAGAAAATGAATGACCGATTTTCAGTGAATGAACATTTTAGGAAATTGGCCGGGAAAACCTATTGAATAGTGTGCGTTCTTTCAGCAAAACGAAAACAAGTCACACACATCCCTATGTGATTTGTTTTCGTTTTGCTGAAAAAACACTGAACTTTTTTGTGATCCTTAAAACGGTGGTTGTGTTTAAAATTCCGTAACTTGAAAAGTACATAAGCGATTTGAATGATTCTTGTAATAAAAGAAAGCTTATGAATGGGGCTTTTATATCCTAGATTTTGAAAGTGCTACATGCAGAACTTCACTAAAACAACGGTCCAAACATTTTGGGTTTTGGTTTTTTTACTCACCCTGCACACAAACAGTGAATGTCACTGAAAGAAAAATGCGCTCAATATGAAATATTACTTTAATTAATGAGAATGAATGTGCATGCAAAACTGTCACCGCAATAAATAAATAATGTAGATCGGTTGGGCGCAGAGTGGTTGACAATAAGGTAAGCGACAACAAAGAGAAAATGGAAATGTCGGCAAGCACCGACGGGTTAAGTAGCAAGAGACAAATTAAAAATTAAAAATTAAAGAAGCCGCTGGCAGTCTGCTGATAACAAAAGCCAGAGCAACTTGAAAGTAACCAGTGTTGAGTGCACGGAGAACCTAGTACACAAAAGAACCTTTGTTACGGTTGCCAGGGAAATTATTGTGACGACAATGGCAGGCGCAATGGCTGGTCTCGAAAGGGAGTGGTGCGCTCGCCGTTTGACGCAGATACGAAAGTGAGGAACTGCTGGCTGCTGGCTGACTTACCCGCGCAAAATGTTGGTGTTAGTTTTGGCTTTTGGGTTTGTTAGTACCCTCTCTTTGCTACCCGTACGAGGGAAGATGTGTAGCGCCATGATCAAGGCTGCACCCGGTGATGATCTGACCGCGCTTCGTGAGAAGGCTTTCGCGGCTTTCAGAACCGAGTGCCGTGGTAAACAAGGCAATCTCAACGACACCAAATGTAAGTGATTCTACTCCATGAAAATCAGTTATAAGCAAGACTATAGTATATTTTCTGACGGGGAAAACTCACAACTGTGGCGGGTTCTACTTAATATAATGAGAAGCATAACGCCCACTAAAGAAAAAGTTTTTTACGAGACGAATCAATTGCACTGTAGCCTAAGTTCATTTGTTGGCAAAAATATACGTGTAACCTACAACGGTTCGCAGTCGTTCTACAAAACGCATGCAAATTCGCCGAGGAAGTAACAAGTACTAAGGCTAAAAAAAAAAGTCTCCGGTTTCTGGTATGCGCGCGCGTCGCCGTAGCCATGCGCGTCGGCAAAATGAAAAAGTTTTTTTTTTCAATGAAAGATGATGTCTCAAAACCGCCAAACTCACTGGTTTGACTGGAATTCTGCTGCTGCTCAATTTCAACGTGTTTTTAGATGGGGTTATGATCGAGAATAAGCTTTATGTGGCATCTCTGGACTCCCATATATTTGCACTAAGTTTAGTCGGGCACCATTTGCAGTCATCAGCCGACATTTGAAGCAAAAAAGTCGGGTAAAAAAAAAAAAAAGCCGCGTCGCCGCACCACTTTTTGGACAAGCTCCATACCAGAAACCGGAGCCTTTTTTTTTGGCCTAACCACGTTTAGTTTCGTTATCATATTCAGCATGGGGCTTCATCAAACACATGTTTAAAGGACCATGTAATGGAGTTTTGTCCGTGATTCGAATTTCTTGGAAGGCTAGTTGCTCTCACTTCTCTTTTTTTCCCCCCAGTGTCTGTACAGGGTGAGTTTAAAAAAACGTACCCCAAATGGCAGGATCAATTTTTGAATGAAGCTTTGCCTGTAACACTTTCAAAATCTGGGATAATGAGCTTTCTTTTAGTACAAAAATCATTCCAATCACTCATGTACTTTTTAAGTTACAAAACAAAGGTACGTGTTCTTTCAGGAAAATGAAAACACTTTACATGCATCCCTACGAGAATTGTTTTCGTTTTGCTTAAAGAACACTTTCTTTTTTTGTGATCCGTGGACAGAACTTTAAAACGGTGGTTGTGTTTAGAATTCCGTAACTTAAGAAGTGCATAAGTGATTTGAATGATTTTTGTGCGAACAGAAAGCTAAATGACTAGGCTTTCATATCCTAGATTTTGAGTGTGCTACAGGCAAAACTTCATTCAAAAATTGGTCCTGCCATTTGGGATGCGTTTTTATCTTATTTTACTCACCCTGTATTGCCATTTTATAGTAGTAATTTGTTAAGTCTTTATAGTTTTTATGCTTATTCGAATTTCAATATTCATGAACAATTTTAATAGATCAAGATAAAGGGGTTATTTTGGGAGCAATGGTCCCCGATCAGCATGGGCGTCGCGAGGGGGGGGGGACGGGGGGCACTTGCCCCCCCCCCCGAAAACGAAAAAAAAAAGGAAAAAGGAAAAAAAAAGAGAAAAAAAAGAGAAAAGAGGTGCGAAGCCATATTGCTGTTAATTTGATGGGGGGGGGGCTTAGGGCAAATGCTCCCCTGCTCACGCTCGGAAAAATGATAAATCGAGAATATAGTGAAAAAAGTTAAGGAATTTTGGGGGAAAATTTGCTCTGCCCCTCCGGAAAGAAATCCTGGCGACGCCCATGCCGATCAGACGGAGGGGGGGGGGGGGGGGGTGGGGGGAGGGGGGGGGGAGAAGACTCTCAATAAAGATGACGGGGCATACAAGCTCCATAACATCTATGACCAACTAGTCCAAACCACGCCCACAACGCCCCTTTGACGACCAAGAAAGGGTATAAAAGGCAATTGAGCATTGGACATGGTTGTCAGTTTGACGAAGCTTCTACCTTAGGAGTGAAACGTAACTAAATACTCGAGTAACATCTACACGTTTTTGGATTGGAAAAAAACGAATCTCCTAATTCATGTTTTTTACCAACAATCCAGATGAACTTACTTATTTAAAAACCTCACACCATCCTTACAACATTGATAGGCCTTGAGAAGCCCTTGTGGTAAGCCTGTGAGATATTAATATGAAGTGTAGTCCTATAGCCTGATGATGATTTTGTCTGTTTATTTTTTTTTATTATCGGGTGTCGGACAGCTTGCTCGTTCACTTTCGAGCCGACCCGGCCTCCAGTTGCCACGTTCAAATTGCAGCCGCTGAGGGCGCCTTTCCGGTTGGACTTTGATGTGAAGACCCACTACGATGCCGTTATAGTCTTTGCGGAGGAAAAGACAGAAACATCTGTCTTTGCCTTCATCAGTGAGTGATTTCGAACTGTAGTTTTACGGATTCGGGAAGGAACATTATCGTAACGGTAAACAATATCTCGTGTCTACAAGATAACATCTCCTGATATCATTGTATGGGAAAGAGATATCTTGTAGGAGGGGAGCAGTGGCGTAGCCACCGGGGGGGCGTGGCGACCGCCCCCCCCCCATGAAACCTTGTCGCCCCCCCCCCCCCCAGTCGCCCCCCCCCCCCCCACTGAGATTTTGAGTTTCTAAAAAAAATTATCATTGATCTAAATCTAAATAGTCTCGAATGATCCACATGATGACCACTGAGAAACGACCCTTCGACCGGCGACCGCGGACCAGTAAGCTGACAACCGGCGTGACATAGCGCATAATGATAATCTAAAATGCGTATTAACACCCACTGCACTGCTCGCTCACACCACGGAACACGTATTATAGACAGGTGGTCCGTGGGTCACACAGTTTCAGTCCGCGATATCACGCGAATCGGCCACGCACAAACTTTTTCCTCCATTCATATAAGCTAAATAATAATAATAGACCAATTAAAATTCCTTGAAATCAGTGGCGTAGCCACGGGGGGCGTGGGGGGCGACAGCCCCCCCCCCCATGAAACCTTGTCGCCCCCCAGTGGGCCCCCCCCCCCCCCCCACCACTGAGATTTTGAGTTTCTTAAAAAAATTATCATTGATCTACATGACGCCATGGGCGTCAATCTTGGGGGGGGGGGGACAGGGGGACTGGTCCCCCCCCCCCCACTTTTTGAAGGGTGAGGGACACAATATCAAATGTCCCCCCCCCCCCAGATTTTTGAACTCGTGTCTCATTTACAGGGCCCTATTATGTACTACAATGTATCTTTTGCTTAGAAAATATTGATTAAAGTGGTCCGAAATTGCCTCAGATAGCACCACAGAGCATTTAGAATCCAAAATTTTTTCGGGGCTCTTAAGCGGGCCCCGAACCCCACGCCTATAGCCAGCTCAGAATTCTGGTAGCTGACTCAATGACTCCAACCTCGAAAACAATGTTCACAAAATTTTCGTATGCCTTTAGCTGAGAAAACCTCGAAAATTATGTTTAAATTATTATCTTTTGTGCTAAGATAATTATTGGATAAAGTGGTAAGAAATTGCCTCAGATCACACCACAGAGCATCGAGAATCCAATTTTTTCGGGGCCCTTAAGCGGGCCCCGAACCCCACGCCTATAGCTCAGAACACCGATAGCTGATTCAATGACTCCAACCTCGAAAACGATGTTCAAATAATTATCTTTTGCTAAGAAAATATTAGTTAAAGCATGGAGGAAAGTGGTAAGAAATTGCTTCAGATCACACCACAGAACATCTAGAATCCAATTTTTTCGGGGCCCTTAAGCGGGCCCCGAACCCCCACGCCGTAAGGGCTTCGCGCTCGCATCAGTTCTGATCAAGGTATGTACCCCCCCCCCCCCACTTTGGAGAAGCGATTGACGCCCCTACATGACGCCCCCCATGAAATGTTCCAGCCCCCCCCCCCCCCCCAGCGCCCCCCACTGAAAAATTCCTGGCTACGCCACTGGAGGGGAGATTATAGCTCAATCGTGGGAGAAACCTACAGCTTCGATTCTCTCAAGCCCAAGATTTACAACAAACCTGCAACGTTTAAACTCAATGAAAATTCAAAAATTCACAAAGACAAGATTTCCTGAAGCCCATAATTTCATCGAAAATATTTTAATGATATCAACAGGTATTGGCGGCTGGAGCGGAGAGAAGTCGGCCATCCGAGGCTGTTTTTCGTATGACGTACCGGAATGCAGTCAGCTGTTGGGCGGGCGTTCAGAGCACATCGAGGGAGATATCGTCAGTGGCACTGAAAGTCGCCACTTCTGGATCGAGTTCAAACACGGCGTGGTGACCGTCGGCAAAGGAGGACAGGAGGAGGCTTTCTTGGAGTGGGACGCTGCTGCGTATCATCATCGCATCATATCAACACCTGTATACGTCGGAATAAGTGCTTGGGGTTCAGTAGCCTCGGACTGGGTGTTCCATCAATTCTGTGAATAAAACAAGGGTGAAATGGGTCTAAATTAAATGAGGGGACTGTTCAAACGCGGTAGGCCTACATACAAGGCATGCCTTTTAAGCAAATAATAATCTTCAATCTTAAGATTAAAAAATATATGTTGTTTATAAGTATAGCAACCTGTAAACTCACGTCAATTAACTAAGAATCACGTTTGTTTGTAGGCCTACCCTAAAAAAAACGGCGCCCTCATCGGTCTACATTTAGGCCATAATGGCCTATAGTAGACGGACTGAGACGCGATAACTTTTTTTTTTTACACGATTCACATGAGCGATTTTTTTTGTGCTTCAAGTCTAAACCAGAATTTCCAAATTTTGCTCTTATATTTTGTCACTTTGCTAGTTATAAACCACCTTTATTCACCACTTCCAAGCAAGTGTAAGTTGTAGAGGACTAGGAAAGATGTATCATAGCGTAGCAATGACTGTAGGGCTGTGTTTGTGATCTCAATTCATTTTAATACCGTACAAAATAAACACGGTCTTATAGTCTTGGAAGTGATTTAATTAGACAGGGGATATATCGTTGTGTATTTTCCCCAAGTATTGTCAAGCAAGTGTTATTGTAGAGGAGTGATGTATTATAGCGAAGACAATTAATGTATAGTTTATTTTCTGAATTCGGTTCGTTTTAATATCGTATAAAATAAAGTAGGCCTACGGATGGATTTTTGTAATTGATCCATATCGTTAAGTGTTCGCTGGGTTTTGTTGTGGTGTCATTTTGTTTATAAAGCATTTTGTGAAGCAAGTGCAATTTATGGGATAGTGATGCATAAGTAGCGAGAAAAAAATATGTAATCGGGTTCGTCTTTTGGTGATCTCAGTTCGATTTGATATCATGTAGATTGGAAAAATTCATAATATTAAGGTTTAACAAATCGTTTCTAGATCGCTGAAGAGTTGTAAAGATGGCTATAACATTTGTAATTAACGATTTTAACAGCATTCTTCAATATCTATTGAAAATAAACCGGGTGGTGAATATCGTTGAAAGACAAACATGCTCGTGACTGACATTATTACATGATGTATTCAATATATCATTTTTAATACTATGCATGCAAAACTTCCACCGCAAAAGTTGGACTCATTTTGGTCGGTTGGACACACAGTGGTAAGAAAGTAAGGTAAACGATAAAAGAAGAAAATAATGCAACAACAGATTAAGCTGAAATTTGGAATATACTTAGATGATATAAGTGTTCAACTACTCGTGAAATAACAACTTTCGTAAATTTCTAGAAATAGATATAAATACATAGATTTGGGGACGTTTTCGAACGATTTCTTCCAGATTTGAAGGTCAGCTTTACCAGTAACAAGTATTGACGTTTTGGCTTCGATGACGGCGATTTTTTTTCACTGACATTAAGTTTAGAATTTCTTCTTCTGTTATATTTTAACATTTCAATCATACTGAGCATATTTTCTGAGAAACACGACGTTCAAAATGCCATGTTTTTTGGGGTGCATGAATTTCACTGCTCTGTTATACCGTCTAAGTACGTAATCGGATTAGCTTTGACTAACAACGGCATGACGCTTTGTGTAAGCAAAGGGATACGACGCGTCGCAGCGCTGCGATGCATCGTAAGTTACGACGAGTTTGATGAAATCAGGTGCTGTTCTATGTGCCTAAGAAAACAAAAGTAAAGGGCCGATTGAAGGTGAGGTATTATTTAAATAATACATATATAGAGACATTTTAGCAAATAATCAAAGGGTCTACTGCAATCTAAATATTTTTTAGAAATGTCGTTTTTGACGTTCAGCAACCCGTAAACTCACGTAAATAAACTGATATTTGATGTACTTTTTGCTGTACACCCACCAAATGGGAGAACAGAAATCCAATATAGGTAGAACAAGAGTCTTGTATAGATGAAGGGCAGCGTTGGAAGTCGATCCACTCGTAATCAAACGGATGAGGCCCATAGTTCTATTGCACTTTGTGATACATCCTGAACCATGATAATCGCTACAATATATTTCGGATTTGTCTGTTTTTTCTTTATTATCGGGGTATCGCACAGCTTGCTTGTTCACTTTGGAGCCGTCCAACCACCATCCAGTTGTCACCTTCATCTTGCAGCCGTTGAGGGCACCTTTCCGGTTGGACTTCGATGTGAAGACCCACCAAGATGCCATATGATAGTCCTGGCAGAGGCAAAGACAGACGCATCTGTCTTTGCCTGGATAGGTGAGTGTCACCAAACTATTGTTTAGTTACTTTTTTTTTTCTTTCTTTTTTAAGTGTATCGCAAGAGCTGCTCAAGGTGTGGGATCAACGGCCTGAGGGTAATTTCATGGATTTCGGAATGGGACATGCAACCTTTATATTACCTCGTGATACCATCGTTTGCAATGAGGCTTTCTTCTGGAGGTGATTTACAATCGCACTGAAACTTAGATTTCATCTGGTGGGAAAATCGCAATGACCTTTCTGGGCTCCATATCAGTTAATGACACCAAAACATTTTGTTTTATACTCTTTCATTCTACGGACATAGGCGGCTGCATGGTCGAGACGGAGGTCGGGCAACCGTGCCTGCTTCGTCTGTGATTGACCGGAATGCGATCTCGCATTTGCGAAATAACTGTTCTGGAATTCTCTGCTTTACCCTAAGTCTTTGCAGAATTTCACGAAGCGTTAGTGACAGGGAATTTATTGAGATTCTGTCATCTTCAGAGCGAATCTTACTGCGAAAGTAAAGGCTCAAAATCAACTTAACATCACCAAACCCCCAATTCTTTCCAAGATGGTACCCGTCTAGAATCCCTTCCAAGCTGTGGACGAGATCTGCGCTATACCTCTTGTTGGCGGGCTGCCCGGGAAATCGAACAGGCCGCCCACGAAAATCACGCATTTCGCGCTAAAGGTTGCCCTCTGCGAGTTGTTACAATCCGCGGACGCGTGTAGGTGCCGTGAACACGGCCAGAAGCACCCCGAGTGCTACGTACACCGCTCTCCGCGACCATTGTAGAAAATGGCAAATACTATTAAGACATGCAAGCGAGCAGCATTGACATTGACTCGTCGGTTGCAGGTCAGTGATTGGATGAAACACTATTATCATTTTTGATACATAACTGTTGAATGGTCAAGGTTTGCAAGTTGGTGTATTTGTCTCAGGACGTAAGGCAGCGTGCACCGGAATTCTGAATATATACATGTACCTCGTATCAACGCATACACAATGTAATATGATACATATGAGTGATTTTCTGTCTTGCTAGTTTCTAGACCACAAAGGAGTTGTAAGACGCACAATAAAAATGTGTGATTTATAACAACGATCTTGAAGATTACCACATCTAATAAAAACGAAGATTGAATATATCACTGAAAAATACGCTCTCGTGTAATGGTATATGGTGCAAAACAGGATTTGTAAGTGAAATTGTACGTGCCAGACTCAACGGTAATATTAAACTACATTTACATCGGTCGGTTGGACACAGAGCGAGTGGCAGTCAAGCGATAAAAGAAGAAATAGAGTTGAAGGCTAGCATCAACACGTACCCGTTTATGAAAAGGGGGCAATTAAACTCAGGTAAATCGATGAAGGAGCCGATGGCACGTTTTTTGTAATTAACTAAGAGCAAGCTGTATTGTTAAGTGGAGTGCTGCATGCTGGGGACACAATAACCATTATTACGTATACCGTAGAAGCTGTATGACGACAAGTCGATTTTGTAGGCGCAAGGCCAGTCTTGCAAGGGAGTAGTGCGCGTTCCCTGTTTTGACGCAGAAATAAGTGAAGAACTGCTGGCTGATGTGAAAAACCCGCGGAAAATGTTGGTCTTCAGTTGGACTTTAGGGCTTTTATGTTCCCTCTCTTTGCTACCTGTACAAGGGAAGATGTGTAGCGCCATGATCAAGGCTGCACCCGGTGATGATCTGACCGCGCTTCGTGACAACGCTTTCGCGGCTTTCAGAACCGAGTGCCGCGGTAAACAAGGCAATCTCGACGACACCAAATGTAAGTAATTCTACTCAAAATATGTTGAAAGCGCAATTATAGAATGCTGTCAAACGGGGAAAACTCAAGAATTGTTTGTATACTTATAACATAATGAGAAGCACGAAGCGCATTGAAACAAAAAAGGTGTTTTTTTCATGAGAAGTAAAGCATCAATTTAAGAATTGCACTATAAAGGCATTTGTTAGCAAAAGTTTGATTTCTAAAATGACTGTTTTCTATAGTGTATACGAAACGTGTGCAATTAGAATGCGGAGTTAGTTTTAGTCTTTAAATCATAATATTTCACATGGGGCTTTATGTAATCAAGAACAGGTCCATAGGACAATGAATGTAACCAAGAGTAGGACTAAGAATATGATCCTTTAAAGAACCATGAAATCAAGTTTTCGCATGATTCAAATTGCTTGAAATGCAATTGTTTTTTTTAAATTTCCTTTTTTTAGTTTTACTATCGCCATTTTAAAAATGCTTTTAAAGACCTTTTGGGTTTTGTTTACGCCTTTGGTCTTTTTTTTTTAGTGAAGTTATCACAGTATCAAGATAAAAGGGGCTCTATATTTGGGCAATGTTCTTGTTTTTAACATGCGTTTTTTTTCGATTAATGCACAGGGGAATGTGCAAGAGTATAAATGTCTCTTTCACCGATAATTATAAAACTGTTCAGAGGATTTCCCTTTCAAACAGCGTCCTCAAGTGGCAGAAAACACCACGATATAATGGTTCTTATACAAACAGTGATAGTTCTATAGAAGCCCAAGTGATAACCCTGTGTCATATTAATGTGTAGCATAAATCTTCTTATTAACACATATCCTATAGCCTGATAAATATCTTTATGTATTATCTGTTTATTTATGACCTGGGGTTCACATAGCTTGCTCGTTCAATTTGGAGCCGTCCGACCCTCCAGTTGCCACGTTCATCTTGCAGCCGCTGAGGGCGCCTTTCCTGTTGGACTTCGATGTAAAGACCCACCGCGATGCCATAATAGTCCTGGCGGAGGAAAAGACAGAAGCGTCTGTCTTTGCCTGGATCAGTGAGTGTCATTGATTTATTGTTTAGTCACTTAATTTTGTTCTCTCTTTAAAAATGTATCACAAGAGCCAATCAAGACTTGCGATCACCGGCCTGGGGGAATTAATGGAGTTCGGATAGGGACATGCATAATAAGATACATCTCGTGATACCATCGCACGCAAAAGAGCTTTCTTGAGGAAGTGATTTAAATCTCATTGAAAAGAGATTTTATCTGTTTGGAAAATGACACTTACCATATTCAGTTAATGACACCTCCAACTTTTGTTTGATACTCTTTCATTCTACAGCCATAGGGGCTGGTCAAGACAGAGGTCGGCCATCCGTGCCTGCTTCATCTTTGGCTCGCCGGAATGTGGGCAGTTGCTGGGTGGGCGTTCAGAGCACATCGAGGTAGATATCGTCGTCGACAGTGAAAGTCGCCCCTTCTGGATGGAGTACAAACACGGCGTGGTGACCGTCGGCAAAGGAGGACAGGAGGAGGCTTTCTTGGAGTGGGACGCCGCTGCGTATCATCATCGCCACATATCAACGCCCGTATACGTCGGTATAAGTTCTTGGACATATGTACCTGCGGACTGGGTGTTCTACCAATTCTGTGCCTAAGAGTACAAAAGCAATGGGCAGAATGAGTGTGATGTAATACGAGGTACAGACAGTTGACATAATACGTAAGTTGAGGCATTTGAGAATTTTTCAATATTCTAAGAAAGTTTTCTCGGATAACTAATTTGTTGACCTTTATGGTCTTTGGTTTTACTGAAGCGATTCCAATTGAGTAGAGAACATTTACAGTGTTGCGCTCTTTGTTGATGGTTTGTGATGGATAGTGGTCATTGGTATCACTGTCTATATTGTGCTTATGCTTATCACTGAGTCATTCATTGTTGAGCTATGGTGGTCGGAGTTATGGTGGTCGGGGGTAACGCCTAATGCTTCCGGTTTACCCTGCTTTTTGGTATTCCGATTAATATTCTTAAATTAAACTTGAAGCGGTGGCACATACTCACACAACTTTTGTGTCTGTGTACTTTTATTGGAGTTTGAGTATCAGTTTATTTATAGAGGAGTTTATTTCGAGTATGTATTTATCCTCTTTCTTTTTGTGACATTCATTTAGCATTACACTAAGTGTTTACATAATTGTGTTATTCCTGTATATTTATCACTGTTGCAGGTATTGAATAAGTGTTCTGTTGAATTGAAAATTGAATTGAATTGCATATATAGCGAAGAAAAATTTTCTTAGGTTTGCTTGTGATCTCAATTCGTTTTAATATCATGTAAACGAAGGTACAGTTGTAATGTTAATAAGTTATCCGTAATGGTAAGGCTTAACACATACCGGTACACAAGGGCGTCAATCGCTTCTCAAAAGTGGGGGACATACCGTGATCAGAACTAATGCGATTCTAGATGGTCTGTGGTGTGATCTTACGCAATTTCTGACCACTTTAACCAATAATTTCTTAGCAAAAGATAATAATTTGAACATCGTTTTCGAGGTTGGAGTCATCGAATCAGCTATTCTGAGCTAAAGCGTGGGGTTCGAGGCCTGCTTAAGGACCCCGAAAAAATTGATTCTAGACGCTCTGTGGTGCGATCTGAGGCAATTTCTGACCACTTTAACCAATATTTTCTTAGCAAGAGATAATAATTTAAACATTATTTTCAAGGTTGAAGTCATTGCATATTTTATTATATTCTCAGCTATTTGCGTGGGGTTCGGGGCCCGCTTAAGGCCCCGAAAAATATTGGATTCTAAATTCTCTGTGGTGCGATCAGAGGCAATTTCTGACCACTGTAACCAATATTTTCTTAGCCAAAAATACACTGTAGTATAGGACCCTGTAAATGAGTTCAAAAATCTGGGGGGGGGTTGATATTGTGTCCCCCATCCTTCAAAAAGTGTGGGGGGGACATGTCCCCCTGTCCCCCTGTCCCCCCCCAGGATTGACGCCCATGCCGGTACATACTGAATGACTAGCTATAACGTTCATATGGACGTATATACACCCCACACAATGTATCACAGTATCCACATATAAAATGGGACTTTTCTGTTTTGCTTGTTTCTCGATCACTGAAGAGTTGTAAAGACGGCTATTATATACGTTTGTAATTAACAATTTTAACAGCATTCTTCAAGATTACCGTATCTTTTGAAAATGTACACAAAAGATGAATATGGCTGAAATAAAAACACGCTCCTGTGTAAAATATAGTATTTCCCGGCCAATTTCCCAAAATGTTAATTCACTGCTGAAAATCGGTCATTCATTTCCGTCTGAAATGGAGAATCGCTCTGAACAAGCGTTTCATTTTCGCTACCAGAGCATTCGATTCCATTTCAGTTCAATCAATTAAGTGATTGAGCAGCGCCTTTCGTTTATGTCCATTCATATGCGTTTACAAGACTTCTTTTTCGCTTTTAGAGGGCGATTTCAAACATTTACTGTTCTATTTTACTTTTATTTTAATGCCATCGGCATCAGAAACAATTAGGGGTTTCTTTTTTAACCGTCAATCAAATTAGCTGTACCGGAAATCAATTTGGAAAAGGTATGCTTGTGTAAATGAATGCACAGGTATCGTAATTGGCCGTCTGTTTCTCAAAACCAAATGCACGGACAATGAAAACGAATTAACTATCGTTGAACTGAAATGGGATTAAATACGTGCATTCAAAATTCAGACGAAAAGGAATGATCGATTTTCAAAAGTGAAATGAACATTTCAGGAAATTGGCCGAGAAAACCTGTATACATGGTGTATTTAATGTAGTATTTTTAAGTGTATAGAGTTGCTGCGCGTAGAACCACAACCCTAATGGTGACTGCTCTATGTTCCGACACCCCTATGTTCCGACAACCTAGATTGTGTTACTCCCGGTTAGGGTTAGGGTTAGGGTTAGGGTTAGGCTTAGGGTTAGGGTTAGGAATAGGAATATGTGCAGTCGGAACATAGGGGTGTCGGAACATAGAGGTGTAACTATATTCATTTTGGTCGGTTGGACACGGAGTGATACAATATTACATGGTGTATTAATTACAGTATTTTTTAATCCTTGTTACTGGGCATGCAAAACTTCCACAGCAATTTTTCATTGTGTGTACTTACAGTCTGAACTAGCCTTTGTAAATGTTAGCGTTTTGTCGCTTTGGTAGTTCTAAAGCATTTTTATCAACTTTATCAATCTGGCCGCGCTTCGTGAGAAGGCTTTCGCGGCTTTCAGAACCGAGTGCCGTGGTAAACAAGGCAATCTCGACGACACCAAATGTAAGTGGTTCTACTCTATAAAAAAAAGTTGAACACGTGACTATAATAATAACTATGTTGTCCTTTAATACATGGAAATTCAGAAATGTCGTTTCTACATACCAAATGAGAAGCATGACGCACTAAAACAGGGGATTTTTATGAGCAGGATTCACCGTAGGAATTGCACTAAAAGTGCATATGTAGGCCTAAGCAAAACCAGATTGCTGAAATGATTTGTTTGCTAACGTTTTATGCAAATTTGGAGGCAAAGTAACTAGCATTATCTTTAGGCCTGGGCTTCATCTTATCAAGAATACGCCTTGAAAGGAGTTTTTTCCGTGATTCAATTTTCTTGAAATGCACTTTACTTTCTTACTTCCCCTTTTTTAATTTTAGTATCCGCACCTTTAAAGACGTGTAAAGCCCTTTTGATTTTTACGCTTATTCAAATTGAATATTGATAAGAAGGATTGCGAAGTAATCAGACACCGTGTTAGATAAAACGGTAAAAGTTAAAACGGTCGCTCGCCACGGGAGGCCCGTCGTAAAAATAAAACTACCGATCGTCCAGACATCGTTTTAAGTATAGCAAGTTCAACTCGAAGCAGTTTATCTCGGTTTCTAAGGTCACGTAGAACATCCGCCTCGGCAAAAACCGCGCGCTAAAAAGAGCCTTCACTCTTCCATTTTGACAGTTAGCTACACGCGGTCTGAGCCCCTCACCGTGTGATGCGTGTTGCCATGCCGTGTTTGACATCGCAGCCTCGGCCGGTCATGTAGTGTGGCACGCGGTAAACGTGACGACAGTCACTTGTCCACCGCGGCGATTTCCCCTTTTTTTCCAAGTATCGTATCGGCTTTACACCATTTGTGTTTACATTTCGGGGCTATTTTCTGTACCTTTCGTGGTGCAAAAAGACATTAAAAAAATGTTCTAACAAACACGTCATTGAACAGATTCCACTGCACTCAAGGTTTACTGCATCAACTTGACAACTTGCCGGCACAATATGTCAGTCACGTGAAAATACACTTGATATTAACGTCGCAATATTGACCAATCAACGCCAAGGTTTTCCTGGTAGTTGAATATATTAGTGTATTATGATAATTACGCTCCGGTTAGCGGTTATTGCGTTGGCATCTACATGTTTGTCATCGCATCGTACGTGTGTTCGTGTGCGATCGAGTGAGCACGATGTGAAACTGGGACTATGTGGTCAGAAAACTTGCGGAAATTGGACTTGAAATTGGATTTTTTTTAACGGTAGGAGAATTAGGACATTGTTTGCTTGATACAAAAGCGCGCCACGGAGAAGGCGTTACGTAACTCCGGGTCACTGCGCTGGCTAAAACGGGCAGCGTTTTAGATAAAACCGTTCAGACATCGTACTAGGAGATAAATTCGTTCTGGTTATTCGCTAAACCCTCCCTCCGAGGGGGTTTAAGTTGCCGTTTTATTTTCCAGTTGAACTCGATTCGGTCTAAATAAAAGAGCGTTCAGACATCGTTTTAGCAAAAAAAGTTACACTGAATCGAGTCACGGATCCTAGACACCAGGATAAACGACTGTTCTGAGCTCTAGTACAAAATGCACTGAGCGGACTTGCCTTAATTGGTTAGACGGGTGATAACAGGCATTAATACCCGTTGGCGCGTAATCGCGAATTTTCCAGGTGTCCTATTGTGTTGGGTTTTTGCAAGACATCTAAAACGGAAATATTCATAAAAATGTAAGCAAAACTGCTCCTTATTTAAGATTTAATTGTTCCAAAAATTGTTTAAAAATAAATACTTCAGGATATAACGAATGGTATTGTGCAGTTTTTATCGTCAAAGATGAAGTATTTACCCGGGAAATAAACGTCAAATAACGAGAACACCGTTTACCCAAATTTCGTTTTTAATAAGCTTTTATTAAAAAGTTTTAGAGAGATAAGATGCCGAACCGATGAAACAAAAGCGACATTTCATTGTTCATCTTAAAGCTAAAGATATTGTGCCGGCTCGGCATTACCATGGTTATGTAGTTATCACTTATCAGAATTCAATAATAAAGACCAAAAACGTAGACTCATGAATATTCAAAAATATAATTCGCTGGCTTGACAGGCTTCGAGGCCAGATCGGGCGCAGAGCCTTGCAATCTTTAAGCCACCGCGCGCAGTGGTCTTTGTTGAAAAGTATTCATGGTATTTGCCACCAGTACGGGCCGTTATCACGCGTCTAACCAGGAGTTGGGCCGAGTCGTTAATCCTTGTGTGTAGGATCCGTGATCGAGTTCAACCGGTGTTTTAAGGGAATTTAACACGGTGTCTGAACGACTCCATAGGCTCCAGATAAGGGGAATTCAATTTTCAGAAATGTTCATTTTATGTCCTTTCATTGTGGTAGGGGAAATGTTTTAAAAAGGCTAAATGTCACTTTGACACGTATCCAAAAAATCTACAGTGGATTACCCCGTCAAACAGCGCCCTCAAGTGTTAGAAAACACCATGATATGATGGTCCTTACAAACTATGATAGGCCTTTCAAAGCCTTATGGTAACCCTGTATGATATTAATGTGAACTATATATCCCATAGCCTGATAAATATATTTCTATTTTGCACGTATATTTATTTTATTACGTGGGGATCACACAGCTTGCTTGTTTACTTTGGAGCCGTCCGACCCTCCAGTTGCCACGTTCATTTTGCAGCCGCGGAGGGCGCCTTTCCATTTAGACTTCGATGTGAAGACCCACCGCGATGCCACGATAGTCCTGGCGGAGGAAAAGACAGAAGCATCTGTCTTTGCCTGGATCGGTGAGTGCCCGTGAACTTTGGTTTAGTCACTTGTCCTTTTTTAAGTGTATCGCAAGGGCCTCTAGAGATGTGGGATCAACGGCCTGGAATTGGATGGAGTTTGGAAGGGTACATGCAACTTTAGTTACCCTTCATGATACCGTGGAGGTCACAGGAGGTGATTCTTGTGCGGGTGATTTACAATTTCACCAAAATAAGATAATATTATGTGGTTGGAAAATCACAATGAGCTTTCTGGGCTCCATATCAGTTCATGACACCCAAAAAGTGTGTTTGATACTGATCTTTCATTCTACAGACATAGGCGGCTGGTCAAGACAGATATCGTCCATCCGTGCCTGTTTCGTCTATGACTCACAGGAATGCGGGCAGTTGCTGGGTGGGCGTTCAGAGCACATCGAGCTAGATATCGTCGTCGATAGTGAAAGTCGACCCTTCTGGATGGAGTTCAAACACGGCGTGGTGACCGTCGGCAAAGGAGGACAGGAGGAGGCTTTCTTGGAGTGGGACGCCGCTGCGTATCATCATCGCAACATATCAACACCGGTATACCTTGGTATAAGTGCTTGGAGACATGTATCCGCGGACTGGGTGTTCTACCAATTCTGTGCATGAGAAAACAAAAGCATTGGCATGATGAGGGTGCTGTATTTCGAGGTTCAGACAGAAATATATATTAAGGCAGTTCAGCAAATATACTGCTATCTTATGATTTAAGAAATGTCGTTTTTTAAGTATAGCAACCGTCATACTTTCTCTACATGTGTGCTAAATGGGAGACAAGTGAGAACGAGGTTGACACCCTACTTGCGTCACGAAAATATTAGCCATAGTTTTGGAAATGATCATATTGGACAAGGGGTATATTGTTGTGTTGAAAGTACTAGATTTTACTTTTTATTTTGTCATCGTATGTGCTTACAGTCTGAAATAGTCTTTGCAGATGTTGGCGTTTTGTCGCTTTGGTAGTTTTAAAGCATTTTTATCAACTATTGTCAAGCAAATATGAATTGTAGAGGAGTGACGAATTATAGCGACGAAATGCATGTAGGGTGGTTTTTGATGATGTTAATTCGTTTTTAATATCGTATAAATAACGTACATATGGAACGGTGATCCATAATGTTAAATTTTCGCGCTTTTTAATTGATACTGGTTCGGGAAAGATTACATGCCTTAGACTACATGCCTACGAGGCGGGTTCCAGAGGGAATTGTTGGTGCTACCAGAAAAACTACCACACGGCAGCGAGCTGGATACTCACCGGGTTGACGTCACCTGGGCGCGTATCATTTTTACTTCCCAGACGCGCGGCGGAATCGGCCAATGATGCGCTCCAATTTGATCATGAATACTTATGAGGTGTAGTAATTATAAAGACTTCATGAATTTGTAAATGATCTATCTATTACATACACACCAGGGATGAGTATCGCTGGGGAAAAAGTGCTGTATGTGGAAGAGTGCGGGATATAGTTTGTAATAAATACAGAGATACATCGTTGAGTATAATGTTTGGCTGTTAATTTATTTTCTATTTATATGCTTATGGTTCAAACTTTGCACTTTGGTCAGCTCGGTAGTTAACCTTTTTTCCAAAAGGGTATTGTCTAGAAGGCGTAAGTTGTAATTAATGTTTTTTCATAATAACGTAAAAATGAATGCCAGTTTGATTTAAACATCGTTTAAAATAACGTCCAGACATTGTGGCCTCGTGGTTAAGGGCACTAGATTCGTGGTCTGTGGGTAAGGTTGCAGGGTATGGGTTCGAGTCCAGACGGGGTTGTGGTGCGGGGTTGTCTCCCTAATGTCACAGCCCCCCCCCCCCCCCTTTTAGAGGCAACATTTTACAGTCTCAATTACATTAAATTTGTTGCTCGTGGTCTAATTAGTAAACATATCGAGATTCGTGGGAAAAGGACAAGGGAATATTGGGTTAGGACACATTTAAGTTTGAAAATTTTTGTGCACAAGTCTATGGGGATGTCTCCCAAATGTCCAATCCAAGGTAATAATAATAATTATTATTATTATTACTGAATGTTGTTTTAGGTGATCCATGATGTTAATGTTTCTGCACATACCCAGTGACTAGTGATGAGGTCACTGTATTGCACGTCTATTCAGCCGGCAAATGTATTGCAGCATACACTGTTATTTCGGTTGTGTAAAAATCAAACGATTGTGTACTATATCAACCTAGCAACCCGTCGTGTAAACTGTTGTTTACACAACTTGTGTAAAATATTACACAACTTGTTCAATTTTTTACACAACTGGTTGCTAGGTTCATATAGTACACAACCGAAATAACAGTGTGCATAGTGATTTTAATAAAATCCTGATTGTTACCAGACGACAGAACAGTTGTAGAAACATCTATAAATTTGTAATTGATGTCGATCTATTAAATGTACACCAAGGATGAGTATCGCTAGGGTATAAAACGCTGTATGTGGAATACTGCGGGCTGAAATGCAGTAGTTTTAAATATAGAGATATTTTGCATGCAAAAAGTTCAATTGTTATTAATAAAAATAGGCAATTGAGCCCAATGTTATTAATAAAAGTAGGCAATTTAGTCGTTTGGGCATGGAGTAATTGTCAATTAATGAAAACGCGTGTTCAGAGCGATTCTCAAATTCAGACGAAAATGAATGACCGATTTTCAGAAGTGAATGAACATTTTAGGAAATTGGCCGGGAAAACCTATTTAATAGTGTGCGTTCTTTCAGCAAAACGAAAACAAGTCACACACATCCCTATATGATTTGTTTTCGTTTTGCTGAAAAAACACTGAACTTTTTTGTGATCCGTGGACAGAACCTTAAAACGGTGGTTGTGTTTAAAATTCCGTAACTTGAAAAGTACATAAGCGATTTGAATGATTCTTGTAATAAAAGAAAGCTTATGAATGGGGCTTTTATATCCTAGATTTTGAAAGTGCTACATGCAGAACTTCACTAAAACAACAGTCCAAACATTTTGGGTTTTGGTTTTTTTACTCACCCTGCACACAAACAGTGAATGTCACTGAAAGAAAAATGCGCTCAATATGAAATATTACTTTAATGAATGAGAATGGATGTGCATGCAAAACTGTCACCGCAATAAATAAATAATGTAGATCGGTTGGGCGCAGAGTGGTTGACAATAAGGTAAGCGACAACAAAGAGAAAATGGAAATGTCGGCAAGCACCGACGGGTTAAGTAGCAAGAGACAAATTAAAAATTAAAAATTAAAGAAGCCGCTGGCAGTCTGCTGATAACAAAAGCCAGAGCAACTTGAAAGTAACCAGTGTTGAGTGCACGGAGAACCTAGTACACAAAAGAACCTTTGTTACGGTTGCCAGGGAAATTATTGTGAGGACAATGGCAGGCGCCCCTGGAGTCGAGGCTGCTCAAAAGTGGCCAGTCTTTTTAATGGACCGATCCAGTAAGCATCGCCTTATGTATTCTGACCAATCACAGCTGTGATTTATGTCCGACATGCGTGCACGCGTGTATAATGCGCGCGGCAGGAAAATGCAGTGTGGCATTGGAGATCGAGAGGAGCACGTGTTAATTTGCCCACGTGCGCAGTGGGAGGGGCTTACTGGATCGGTCCATTGTTGGCGCACGGAGCCCACACTACCATGCTACTAGTGAGTCAGTGTTATACAATGCGCATGGTTTGAGGGAAGTAGTGGGAATTACTGGTCCCGAGGTGTAGGTCACGTCGGGAGGTAGTCAAGCTGACCTATACCGAGGGACCAGCAGTAATTCGAACTATTTTAGTAGCCTTATTGCCTTGTCGTTAATGGCCTTCGTAGATTGTGCATCTTCATTCTTGCGGTACGCGCGACGCGCGCGCTTATCTCCATAAAAGGAGTTGTTTACGTTTTACTTGCGAGCTGGACACTGAGGGTTGTTTCGAAAAACAGAAAGAAAAAAAAAATTTGAACAAAATTGTTGGACATTCATAATTTTTGACTGGTTTTGACGTTTGGACCGAAAACTTTTGATTTTTTGACCGAAAAGATATTTCCGAATAATTATGTGCTTGGTCGGTACAACTATGTTTAAGACTGGTTGGAGTCTGGAATGCTTCGCTTCGGGTAATAATACACACGTAAACCATCACTATACTCAATATAACATCACCATCTATTGTTATGTACGTGTCGACAATTGTGAAACTGCATCCAATTAGGACACTAACCTAAAAGCATTTTTACTTAATTCTCGAGAACAATAAACAACGTGCAATAGCTGTTACAGAATTACAAACTAGTTAAATACGAGACTTAAACTACCGGTACGTAAAGGGACGCTGCGTCCTGGAATACGCCCAATTGGGCTACACAACACGTTTTGAACGAAATGATGTTAATCGGAAAGAACATTTCAAAGTAGGCTATACGTTTACACCACTTTCCTTTAAAAACTGGCCACTTTTCGTAGTATCTTGTGTTATTCATGCGACTTTCGGGGTCCACTTTTGCGACTCAAAAAAGTCGGGCTGTTCGCCGTGCTAGTTGTTGTAGTTTCTGCCGTCAGGGGTATTTCGCCTTTTGCGGACGTGTAAGAAATCACATTTTGTACATTGATGATTGGTCACCTCTGTTTGTTAGCACGGTGCTGTGTACGTGTGTAATACTAGACACACACAACGTGTATCGTACATTGTATGAAAACGACAGGAAACACGTATCATACTGCGTCGTGTCCGATGTAAATATTCGCTCTTTTTTCGTCTTTTCTCAGGAACGAGAGTTAGACATTAGGCTGGTTTCCTTTCAACCAGATGTTTGAAATAGGATAAGAAAACAATCCTGAACATTACATTTTCGAGGATTTCAGGACGCAGTGCCCCTTTAAAGGCAAAACGAAATATGTCGAAATATACTTAACAATTCTTTCGATTGTGAAATCAACTTATTTTTTTAGAAGCAATAGAAGAAAATCTACAATTGTTTTGCTTTAAATCGTATCACTTAAAATTAATGTGTTATTTTTCAGAATTATAAACATCACGTCTTCGAGCATTTTCAAGCGTTTTAAGTCACTTTAAAACGTCAGCTGCCGCGATTGTTTGTGCACAAAATACATTAATATATCACAGAATTACAGGGTGGGTCCAACAGAAAGCGACCAGAATTAATATTTTTGTTTCCATAAAACTAAAACAATTAAATTTGATACACTAATAAAGCATGCACTAAACGAGCATGTTGTTCCACTCAAGTGAATAAAATATATAGAAATCTACCCATGTTATCAGAAATTATGATGTTTTAATAAATATGACCCATTTTACAGCTGACCATGGTATATGCCAAATGTTTTAAAGGTTTTATGCTGAGTGAGAACCAGAGACTACACACATGAATAAACATTGAAATGAGATTGTAATAATAGTAGTCGTCTGAAACATATTCTTTATTTGTAAGTTTTTGTGTTTTGTATAATGGGTAACAAATCAAGTGTTTCTCTGAAAAGATGATGGTGATTTCTGTCGGTTATCCTATGGGAGTTTTCATTCATTGATGAAGAAAGGAAACTGGCAATGGTTCATTGTATTTAAAATGTGTTCATCAATACCTACACAAAATACCTCCTCTCTCTTTATGTAACATAGTTTTTTTTCCACTTATTCTTTTTTGTTGTTATTGTAATTTTCCTAATTGAATTTTTTTTTTACTTTTATTTTTTTTGTTTCACCCTGATACCTATACCTATTTGCATTTCTCCCTCCGTCTACATATGCCTCCTTGTATCAACCGTGTGCGTCGTCTAAACATTATTTTTCCTCTATCATATAATATTATTCATTTCAAATTCTACTCATTACCATTTGTTCGCCCTTTGTCCGTTTATTTGTTTGTTCGTTTGTGCGTCCGTTATATTTCTTCTCTTCTGTAATTTGTACATATATTATGTTGTACTTATTTACTATCATACTACAAATGTATACCCCAGTATTGTTTATTTAACTCTAAGGCAT
The DNA here is from genome assembly GCF_015706575.1 of Patiria miniata. Classification (NCBI taxonomy): domain Eukaryota; kingdom Metazoa; phylum Echinodermata; class Asteroidea; order Valvatida; family Asterinidae; genus Patiria; species Patiria miniata. The sequence continues at coordinate 8,261,520 of NW_024037067.1, forward strand.
TCCCCTTACAAGCTTCGGCTTTTTGTGTTTATGCCTCCAACTACTGTTGTTGTTTTTTCTTCATGTAATCATTACAGTGTTTGTATGATTTGGAAATAAATGTTGCATTGAATTGAATTGAATTGAATACGTATTGCGTCGGTAAACGATCAGTGGTGGGCTGCTGAAGTTAGTGGTACGTGTCTTTCGATTAATATAGAGATAACTGCTGATTATATTACTTGAAATTTCCATAGTCACCAGCAGTCAACAACCTGAACTGCTTCCTATGTTATTTTATTTTCTTATTTTGTCAGTTTCTTTGATCACCCTGTTGTGGGAATTTGTGCGTATTAAGATTTAACAATATGTCAGTTTAGGAAACATTGGGCCAGTATTTTTCTCGACCTTGACAATTTGTATGGCGTTTTCTTTTTTCGTCTCTTTAGTTTTCCAAAGATATCAATGAAAACGATTACCCATGTTAATATAGGTTTTTCCGGCCAATTTCACCAAGTTTTCGTTCAATTTAACGCCTGGCTCATTCGATTTAGATTGAAATTGAAAGATCATGCAGATCGGCATTCGACAATCAAAAAGAATCATTCAATTTCACTATCGGAGCATTCTATCGCCTTTTAGCTTCACTCGTCCCTATCAAAGATGCAGTCATATTAAAAGTATCGCGTTGTTCATTCAATTTCGTCTAAACCATTAGTAAGGGGTTGATCGGGCATTCGTTTTCATTAATGGGCAAACATGTTTCACATTTTGTCAAACATCTTTTAAGACTTCATACGTATGTATTCCTTAGCGTAAATCATATGTAATGACTTCAAACCGTAGATTGACTTTCTTTCTTAAAGGGTATGTGCAATGAATCTTTCTCAGGAATTCTTTTTGCGCAACTCTGTGAAATGTAAAAAAACTACACATTTGACAACACTTTTGGGGTAAATATTATTGCAAATGTGCACTTCTTTAAGCATTAAGTTTCCATGTTTTTCCGGACTAACGCTGTTACTGTGATGTCATTTCAGGAAGACACTGTTCAGTTCAGGTTTTTTTCTTTCAAATTATTCATCCAAAATTTGCTAATTGAAAACATTTGTGGGAAAGGGATGGTTATGGGATGGCTTACTACCATGTACTGACACATCATATAATCACCACATAAAAGAAATTTATGACAGCAAAATATCCAAAATTCTATCAACTTTTTTCGCTGAAATAGCCGTGTAACATTAATCATGCTCGAAATGCCATCACAGGTTTTCTAATGAATATGAAACTTTGCATTAGCATAAAAACGGAGAAGGCACCAAAACACCCCTCAAAATGGAAAATAAACTTGCAAATACGGTCAAATGTGACACAAAGATATATTTTCAAGGTTTGCATTGAAAAGTTTGCAAGGGCCCTGTGAATATGGTAAGTGTTCGGTCAGACATACGCAAGAAAACATTTAAGAAATAACGCAAGAGAAGTGTTCCCGACGGTACAACCATTGCCAAACATACCGTCACCGACACCACGAAGTAACACCCATCTACATACCAGTAAAAACTAGTAATCGGAGAAAACGGCAACTAAAGTTGAACGCCTTCTAAAACAACACTTTGCGTCAAAACGACAGAGTGTTTTCAGTTGGGTTTCTCGTTGTGGACACTTGATGAATTGAATTTATTAAATCTGCTGTTTTTCACTCGTTTGTGTATTAAATAAACAAGAAATAAGAGAAAAAAGATGAGTGTTAGTTCGTGAAACCGAAAAAGCTGCGAAACTGTAAATTTTCGTTTTCACGAAGTAACACTCTTCAATGTATTTAACACGAGGAAAGTGCAACTTCAGGTCAGCGCGCGCGCGCTCATACAACTTGTTACAAGAAGAGTGTTACTTCGTGAAAATGTTTTTGCTCACTTATGAGCAGAGTGCGCGCAATGCATTGCAATGGAAAATGGAACTTGAGTGTTACTTCGTGAAAACGAAAATTGTCACTTTTGCGCAAAAGTTGCCATGGATACTTAGCGTAATTATTAAAGTAAAGCTCTTGAAGCTTTGAAACTTCGTGCAATGGTAGGCCTTGATGAATAATGTTTAAAAATCCAAAAAACTGAAAATCGAAAAAAATATGCTTTAACACGGTAGAGTGTTACTTCGTGGTGTCGGTGACATGTCCCGATGTCTTACACGTCAAGAAATCGTCAACGTAAAAAAGCGTTTAAACAAGTAGAAAAGATCAACAGTGAAAAAGAAATTATCTTAGTCCCTTTCAATTCATTATTTTGTTACATCTTGTTTCCCTCATATCAGTTGATTTGTAACATTGTACATTTTACGGTCGTCAAGATTTTTTTTTGGGGGGGGGGGAATGAACCTCGGAGAAAAATAGGAAAAAAATATTGATTAAAAAATCTTACTAATTTAAATGATCAAACGATGAAAGCGATTGCCCATAAACGAATAAGAAACGAAAAGCATGGTTATACGTTATAAGCGCACAGATGTTCGCTAATTTTTGTCTTGAATGCACCAAAACGAAATAGGCTGCCCGAAAAAGAACATTCACAGCAAAATCTTGGCTGCCTAAAAATGAAATTGAATGAACCCCAAATGAAAAAGAAACCCCCATTGGACCACATGTGCAAAACTCACGCGAAATTGAATGGCTGATAATGAAACTGATTAGAAAAATTCGGAAATTCGCCGGGAAAACCTATACTTCCTTGCTGAAAAAAAAAAATCGTTTACATCTGGCAAATAAAGGGATGTTTTTGTTGATCCTCTAGTGAGCAAGATTCGCCGATGTTTGATGCGGTGGTAGGGGGCACCGTGTCGCAATACGTGTCAGAGTAGTCGCCATCTTGGATTATGGACTGGTTTTCATGGTTTCCTACTTCCCGCAAGGAAAGACCTGTGACGTTCAGATGAAAAGGAGGAAAGCCAATTTAGTAAAGTAGCAACTTGACTTCAAATTTCCCAAGAATTTCTTACTGGGATTTCTGACACTTGGTGGCGCTGTGCCCAAATTTAGACGTTCCTTGTGATTGAATTAGTCCCTGCAACTATATTGCTCAAATAATTTCATGCATTTGCAATTGTGTTCATTTTGTTTTCTATATTGCCAAGTAAAGCGAGGGGGCAAAATTCATCCTCTATGAAACAAGTGCGAATGCACGACAAGCTCTGGCCGTCTTGCATGAAAGTCTTGCATGAAATTATACAATTATTACTCACTTGGTCGTGATTGTCAGTTAAAATAAGAATTTCCCATTTTGTTGACAGTCACAATGTAAAATATCAGTGACCTTCATAATGCAACTGTATCCTCACTCCGACGCCCTGAGACTCGTTAAAATGACATGGGGCCAGACGCAGAGGTGATGTATAGTGACCTTTGTATGGAAGCCCCCTAACTTCCTAAATTCGTAGCGCACGAAAATACCACTTGACTATCACATCACCGCACATTTTCTTGCCTTTATGGAAACAATCTAATAAACAATGTCACGAATTATTACAAACACTTTTTGTCAAGTATTTAATGTAGGCCTATTTTTTTTGACAGTTACAATTTTGTACTTACAATTTTAAGGATGAGTGGGGGTTCGTTTTTGGTCAATATTTTTTAGGGGGACCGACCGACCGACCGATCGACAACCGAGTGACTTACAGAAGCTCTGTTACCAGAGCTTAAAAAATCTTACGCTGTCTGTAAGTCTGTCTGTCGTCAGTCTGTCTGATGTCTGTGTGTCACTTGTTTTTTAAAGGCCTAAAGAGTGGTGCAGAAGCACAAAATGCAAGGATTAATGGAGAGGCTTGGTCACTGTATGCTGGTGCTTAAATGGTATGTATATATACACATTCAAAAAGGTTACCAAGTGCGCCCTCAGTTTCTATACCTAAAAGTTTTGCAAGTGATTTGCATGTTTTCATTTAACACTTTGATTGTAAGGTGACCTTTGTGCTTCCCGCGCAAGCGCACTTGTATCAAGTTTCCTCCTGTAGGTTTCGAGCTGAGAAGACCAGCACTAATTTTCTTTGGAATTTGTATAGGCGCATGGCTCTATTGGTATTGTTATTGGCATTGTGAGTGTTATTTTCGGGACCGGGTGATTCAATATTGTATTGTAACGTATGTAGACAGTATTGCCAGGCATGTGTTGACATTTGACATTCAGGTTGCATTGTGCCATTTTATTGTACTATGGGCCTACTGTTAAAGTGTGTCTTATAATGAATACATTTAAATTCAGGAGATAGTCGTCATGATAGTCCTTGTTTTATTGCATATTTTGATTTTACAGAACCGAGTGTGTTTCGTTATCACGAAGTAACACTCATGTACACTGTGCGATGACTCGGTCATTTTCGTTTTCACGAAGTAGCGCTCACCTTTATTTCACCATATGCAGTTTGAAGCCATTTTATTAAAATGTTCTGTAATCCTACAAGAATACGGATGAATTACATTTCTGTCAATCGTTTTAAAACGTTTTTATCCAACTAGTATTACAGTGTTGTAACTTTGTGAAAACGAAAATCGTTTGCGCCAGTGTCCAATGTGCGCGGGCACGCTTGAGTGTTTTCGTGAAACCAACATTTGTCATTAAGCGGTTTTCGCGGAGTAACACTGAAGTGGACTTGCGTGTTACTTCGTGGTATCGGTGACGATAATGCACCGATTTCATTGTCCTCTAAAGTCACGGTTGGCACGTAAAAAAAAATTGATTTGTTTGTTTTTTTTTGTGTTTTTTTTGGCAAATTCCGTGTGCTTTTTCAGACCTTGAATAGTTACGTATTACAACATCAACGGTGAAAACACACCAAAACGTATCGCCATCACGCAAACACAATATTGATGATGAAAAATGGGTTTTCACCAGAGAATGACCATGCCCACTCAGGTCAACATGCAAATTGGGTTACAGTAAATATAGGTATATTACTCCGCCCAGCTAGTGGTTGCCGCGCAAAGCGCGGCATCCCGCTAGTTATTTACAAAACAACTGATGATTATTCTGTCGATTTGAAAGTAACAACACGGAATCACACTTACCGATAGAATCACGATCGCCTGTTCCGATGTTCACTTGTTTGCCTTAAAATAAAAATAGAAATGAAAATAGAAATGTCAAAATTTGGCATAATTTGGATTTCTGGGTTTTTCAAATTGACATGAATAGTTCATGTTTATTTAATGTATTATACGACGTAGGAGTGTGACGTCACGCGGGGTCGTCTCCAATAGTGACCATTCCACACAATGTCTCGTCCACACAATGTCTCGTCCGCCATTTGTACCACAGGATATTTATATGGGCGATTTAGGTGAACATTTTCTAGTTTATATCCCAGACATTAAGAATAATTAAAACTGGAAATGGGACAGTGCTTCATAACTGGCTGTATTCATCACTTACAACGTGACGGATACCCGTTATTTTTATTTTCCAACGGATTAAAAGTTGATGAAAAAGTACGTGGGCACGGTACTATCGCTATAAGTAACACCAGGTTTGTGTGGAACGCCTGACCTCGGCAACGCGTGACCTGAGAGGCGTATGGCACAACCACTTCTACGGCGTATTCACCAGTCTGGTTCCCTGACCTGGCGATTCCCCGACGCCCTGACGTCTAAATTGTTGATCAGGTAACCCGCCAGCAGGCTGAAATTAGACAGGACGGCCTTTTTTTCAAAGCTCGGCTTTGTTTCCGGTTGAGCTTTATTATTAAAAGCTGTTAATGTTCCGATCAAATTTTGAGCAGGAATCTTCAAAGTTAAGGACCCAAACTAATAGCAGACGAAGCCGAAATGAAGACACCGTCGAACCGTCGTCAACTTCAAAAATACGTGACGCTGCGTCATGTAGCGCAGCAAAGCTAAGCCCCTCGTACGATCCGAGTGCATACGTGATGCAGCAAGTCGTATTGAATTTCAAGTTTTCTAAATGCAAGTAAGACAACCTCCAGCTCTTCTTGGAACACCTCAACAAGCTTCACAGCAGCATTCAGTTCACCATGGAATAAGAAAGAGATGGCAACATCTCATTCCTTGACTTTGTGATGTCCAGAAAGCCAGACGGAAGTCTTGCTCGCAGTGTCTACCGCAAGCCTACCCACGCGGACAGATACCTGCACAGCAACTCTTTCCACCGCCCAAGAATCAAGTCCTCCGTCAACCGAGCCCTCGTCCGCAGAGCGTACAACGTCTGCGACGATGAACACCTACCTCAAGAACTCCATCACAGCACCACAGCACTGCAGCGCAGCGGATACCAGCCCAGCCAAGTCAAGACTCAAGACCCAAGAACCATTCCCGGCCGTAGGGTCTCCTATACCTCAAGCCAACTAGTTAGGGCCCCTAGTTCCATCACCCTCCCTTACTTAGGCACCACTTCTCATCACATCCAACGCATCCTCCAAAAGCATGGAATTCGAGTCTTCCACACAGCCCCTCTGAAGATGCAGAACCTGCTGACTTCACACAAGGATCGGTGTGACCCAGAATGCAGACCTGGGGTGTACAAGATTCCATGTCAATGTGGCAAAGTGTATATCGGCGAGACTGGCAGGGACCTCCCCACCAGACTCAATGAACACAAAGCCTATGGCAGGAAGGGAAACTTCGAGAAATCTTCCATCGTCAAACACTCCCACACCGAGGACCACCCGATCAACTGGAGCCAAGCAGAACTACTCACTAGCATCGACCGCTGGTACCCCCGACACATCAGAGAAGCCATCGAGATCATCAAGCATAACACTGTTCCCCAAGACATCGGTTTCTACATCAGCGAAATTTGGCGCCCCATCCTCAAGTCCAAGTCCGATGGGTCTCCTATACCCTATAGGACAACTTAGGTTCAGTTCTCGCCTATGGGTCATCTATACCCTGAGCTCCTTCCCCTTTGCCCCCTCACTGTGTACTGACACGCTCCAGTGATCATCCAGCGTCCTTCAGTCAACTTGCATCCTTCTCAGCTTCACCGGTTTCGAGCTTCACCAGTTTGCATCCTTCTCACGCCTCACCGCACCCCTCCTTATAACATCGCATCATGACGGGCAGAGCATATGTTCGAAACGATGAGTCCCTCCGGTTCTTTTCAGAACCACACATACTCACTAAAGAAATTTATTGACATGGTGCTACCGCAAACTTATCTTGTCTTAGTATCTTTCCACCATGCAAACCTTCAAATCTCATCAAACCAGGAAGTGAATACTGATTTAGTTCGGAGGGGATGTTCATTGTGAAGTTAAATAACATATGAAACTATGGAAAATATAAGTGTATGTGTTCATCACACCGAACTTCCGATTTGATGACGTCACAGTATTTGGACGCAAAAGGTGAACATTGTAATGGTATCGTTATTTGGGCTAAGATATACGACATGGATCAAATTATAGAATTAATTTTAAAATGTGATCGTTGGCTAATTCTCATAGAAGTAACTTCCGGTCTGATGACGTCATGAATTTTAAACCTTGCCAAGTTATCTGTGGTTAATCAAAGAATATCAAGGGGCGATTTGGTAAAATTGAAAACTATGGTTTTAAAATTAAAGAAAAGAAACACTATTTTATATGCTGCTAGGGGGCGCCCTTTCGGTTGATGACATAATCACACTGTTTTTGTGTCTGGCATTCCGTACTTAACAACTTCATAATATATATGTTTGTAGTAAAATGCTTCCGTTTTTTAGCTATGTTCAGTTTTATTGCACTTCCGGTAACACTAGAAGTAAAGGTCAATCCGTTTTGTGTCCGGGAACACGAAATGTTTCTCACGGCATAGTCTACAACCTCACGAAAAAAAGGAATACGATACTCTATGTAGTTCAAAAGATATAACGCAAACTATTTTGTCAAAATTTGCCCTTAAATCGCTTGTAATTTGATACCTGATGACGTCATGATGCCGTTATCTTCGTTACATGGAACAAGTTCACACAAGGTTTTGTGAACATACCGTAAACCGTTACGAAGAAATTTTGCTTTGTTGTGATTTCAGGCTAACGTTTTCATTTTAAATTCACCTATCTTTGACCGTCCGCTAGACCCGGAAGTAAAGGTCAAGCGAGTTTACGTACACGACAAAAATGTTTATCAATTAATGGTCTGATTACAGAATACAAACATCATTGATTACTTTGTTCAAGAGTTATAGATGAACGAAATTGGTCACTTTTTCAGCTAAAATCGCTGGTTATTTGACACCCGCTGACGTCATAATGACGTCAGAGTAATATGCACCAGTTGGGATGAGGGTCGATATATATTGAAAGTTACAAGTTCATATCAAAACCGTTTCGGGAGAAAACCCGCGGAAACGTGCTGTGCAGAAGAAAAACGAAAGAAAGAAAGATTAATCCTAACAGATCCAAAGAGTGGTCGGGTTGTGCCCGACCACTCAATAAGTGAAAAAGTTGTCCGTAAAGCTCATTATGTGGAATACCTTGATAGATGAACATAGACGCATTGTCGCGTAGACGAAACGAATGCGCCGTGCAGGCCACAAGAGCGCTCTCAAGCGGCAAGCCGTGGTTGCGATCAATCACAAGAGTCGAGTGAATGACGCATCCAGAAACATTCACTGCTTGAATTGTGTAGCTGGCGCCCGCTGCGGCTGCCAAATTCTCCCGACTCATGTTGTTCTGGTTGTTCTTGTGGAGTAAACTCCATGTGATGACGTCACCGTCGGCCGTGCATTCCAAACGGATTGGCCCGTCAGTGAGGCTGTCGTGGGTCATTGTGAAGTTGGTAATCCTAGGGCGCCAATCTACACAAAGATAAAACAAGGAAAGCACGAAGCTCATGAAGTGCAAACAACACCAACCCACAACAAACCACCATAACCACAACAGCCACATCCACCAGCACCATAACAATTACAACTAACCCCACAAGTACAACCACAACCACCGCGACCACATCATCCACCAAACAAAAGTAACCACCACAACCACCACAGCAGGAAAAGTAACGTCAGCAAAAACAACACTGAGCAACAACACTACAGCAATAACAGCAATAACATAACAGCAACATCGGCACCAACAGCATCAATAACAAACAACAACAATGTATCAAGATCTTTCGCAAGAAAGCTAACCTCCGTTTTGTTTGTCGACAGAAATTGCACATCGGATATATTTCCTGGTAATATTTTATTAAACGCCACAAACTGTATCAAATTCAGGTATTAAACGGTATACGTACCTATAGTTCCACACTTGTACAGGTTTGCTATCTGTTGTGACCTCAGAAGACCGTCAAACACAACCAGATTGCTGTATGCCGCAGAGCCACTGTACGTCTTAACGTTATTGATTGTACATGTATTTGGCATACATGTATTTGGCATGCCGATGTAAAGATGAGTGAATTTGTCCGATTGAGTTGTTGTAGTTGGGTTGTTAGTCTCGTCCGCACTGACCATCTCCCCATTGACAAATAATTGCACGTCTATGCTCCTCGTGCCTGACAAGTCCGCCGTGAATGCGAGATGGAACCACTTGTCCAGCGGTATCTTACTTTTGTCATATTTATATATAAAATACGTTTGTTCGGACTTTGCCAGAATCCAGAATCTCTGAGAGCTGTCTCTATACATTAAAGCTATTCCACTGGCATAATGAGTCTGTCCGCCAGAGCTCAAGTAATACCAGTCGTTTTTGTTCACAGGTGTGTCGATTTTCAACCAAATTGACCAGGTCACACTTTTAGACTCACACAGTCCAGGGTCTGAGACACAGCTCCCTGCAAAGTCTCCAAGATCTAAGTAGGACCCAACTGGTGAGTACACTGCGCATGGTTGCTCCACTAGCCCTGGGCCAGGAACCCTTTGAGGAGTTCCTTCAACTCGATACGACTCGTTTATACCTTGGTTATTCTCGCACGGAGTGACGTCACTCATTTGGCCGAAGGGTATGTCCAGAATTGGTTCCAAGTCCGAAACTGAAATTTAAACACGAGTAAAATTGGATGGGCTAAGATTTAGTAAGAACAATGTCCCAGGCAAAACTTCATTTACGATATAGTCCTCAAAGTAATTAAGTGACCCACTTGGGATGCTGGGCGCAATCGGTCGACCTGCGCGATCGGTCGATTGCGTTGCCCAATGGGTCGATTCTGTAGGATATCTCCGACTTTACTTAGTACCTTTAAATCTTCCAGAGCCATGATTTAGAAAGAAAAGATATTAGACTGGTGGCAGCGCGATCGAAATCGTCTGATCGACCGAATGGGTCGATAAATTAACAGGGACATGCTTCACAACGAGAAAAAAATAAATAGAGGTCTATGTCTGTTCGAACACGGGGCTTTTCTGCAATTTTGTAAACGTACTCGTATCCAACCCTTACGTGTGTATCCAAAAATGAGTATCGCATTTTTAATGGCGAAATTCATAATACAACAACATTTGTCCAAAAAGGCACGGTTAAACTGAGCAGAAGTCATTTTATCCTAACCATACTAAATTAAGTGGGACATTACAATACCAACGGCCGAAACTCAAATCACAGTGTGTAAGATAAAGTGCGGATATGAACACTGACTACGCATGTGGATATTTACGAAAGCCATGTAGTGCCATCAAGTATATATTTTGTAAAAAAAGTTCGTTTTTATGAGATATATTTTTCCCAAAGTTCGTTTTTACGAGATACATTTTGTCGAAGTTCGTTTTTATGAGATACATTTTTCGAAGTTCGTTTTTATGAGATTTTCTTGTGTGCAAAGTGTCACGTGCGCGTTGGCGTTGATCACTTGTTATTCTGTGAGGACATGCGAGTTCTGGATCGATCCTAGCCTAGGCCTAGCCCACAGTACAGGCCCCTGAGGCACGCGGGAACGAAGCAAAGTTTAATTTGCTGTATATTCAGTACGGAGCCCCTAGAGGGACATCCAAAATTATTTTTTTATCTCGTGCGCACGACATAATATCTCGTGCGCACGACATATATCTCGTGCGCACGACATAATTATCTCGTGCGCACGACATAATATCTCGTGCGCACGAAAAAAAATAATTTTGGATGTCCCTTTAGGGGCTCCGTAAAATATCCTGTGTCGCCCGAAAAAAATTGTCCCTTAAAAACGAACTTGGGAAAATGTATCTCGTAAAAACGAACTTTGGGAAAATATATCTCATAAAAACGAACTTCGACAAAATGTATCTCGTAAAAACGAACTTTGGGGAAAATGGATCTCATCAAAACGAACTTCGACAAAATGTATCTCGTAAAAACGAACTTTGGGAAAATATATACTTGATGGCACTACAGGGCTTTCGTAGATATTTGTGTCTAGTGTATGTTCAGCGCCTTTATACGTGCATTGTGTTCTTTCGTTTCAGACGGTTCGTGCCGCATGGTAGACGGTATACGTATCCTATCCAATAAAAAGCCGTGCAGAACAATACGGCCCTCCCACCGGGGCCCCATCCAATCGTTGGCCAGATGACGTACGTTCTTACATAAGGCTTTTATTAGTACCAATGCAAAGATTTGTTACATATTCAGCATGGATCGATTTATTAAAATTAACTAGCGATGCAGCTTTTTCTCTCTTATAAACCTCTGGTAATGTACGAGGAATAGCTATAGAATGCTCAATGGCCATGGAATTTGTCATCTTTGTTCAATTTCTATGTCGTGTATCGCGCCCGTTGAAGTCAGGGGGAAATGTAAGTAGCGTAAACAAACCCGTTGCTGCATGTATTGGATGGACATTTTTTTACTCCTAGAAATAAAGTATCATTCATTGGGTGTGGTGAAAGCCGGGGGTTCTTAACTTTGCGTGTTGAATCTGATAACTTAATAGGTAATAAATATAATTATCATTTTATTCAGGCAAATTCACACATAATAGAATACAAAGTATATACGATCGGATAAACCGTACTGACGAAAATAGGGGGGAAAGAAATCAAAGGAAGACAACAACAAACACACAGGACATAGGATATAGAAGGGCTGCCCAGATAATTAATACATACAGCTGCACTGCACAATTGCACCTCGTATATTGTATGTAACGTATTAAATGCGTTTGTCTGTTTGTGTCCTGTTTAAAATGCTGGCAGCGACCCATGTCGGCATCGCAGTTCAGGTTTTCATTTCAAAAGCACACAAATTTAGCGTCCAGTTTCTGTCACTTAAACGTAAACTGACTTGGACGTGTAGTCTTTCCAGGCTCAATACAATTTTCATGGTATCATTGGGAAATTGAATCATAACTTCTGTTTTATTACTAGCTTTTAAAATATGCAAAACTATTCTGTGAAATAATTGTGTACATTGTTAAAAATCATCGGAAATTTGCACCGACATCTGTCCACGGTGACAGTTGCTATTCATATTTGACTGTTCTTCTCGTTCAGGGTCAAACCGTCGTGATCTGTTGTTATTTACATGCTTCGGTTCACCTCTTTTAGGCTTTCTTGATATTATTTAGTCTTTGGATAGTCGTGAATAATAAGAAAACCTGAATGAGGTGAACCATCGGATTATAAAGAACAAGATACCTCGACGGTTGGATGACAAAAACCCTGAATGAGGTGAACCGTCGGATTATAAAGAACAAGAGACCTCGACGGTTGGATGACAGAAAGCCTGAATGAGGTGAACCGATGGATTATAAAGAACAAGAGACCACGACGGTTGGATGACAGAAAGCCTGAATGAGGTGAACCGATGGATTATAAAGAACAAGAGACCTCGACGGTTGGATGACAGAAAGCCTGAATGAGGTGAACCGTCGGATTATAAAGAACAAGAGACCTCGACGGTTGGATGACAGAAAGCCTGAATGAGGTGAACCGTCTGATTATAAAGAACAAGAGACCTCGACGGTTGGATGACAGAAAGCCTGAATGAGGTGAACCGTCGGATTATAAAGAACAAGAGACCTCGACGGTTGGATGAAAGAAAGCCTGAATGAGGTGAACCGTCGGACTATAAAGAACAAGAGACCACGACGGTTGGATGACAGAAAGCCTGAATGAGGTGAACCGTCTGATTATAAAGAACAAGAGACCTCGACGGTTGGATGACAGAAAGCTTGAATGAAGTGAACCGTCGGATTATAAAGAACAAGATACCTCGACGGTAGGATGACAGAAAGCCTGAATGAGGTGAACCGTCTGATTATAAAGAACAAGAGACCACGACGGTTGGATGACAGAAAGCCTGAATGAGGTGAACCGTCGGATTATAAAGAACAAGATACCTCGACGGTTGGATGACAGAAAGCCTGAATGAGGTGAACCTATGGATTATAAAGAACAAGAGACCACGACGGTTGGATGACAGAAAGCCTGAATGAGGTGAACCGTCTGATTATAAAGAACAAGAGACCTCGACGGTTGGATGAAAGAAAGCCTGAATGAGGTGAACCGTCTGATTATAAAGAACAAGAGACCACGACGGTTGGATGACAGAAAGCCTGAATGAGGTGAACCGTCGGATTATAAAGAACAAGAGACCACGACGGTTGGATGACAGAAAGCCTGAATGAGGTGAACCGATGGATTATAAAGAACAAGAGACCACGACGGTTGGATGACAGAAAGCCTGAATGAGGTGAGCCGTCTGATTATAAAGAACAAGAGACCACGACGGTTGGATGAAAGAAAGCCTGAATGAGGTGAACCGTCGGACTATAAAGAACAAGAGACCACGACGGTTGGATGACAGAAAGCCTGAATGAGGTGAACCATCGGATTATAAAGAACAAGAGACCACGACGGTTGGATGACAGAAAGCTTGAATGAGGTGAACCGTCGGATTATAAAGAACAAGAGACCTCGACGGTTGGATGAAAGAAAGCCTGAATGAGGTGAACCGTCTGATTATAAGGAACAAGAGACCACGACGGTTGGATGACAAAAACCCTGAATGAGGTGAACCGTCGGATTATAAAGAACAAGAGACCACGACGGTTGGATGACAGAAAGCCTGAATGAGGTGAACCGTCTGATTATAAAGAACAAGAGACCACGACGGTTGGATGACAGAAACCCTGAATGAGGTGAACCGTCGGACTATAAAGAACAAGAGACCACGACGGTTGGATGACAGAAAGCCTGAATGAGGTGAACCGTCGGACTATAAAGAACAAGAGACCACGACGGTTGGATGACAGAAAGCCTGAATGAGGTGAACCGTCGGACTATAAAGAACAAGAGACCTCGACGGTTGGATGACAGAAAGCCTGAATGAGGTGAACCGTCTGATTATAAGGAACAAGAGACCACGACGGTTGGATGACAAAAACCCTGAATGAGGTGAACCGTCGGATTATAAAGAACAAGAGACCTCGACGGTTGGATGACAGAAAGCCTGAATGAGGTGAACCGTCTGATTATAAAGAACAAGAGACCACGACGGTTGGATGACAGAAAGCTTGAATGAAGTGAACCGTCGGATTATAAAGAACAAGAGACCTCGACGGTTGGATGGCAGAAAGCCTGAATGAGGTGAACCGTCTGATTATAAGGAACAAGAGACCACGACGGTTGGATGACAGAAACCCTGAATGAGGTGAGCCGTCTGATTATAAGGAACAAGAGACCACGACGGTTAGATGACAGAAACCCTGAATGAGGTGAACCGTCGGATGATAAAGAACAAGAGACCTCGACGGTTGGATGACAGAAAGCCTGAATTAGGTGAACCGTCTGATTATAAGGAACAAGAGACCACGACGGTTGGATGACAGAAACCCTGAATGAGGTGAACCGTCGGATTATAAAGAACAAGAGACCTCGACGGTTGGATGACAGAAAGCCTGAATGAGGTGAACCGTCTGATTATAAAGAACAAGAGACCACGACGGTGGGTGACAGAAAGCTTGAATGAGGTGAACCGTCGGATTATAAAGAACAAGAGACCTCGATGGTTGGATGACAGAAAGCCTGAATGAGGTAAACCGTCGGACTATACAGAACAAGAGACCACGACGGTTGGATGACAGAAAGCTTGAATGAGGTGAACCGTCGGACTATAAAGAACAAAAGACCTCGACGGTTGGATGACAGAAAGCCTGAATGAGGTGAACCGTCGGACTATAAAGAACAAGAGACCACGACGGTTGGATGACAGAAAGCTTAAATGAGGTGAACCGTCGGATTATAAAGAACAAGATACCTCGACGGTTGGATGACAGAAAGCCTGAATGAGGTGAGCCGTCTGATTATAAAGAACAAGAGACCACGACGGTTGGATGACAGAAAGCTTGAATGAAGTGAACGGTCGGATTATAAAGAACAAGAGACCTCGACGGTTGGATGACAGAAAGCCTGAATGAGGTGAACCGTCGGACTATAAAGAACAAGAGACCACGACGGTTGGATGACAGAAAGCTTGAATGAGGTGAACCGTCGGATTATAAAGAACAAGAGACCACGACGGTTGGATGACAGAAAGCCTGAATGAGGTGAACCGTCGGACTATAAAGAACAAGAGACCACGACGGTTGGATGACAGAAAGCTTGAATGAGGTGAACCGTCGGATTACAAAGAACAAGATACCTCGACGGTTGGATGACAGAAAGTCTGAATGAGGTGAGCCGTCTGATTATAAAGAACAAGAGACCACGACGGTTGGATGACAGAAAGCTTGAATGAAGTGAACTGTCGGATTATAAAGAACAAGAGACCTCGACGGTTGGATGACAGAAAGCCTGAATGAGGTGAACCGTCGGACTATAATGAACAAGAGACCACGACGGTTGGATGACAGAAAGCTTGAATGAGGTGAACCGTCGGATTATAAAGAACAAGATACCTCGACGGTTGGATGACAGAAAGCCTGAATGAGGTGAACCGTCGGACTATAAAGAACAAGAGACCACGATGGTTGGATGACAGAAAGCTTGAATGAGGTGAACTGTCGGATTATAAGGAACAAGAGACCTCGACGGTTGGATGACAGAAAGCCTGAATGAGGTGAACCGTCGGACTATAAAGAACAAGAGACCACGACGGTTGGATGACAGAAACATTGAATGAGGTGAACCGTCGGATTATAAAGAACAAGATTCCTCGACGGTTGGATGACAGAAAGCCTGAATGAGATGAACCGTCGGACTATAAAGAACAAGAGACCACGACGGTTGGATGACACAAAGCTTGAATGAGGTGAACCGTCGGATTATAAAGAACAAGATTCCTCGACGGTTGGATGACAGAAAGCCTGAATGTGATGAACCGTCGGATTATAAAGAACAAGAGACCTCGACGGTTGGATGACAGAAAGCCTGAATGAGGTGAACCGTCGGACTATAAAGAACAAGAGACCACGACGGTTGGATGACAGAAAGCTTGAATGAGGTGAACCGTCGGATTATAAAGAACAAAAGACCTCGACGGTTGGATGACAGAAAGCCTGAATGAGGTGAACCGTCGGACTATAAAGAACAAGAGACCACGACGGTTGGATGACAGAAAGCCTGAATGAGGTGAACCGTCGGATTATAAAGAACAAGATACCTCGACGGTTGGATGACAGAAAGCCTGAATGAGGTGAGCCGTCTGATTATAAAGAACAAGAGACCACGACGGTTGGATGACAGAAAGCTTGAATGAAGTGAACTGTCGGATTATAAAGAACAAGAGACCTCGACGGTTGGATGACAGAAAGCCTGAATGAGGTGAACCGTCGGACTAAAAAGAACAAGAGACCACGACGGTTGGATGACAGAAAGCTTGAATGATGTGAACCGTCGGATTATAAAGAACAAGAGACCTCGACGGTTGGTTGACAGAAAGCCTGAATGAGGTGAACCGGCGGATTATAAAGAACAAGAGACCTCGACGGTTGGATGACAGAAAGCTTGAATGAAGTGAACCGTCGGTTTATAAAGAACAAGAGACCTCGACGGTTGGATGACAGAAAGCCTGAATGAGGTGAACCGTCGGATTATAAAGAACAAGAGACCTCGACGGTTGGATGACAGAAAGCTTGAATGAAGTGAACCGTCGGTTTATAAAGAACAAGAGACCTCGACGGTTGGATGACAGAAAGCTTGAATGAAGTGAACCGTCGGTTTATAAAGAACAAGAGACCTCGACGGTTGGATGACAGAAAGCCTGAATGAGGTGAACCGTCGGATTATAAAGAACAAGAGACCTCGACGGTTGGATGACAGAAAGCTTGAATGAAGTGAACCGTCGGTTTATAAAGAACAAGAGACCTCGACGGTTGGATGACAGAAAGCCTGAATGAGGTGAACCGTCGGATTATAAAGAACAAGAGACCTCGACGGTTGGATGACAGAAAGCCTGAATGAAGTGAACCGTCGGATTATAAAGAACAAGAGACCTCGACGGTTGGATGACAGAAAGCCTGAATGAGGTGGACCGTCGGACTATAAAGAACAAGAGACCACGACGGTTGGATGACAGAAAGCTTGAATGAGGTGAACCGTCGGATTATAAAGAACAAGATACCTCGACGGTTGGATGACAGAAAGCCTGAATGAGGTGAACCGTCGGATTATAAAGAACAAGAGACCTCGACGGTTGGATGACAGAAAGCTTGAATGAAGTGAACCGTCGGTTTATAAAGAACAAGAGACCTCGACGGTTGGATGACAGAAAGCTTGAATGAAGTGAACCGTCGGTTTATAAAGAACAAGAGACCTCGACGGTTGGATGACAGAAAGCCTGAATGAGGTGAACCGTCGGATTATAAAGAACAAGAGACCTCGACGGTTGGATGACAGAAAGCTTGAATGAAGTGAACCGTCGGTTTATAAAGAACAAGAGACCTCGACGGTTGGATGACAGAAAGCCTGAATGAGGTGAACCGTCGGATTATAAAGAACAAGAGACCTCGACGGTTGGATGACAGAAAGCCTGAATGAAGTGAACCGTCGGATTATAAAGAACAAGAGACCTCGACGGTTGGATGACAGAAAGCCTGAATGAGGTGGACCGTCGGACTATAAAGAACAAGAGACCACGACGGTTGGATGACAGAAAGCTTGAATGAGGTGAACCGTCGGATTATAAAGAACAAGATACCTCGACGGTTGGATGACAGAAAGCCTGAATGAGGTTAACCTTCGGACTATAAAGAACAAGAGACCTCGACGGTTGGATGACAGAAAGCCTGAATGAGGTGAACCGTACGCGTAGCATGTAGGATGGGTTGCCATATTATTGCGGTACTTATCACGTTTCTCGTTCGGAATAGAGATTGCCCACTAACCTTCCCGAATTGTCCTGTACGTCTTTTTTGTAGTATAACTCTTCCTTTTTAAATTGATATAAAATAAATCCGACGGTGGTGTGGTTTATTCCGTGTACGATGCCTGTGAAAATAGACATGCTTGGACTGTGCGAACGGAGGTGGACTCCATATATTATCGCGGTATGCTGGAAGTGGTTTTAATAATGATCTCAACTATTTTTATTCATAGTTAATGTTTGACCAAAATATCCCCTGAATAAAGTCTGATATTTTCCCTGTAAGTTCAAGTTGATTAATAAAGACTATGTGTGCAGGATGATTTCTTAAGACCCTGCCCTTCCCCCGAAAGGAGAACACAAATCATTGAGGCAAGTTGGGGGCGCCATTCACTTTACACGGTGTGACGTTTTACTTTTGTTAACGCCCTGTGCTTATTTGGATCCTTTAAAAGTTGTTACGATTTCGCGTTGCAAATATCATCCTTCTCCTTCATTATACATTTGCAGCTGAAGAATGGGAACCAGACAATGGAACTTTCATGGACAGAGCACCATTAAAGATTTATGTTAAAACGTAGACGGTACCTTTTAGCAGACACGGTGAGGGAAAATTTGCAAGTTTTGGAAAACGTTATTAATTATTGAAAATCGTTGAAAGTCCCGAAAGACACAACATTTTTTAATCCTTTTTATACAACTCGGCAAAAAGTACTTAATGACTGGTGAACTGGACAAACAAAAATCGCCACTTGAAGGAGTTTTGGCAACGCAAAAAGAGAAATTACCCATGCCGCGATAATAGGGATGCCGAGATAATAGGGAGTCCGACAATAAATAACAACAGATCACGACGGTTCGACCCTGAACGAGAAGAACAGTCGGATATGAATAGCAACAGTCACCATGGGTAGATGTCGGTGCAAATTTGTGATGACTTTTAACAATGGACACAATAATTCCACAGAATAGTTTTACATAATTTTAAAAGCTAGTAATCAAACAGTTTATAATGAAGTTTGTATTGAGCCTGGAAAGATTCACGTGCACGTCAGTTTAAGTTTATTAAGTGACAGAAACTGGACGCTTAATTTTTGTGCTTTTGAAATGAAAATCTGAACAGCGATGCCGACATGGATCGCTGTCAGCATTTTAAACAGGACACGAATAACAGACAGACAAACGCATTTAATACGTTCTATACAATATATAAGCGCAATTGTGCAATGAAGCTATATATTATCTAGGCAGCCCTTCACTATCCTATGTCCTGTTTGTTTGTTTTTGTAAAGGTTTTATTTGTTTTTGTAAAGGTTCGTCAGTACATTTTATCCGAGTGTATACTTGGTATTCTACGTGTGAATTTGCTTGAATAAAGTATTATATCTATTAATATTATCAATTAATTTATCAGATTCAACACGCAAAGTTAAGACCTTCCCCGGCTTTCACGACACGTGTCAGACTACGTTTATACAAAATGCTGACCCCATCAGACCGTTAGTTTAAATACCACAATTAAGACAAGTGCACATTTTTCATTGTGGTCTCGGTTTGTAACAAGTTTGAAGTCAATCGGATGAACGGAAGTGTACAATTTTGTAAGTGGAATAAAATTTTGCATATTCAAAAAGATAGAAAAAATCAATCAATAACAATAACGTCATCGTGACGTCACCTCGGGATTTGCATATTAGTAACAGTGTTTACCCACCAAGTTATTAGATAATCGGACTTACCTATAGATGTGTTTTGAAAAATCGCATTTTGATGACGTCATCGTGACGTCAGACATGTTTCAAAATATTGTGCTTGCAAAGATTTATTACCTAACAAACCTAATACAAAACAAGTACCAAGTGGTACACCCCATGGTGGTCGGGTAAAGTGCGAAGACGGCTATACGGCACTGTCCGTGCACCTAGTCTATGTAATAGACCATGGCGAAAGACATGGTCTATGATGTGTGAGCAGATTCGCTGGGCAAGACCCCGCCTCTTGACCTCCTAGATTTTGACCAATCAGCGGGCGCTCCATCAGGTCTTTGGTCATTCATCCGTTGCGCGTTATAGACAATGGATAAAAAAAGTGTCACGCACTCTGTATCTTGTTACGCGATATGCGCCCCGATTTAGTCCTGATTTGGGAATGAAATGACGTCACGGTTTAGTAATGTCGACTCCGATTGGCTGGCGCGCGGCTTACATATATCTGCATGTCTAGACATATCAGACGTTGTACAGGACTTGGCTCCGTGGATAACGGGTGATACTCAGACTACCGTGCACCCGGGCCACACCGCGATTTTTTTTGGTCCCATACGACATCCGCACGGGCGTTTTGGTTTTACTTCTCTTAAAAACATGAGGGAAAAAAAATCAAATTAGAAAAAAAAAAAATTAATTCGAACGTATTAAAATTCGGACTTTAAAAAAATTTCCCTTTAAAAAAAATCCTCCAAAGCCTCAGATTAAAAAAGAAACTAAATTCGAGTACAAAACGGTGACTCGAACCCACAACAATCCCTCCCGGTACAAAATCACGACACTACCGACTAAGCTATCGCACTTCTCGACAAATCCTGGAAATTCATGGCAATATTTACCTGCGTAGGTATCATAAAAGTTTCGAAGAGGGCGCTCAAAAACCATGTATACATGGATGGAATTTGGGCAAAGAGAATTCGCGGCCGTACAGTTCAATTTTTCAATTCATTTCAAGAAGACATTTATTTCATACTCCTTTAGAGAAATACATCAATATATAAAAGATATCAGGTACACAGAAAGATAACACATTCGATGAATATGTCACCAAAAAATGTAATAAGAGTAAAATATGCTATGAACAAATTATAAACCTTACCGGTACCTCGAGAGTACAGAAAACGAAAAGGAATGGGGCGTGATCTAATATGCAAAACATATGCAAATTGGACGCATGCGCGACAGTGTTTGCAAAAAAACCGGTCTTCGAATGCAAAGCTGTAATACTTGTGTTGTATCAATACAATATATGTCGGAGTAAAGTGTTAACCCATCCACCCACCCACATAAGCAACTCTAGCATACGGCGTGTTTCACACCGCCGTGGGCAAAAATGAATTTAGCATGTCAGGTTCGAGAGATAAGGTGATAATCTTTAAAACCTCAAAAATCTACATAAAATAACATAATAACGTCATGACGACATCACCTCAATTTTACCTATAACACATCCTGGTATAAGTACATACCGAGTTTCAACCCAATCGGAGTTAAAGTTATCTAGATATGGACTTTAAAAAATATGCACGTTTAAGATGACGTCACGTGACACGTGACAACGTCATCATGACGTCACTCTTTGGGACACAACTTTGCACTATATGCCTTTGGTAACCGTCAGGAATGTATGACAAAGATAAATGCCAAAAGTGACGGCCGGAAGAAAAAAAACGCGTACAAAGTCCATGGGATTTACAAGAGAACAAAACGAAGAAGAAAGAAGAAAAACTAGAGGTCTGTGTCTGTTTGGTGAACAGAACATAGGGCTTTTCCCCAATATTTTGGTTTACTCAATAACACGCTCCTAACTATGTATATGTACAACGCCAATCGGATCTATGGTTCTGTAGATATATATTTTTTTTAAATGCACCTTTAAGACAACGTCAAAAGACCCGTGATCACGTGCCGCCAGAGTGCGCTCGAATAACGCATGACGTCACTAGTCAAGTGTTTGAAAAGCCCACCATTAGGCCACAAAAAAGTCTCCGGTTTCTGGTATGGAGCTTGCCCAAAAAGTGGTGCGGCGACGCGGCTTTTTTTTTTTTTTACCTGATTTTTTGCTTCAAATGTCGGCTGATGACTGCAAATGGTGCCCGACTAAACTTTGTGCAAATATATGGGAGTCCAGAGAGACCACATAAAGCTTATTCTCGACCATAACCCAATCTAAAAACACGTTAAAATTGTGCAGCAGCAGGATTCCAGTCAAACCAGTGAGTTTGGCGGTTTTTGAGACATCATCTTTCATTGAAACGTTTTCATTTTGCCGACGCGCATGGCTACGGCGACGCGCGCGCATACCAGAAACCGGAGACTTTTTTTTTGGCCTTAACGCCGACTTACATCGTGGAAAGCAATTTCATAGCTTTTACCATTTTCGAATTTTAGGAACTTATAATTCCCGCAAAAAGCAAAATCAGATCTCTAACAGTTATTTATATATATATACATTAATTTTCAAAGATTAAATCTAGAAATCTTTGGTTGCTTGTCATCCGATACTTGATGACGTACGTTATGGTGACGTCATTACCAGAAAGCTTGAGAGTTTTGTTCCCTGAGCTATTTAAAGTTTTTTTTTCTGCAGCATTTGTCTCAAGATTAAAGGTCTTTTATTGCTACTTCCGGATTGATTACGTCATCAATATTTCTCCGCCTAATTTTTTTCTTAGCATGAAGCTGATTATATACATCAATTATAAAGTGAATTAAGCAAACTTCGCCACACGCATCAACTGATTATTCATTAAATACATGTTTTTCAACCTGCCGCTACAGGGCGCTCTGTTATATTATGACGTCACCGGTATTTCGGTATTTGTTTGTGAAGTGCAACCTAGCCAGACACTAATATCGTTGAAAGCAAGTTCAACGAGAGTTCAGGGAGAGTCACGTGATTTGGATCAGGAGATAAAATGAAGATCCTGAATTATTCTATCAATCCTCGCAAAAGTCAAGTTCAGCTCTCTCACGGTTGATCCTATATTGATATTCAACGATTAAATCTAGAAATCTTTACCGTGACGTCATGTGACCCATGATGATGACTTTTTAGGGACACATCCTTGCTATAGGGACTATGCCTTTGGTAACTTTGAAGGATGCATGACAAAGATGAATGCCCAAAGTGACGGCTGGAAAAAAGTGGGAATAAAATGAAAAAGAAAGAAAAACCAGAGCTATATGTCTGTTTCATGATCAGAACATAGGGCTTTTCCGCGAAATGACTTTTGTACGAGTTCAAGCTTATTTTGTTCATGTGCAATCAGGCAAATGATGAATTCAATACAAGAACAAAGTTCCGTGACTGCTTTGCTGCTTGGCAAACCTTGCAGTTCTCTAGATGTATGCGTTTTGAAGAGACTTAACATTACCAATGATGACGTGATCATGACATCGCCTCAATTTTCAGCTATATCACATCCTTGTCTATGTACATACCAAGTCTCAAACAATCGGTCTTGCATTTTTATAGGTCCTTAAATGCACAGTTAAGATGACATTACATGTCCCATGACATCATGACGACGTCAAATGACTCATGATGACACATAACGTCAGATGACAGTACGACGTCACATGACCCAACGGACAACATGACATTTCCAGTTGAACGCACAACGGTCAAAGCAAGTTCACATCTTTTACCAAATTTCAAATTACAAGCCACTTCCGGTTTCAACCGGAAGGAAGTGTCACGTGATTTTGCACATTATATAAAAAATAGACTCTGGATTATTATATCAATTGCCATAAAAAGTAGATTTTCATAGATTAAATCTACAAATATTTGGTTTCGAGTAATCTGATACTTGATGACGTCATCAGGACGTCAATACCAAAAAGCTCGAGAGCTATGTTAACGGTTGTTTGTTCAGCAATTATGTTTGGTTTAAAGGTCTTTTCATTGTAAGTACCGGACTGGTGAGGTCATTTTTGTTTCTTTCTCCCCTCAACTGTTTTTGAGCATCAGCTGACTATATGGGTGCGTTCGAGCGTGTTACTCTTGCTACCCGCGAGTGCAGGAACATGCTACGTGCGCATTTCTCTCGGTGCAAGAGAAAACTCCCGATTAGCATACTCTTGCTAACCCGCGGGTCGTACTCCTGCCGTTCGGGCGCTCAGGAGTATACTCGTGTTAGCACGAGTAGCGCGCTCCAACGCACCTTACATCAGTTATACAGTGATTTAAGCACACTTCGCCACACACATCAACTGATGATTCATTTTAAACATTTTTCCACCTACCGCTAGAGGGCGCCTTAACATGTTAGGACGTTACCGGTATTTTTTGTGAAGTACAACCTAGCCAAAAGCTAACATCGTTGAAAGCAAGTTCACATATTTTTCCAATTTTAACTTATAAGGCACTTCCAGTTTGGACTGGAAGGAAAAGTCACGTGATTTGGCTCACACGAGATAAAATAAAGATCCTAGATACTTGTATCAGTTCCCGCAAAAGTCAAGTTAAGTTATTATCATGATCATTGGTTGATTTTATACTGATTTTCAAAGATTAAATCTAGAAATCTTTAACGTGACGTCAGGTGACCCATGATGACGTCATCATGACGTCACTCTTCGGGACACATCCTTGCTATAGGGAATATGCCTAAGGTAACTTTGGAAGATGTATAAAAAATGAATGCCAAAAGCGAAAGCCGGAAAAAGGGGAACAAAAAGAAGACAGAAGACAAAATCAGAACAAAAAGAACGTGTTTTTTTTGCAAATTAGCGAAAAAAGCCAAGTATTTCATTGGACAGTTGGATTTACCAGGAAAAATAACATTTTGGCTTGGTCAATGCCAACTCACAAATAATGCTGGGTCGATGATTGCTGTAACTTTTAAAATAGTAAGGTCCTGATATTGTGATAAGAAATTCAATTCAATTGTAAAATCACATGTTTTGGACTGTGATAAATGCAAAATATAAGCGGTGTTTTGGCATACACTGCATTGTATGCCGTAAATCAAAGCAAAAACCATGAACAATGTTAACTTGTAAAAAGTGGCATTCGGTATCAGTCAGTCATCCAAAGATATACAATGCAAGGTGCCATGGTAGATGTAAAGATAAATGAGAAATAGGTGACTTAAAGGGCCCATGGGATGTATTTTTATGCAATCATCGAAAATACTACTTTGTGTGCAATTTAGCCTGATTTTCAATATCATATTCATTTTGCCATATTTTAGGCCGTTTTGGTGCCTTTCGTTTTTAAGGCTAATGCGAAATTCACATATTCATAAGCAAAAGTGTGATTTCATTTCAGGCAGGAACCTCAATGTTACAGCTACTCAGTACAAAAGTTGCCACAGTTGCGGATATTTTGCTGTCATAAATTGTCTTTTCTTTGGTGATTCGTTGTCGTTTCAGTGCATGATAGTAAGCCAATGAGCAAATGTCTCACAAATGTTTTCAATTAGCACATTTTGGGTTCACAGTTTGAACAGAAAACCCCTAAAGTAAAGAGTCTTCCTGACATGACATCACAGCAAGAGCGCCCTCATTCGACAGGAAAACATGGACATTTGTAAATGTGTTAAAAAGAGCATTTTCAATGAACAAAATGACCAAAAAGATTTTCCATACATTTCAGAGGAGTAGAAAGTTGCACAAAATATGTTTCCATTTATGAACATGTCATGCGCTCTTTGCAATAAAAATAAGTCAATAAAAACGTTATAAGAAATATCAAGAAGAATGGCGTGTCGTGTTCATGTAGTTTGCACGGGTTTTCAGGAGTCATGATTGTAAATCAGAAAAGGTCACAGGTTCATACCCTCCGAGCAGCGAAGTGGTGATTTCATTCTCCACATTTTCCAAATATGGGCATAATTTTTTTTTCAATGGGCCAATAAGGCCAAGCTTCCATGTAATCCTCAACCCAACTATACACCACAAGCCTGTAGACTCCCATTGGCCAAAGCCTGTAGACTCCCATTGGCCAGACCCTACCCACTCTGGAGTAAGGAGTGTTGAAAGACAGAAGCCAAGATGGCGCCCAATGCCTTTGTGCAGTAATGGGAGATCTTAGTGGCCAACCCCTAAGTGCCGCCGATCCCTTTGTGTCAACCCCTCGTGCCGCCAGGAGCCCAGACAGGTTGTAAACAATCCCTGGCCATGTGAATGACCTATATCTTGTGCATGTACAGGCATATGCCAGGGTTATTGACCTATAAACACATGTGGTGATAAAATTCTCCACGTGGTTCCACGGTATGATTTTTTTTGATAAGCTGCTCGGAGGGTTCAGTAATAAAAGTCAGAAAAGGATTTGAGGGTGAAAATATCAAACAAATCCAATCGATGTGCATTAATATATATGAAACGTTTGTATCCAGATTTTGTAATGTTTACCCAGTTTACGTACTTTTGTGATGTTCTTTTGTGACTTGTATGTGCAATTTGATTTTGAAATGTCATAACAAGATTGGTACCGACTTACCCGTTGTGTTCATGTCATGTGTATCTAGTAGCCAAATGAATGACGGTACATCAAATGCAGTCGCGTTCTTGAACATTTTGTCAGCGAACTTCGAAATGAATAAGACGTCATCAGGGCTTGATACCGTTGCGAGGGAGCCACTTCGACCTTGATAGTTGAGACGCTGACAGAATGCCTTAGCTTCCGTGTACGGCAGAGGATTAAAGTAATACCTGTAGCATTTGCCTTTGTTCTCCGTCCATTGGAAATTGCACGGCGAACAAGTTGCTTGAGCAGAATAGACCAAATCCGCGGTAAGCACGACCGCCAACATTACCCAAAGCGCCATGTTGAGCGCTCACGCAGTTCTGGCTATAATGATAAGTGATCATGAGCGCACTCGAAGCAATATACCGCGTTTAGCATAAAATTTTGAGAAAAAAAACCAATCATATCGATTGGACCCACTAATGGTTTTTTTTCATAACATTATGATGTTGTAAAACCGAACCGGGAGATTCCACTGAAGAATAAAATGGCTATAATGATAAGTGATCATGAGCCCACTCGAAGTAACATACCGCGTTTAGCATAAAACGTGTAGTCAATGTTTGAACTTTGAGAAGAAAACAATCATGTCGATTGGACCCACTAATGGGTTTTTTCATAACGTTATGATGTTGTAAAACCGAACCGGGAGATTCCATTGACGAAAAATCAGCGGGTGATTTTAAAAGATATATACAGTGGCGATTTGTATATGACTAAAAGAAAAACAATACTTTATTGTCAATTGATATATGTACGTGTTATTACTATAGGCAGGTTCGGGTTATCCAATGGGCACAGTCGGCACTGTACCTAGGCCAAAATTTCGGGGCCTATGAAAAATTGTTGGGCACATGAAAATGCCTCACGGATTTCGCCAACTTCTTGAACGTGAAGAATGGCTGCAAACTTTTTTTAAAAAAAATGCCTTAGACCCGCGTGTTATTTACGCCCACTTAAAAAAGAAAATGAGGGAAACAAGTCACAACTATCCAAGATGTGAGACACACATAAAATTAAAGCTCGTTTCATCATCTGTCATTTTCTGATTACTCTTGGGAGAAATGTCCATACTAAATGATCACCCTTAAAGGTAATGTTGACGCTCGTCGCTATTCTTTAAAATGCTGCATTTACGCTCCATTGCAACATAGACTTAGAGCATTATAGGGCCCAATTTCACACAACTGTTGAGGATTTCTTGCTCTGCCAATCCCGATGAAAACTTCTCGATAAGAATGGAAATAAATCTTTGTCCCGAAGAAAGGAACTTACCCTCCAGAGATGTATGTGATCTCCACATTCCTCATAAGCTTCATTATGTCACAAACCCGGATCCTCCCTACCCTCTCACACACGATGTGTCCCCGGTCCTCTCATTTGGAAAGCTCAGACATAATAATAGATGAAAGCAAAATAAACACTAATTAATTCTTAATTTACACTATCTACAAAATACACGAACAATCAATGAATCAGGAGATCTTGTTTAGCTAATCAGTAATTGATTACCAAGATACAATTCCACAATTTTGCCAGACAAGATAATCTCTGCTCCAATATTTGTCAACTCTTTTAAAATATAAAACTACAACCTAAGGGTTGCCGGAGGGTCAAAGCTAGAACATTTCACGTTTGCCGGGGTGAGCCTCCGTCCAGCGGTCCATGAACCGGTCCTTGCACTGGCGGTTGACGCTACTGGTGGATAAAAATACTATACCGGCGACTCGGAGGGCCAGATGTCCACGACCTTAGGGCAGGAAAGCCTCACGGTGCAAAGTGAATCAAAACGGTCCTCAGCCAATGGACGGATCCGGTTTATTGCCGGGCTTGGATTTAACTCCACAATAAGGAGCCCAGAAAATATTAAATGCAATAATAAATACCTAGGCCTATCCTAGCAATTTCAGGCTAAACTTTAAGTAAATAAACTAGACCAGCCCAAAGGTGCCTGTCCCAAAAAGTAGATTTGCCATGCTAACACATTCAAATATGCACGAGCTACATTACAGCAAAATTGATACACTCAACGGTGTTTGAAATTTAATATTTTATTACACTATTACAAAAATTTAAACACAAGCGTTTGACCAATTGGTTTTAGATGACGGATGTGATTTTCCTAGGACTTTGCCGACAGAGTACTGTAAAGTAACACAATGACAGAAAAGACAAGACCTTGACATGGTCGAAAGATATCTGACCAGGAGACAGTGCCTCACTTTTTTACCTTTAATCCTCAACAAATCGCTTATATGTCAATTACTTTGTAGCAATAATAGCCGGTAATTTGCACACTGATTAATTCACTTTAATTCAAGCAGGGTGTGCTGTCCGTCGGGGAAGATTCGGGCTCGAGTCCTTTTTGGAAGTTCCGCAGCGAACAACCGTTCAGCTCAAAGATATCAAAACAACAACAACCTTTCGCGTGCCCGCGTAATCAACTTCATACATTATACTGCGCTGCTAGTCTGCGCATGCGCGTCAGGCCCTACTCTCCGGGCGGACAGCGCCACATAATAGCTACATCACACCCTTCTATTTCAGAAAGAATGCGTCCCGCATTTAGTTGAAAGAAACAAAACAACGAGTGAACAAGCTTTAAGTCTCCACAGGCATCACTCTCCCAGGACATATTCAGTGGTGGTATTCATGACAAGGCTGCCTTCGTTGCGCCGATGGACTTCTCGGGAATCAGCCGGCCCTTAAGACGGTCTCCGTTGAGACCTGGCGTAATAGTGAAACCCGTGTCACGTGGCTTGACTTACTTGGTGACGCAACTCCGAAGTGCATCTCGTCGGCTGTCGGATGCAGGTCCACCGTCGGAGGCGTTTTTTTGTTGGTCACATCAGCTCGTTCTGGGGTTCGGAGGTCTAATTGTTTGTTGTGGGACGTTTCTTCCTGCATTTGTGTCGCATGGTGCGTCTTCAAGTGACTTCCTAAGTCACTCCGTCGGTGATAGCTACTCCCATGGCAGAACGGTTACTCGTATCTGGTTTTTATGCCATGTTGCTCCGATACGTGACGGTTGAGGGCTGAATATGATCTGAAGGTCTGACGGCATTCTGTGCACTGGAGGGATGATGTTGGACTTGGGGACCACCTCTGTGACCAGTCTCTGGGGGACCTGTGGCGCGAGTGGTGTCTTTTTGGCATCTGCAGGACGATAAGACCAAAAAGAATGGGAAAATCAGTAATTTGTTTATGGTTGATGGACTCGTAGAAGGTTCTGGTTGACCCACTCTCCATAACGTTTTGGTGGCCTCCGCTTCCTGCGGCTCGGGCATTCTGGCTGCGAAGTAGGTAGTGGGCATTTATCAGGCTGTTCGACTTCGCGCTGCTCCTACTCATTCCCAAGTAATTTCTTGGCCTGCGACTGTTTAGCCTCGTCATTGGTGATGTCTTTGCTGCCTCTCTTTCCTGTACTTAGCTTGGTTGTTTTGGTGTCCCTGTACCGGATCCCTCTGAGCTCCCTGACTGCGGATTTTCTCCAGTAGCAGACACGTTGAATAGGCTCTTTTTGCTGCTGCTCTTTCCTGTACGGCGTGGCTGTTTTGAGGGCCCTGTACTGGATTCATCTAAGCTCCCTGACTGCAGATGCTCTTCAGTAGCAGACACATTGACTGGGCTCTGCACCCTTTGGGACCGCTGTTTCCGGTAAGCCTGCCTTCCCACCACGACTTGCCATACTCTCCTCCAAATTTCTTCAGGCGGTCTATGTGTACAATCTTTTGTTTGTGCCGTGGCCCTTTCTGGATACGTACATTTACATCGTTGAAGCATTCAGTGACAATGTAGGGCCCGTCCAATCTCGATTGGAGTTAAGGGGACAGACCAACAGTTCTGGCCTCTCCAGCCAGCATCACGGTGGTCCCAGGAGTAAGCTGCTTCTGTTGGTATGGTAGGTCATAATCTCATTTTGTATGCTTGGCAGCTTTGTGCAGATGCACCCTCGCCCTCCCATGGGCATCATGGAACCTTTCCCTTAACTCTGCTACATAGGGCGTAACCTCATGGGGTTGTTCCGGAGATCCCCAAATGAGGTAAACAGGCAGTTCAACTTCTCTGCCTAATGTGAGGAGATTTGGAGTTTCGCCAGTGCTGCCGTGTTGCGAAGCACGATAAGCCATCATTACCAGAGGTATGTACTGTGGAGGTCCCAATTTCTTTGATTCTTGGCTACGTAAGGACTAAG
Source organism: Patiria miniata (assembly GCF_015706575.1). Classification (NCBI taxonomy): domain Eukaryota; kingdom Metazoa; phylum Echinodermata; class Asteroidea; order Valvatida; family Asterinidae; genus Patiria; species Patiria miniata. The sequence continues at coordinate 8,292,144 of NW_024037067.1, forward strand.
CATGTCTTTTAGAGTGCGGTTAAACCGCTCTACTCGACCGTTGCTCTGGGGTGGTAGGGACTCGTCCTTGTTCTATGCCGATGATTGCGCACATTTCTTGGAACAACTTGCTTTCAAATTGTCGGCCCTGGTCACTGTGTACCTGTCTAGGAACGCTGAATCAGCAAACAAATTATCTGACACTCCAGTAACTGTTTTAGCTGTCACGTTCTGCAAGGGAAAGCTTCTGTCCATTTGGAAAAGTAGTCCGAAATCATGAACAAGAATCCACTTGTTCTCTCTATGTTCTGTAATTGGGAATGGTAGTGGCGCCCTGGTTCTCTTGGGAGGCGGCTTGCGTCGGTCGCACTTAAGACATTGCATGCACCATCTCGTGACCGATTCCTCCATGTTTTCCCAGTAGAACATTGATTTAACTTTCGCATACATCTTCTTAATTCCCAAGTGTCCAGCCGTTTGGCAGTCATTGAGTTGCTTCATCACATCTTCCCTCCCTGAAGGCCCGTGGTACCACCAGAAGCCAGCGTGAATGTGTTGTGTCCTCATTCCATCGCCACGAAGTTGCAGTTGTTGTCACAAACATCACAGTGATTTCAGCCACGTTCTTTCAGCAGATACGTCTGCCCATGAAGGTTTAGGGGTCCCATTTTCTAGCCAGCATATTATTAATTTTGCGCAGGGTAGGATCCTCCATTTGCTATTCCCTCATATCCTCAAATGTGCACCCATGTATCCAGCAATGCGAAGATATTTCTCGTATAATGTGGTCGACTGTCATCTGGTGGTGCGCTACAGGGTGCGCTGCAGTGGCGTAGCCACGGGGGGGGGGGGCCGTGGGGGGCGACAGCCCCCCCAGTCGCCCCCCACTGAGATTTTGAGTTTCTCAAAAAATTATCATTGATCTACATGACGCCCCCCCCCCCCATGAAAATGTTCAAGCCCCCCAGCGCCCCCCACTGAAAAATTCCTGGCTACGCCACTGGTGCGCTATCAGGTTCACCCTGTTCTGTCTTGTCTGGATACCCCTCTGCGTTGGGAGATTCCTTACTCAACATTTCCCGGCTTTGTTGTGGTTGTGTTTTGGTTTCCTTTTCCTTTTTCTCTAACTTCCTTGACTCTGAGCCCTCCTTGACTTCTTGCTGAATGCGTGACACTGGATATTATGCCGCATTCTGGACATCGCGTCGGCATTACCATGTTTCGGGCCTGGTCAATGCTCGGTGTCAAATTCGTTCTCTGCGAAGCCACCTGGCAATTTGTTCTTCTGGCTCCTTAAAATTAAAGAGCCAACGGAGAGACCCATAATCTGTTCTCAGTAGAAACCTCTGTCTGTGAAGATATGACCGAAAGTGTTTGATGAAGTGCACCATCGCCAATAGTTCCTTCCTAGTAACGCAGTAGTTCTGCTCAGGCCTTGACAAAGCTCGACTCGCATAGGCAAAAACACGTACTTGTCACTCTTGTACTTGACTTAGCACAACCCCGATGCCATAGTCGGTGTCGAGTATGAACTTGCCTTTTGAATGGGGGTATACAAGAATCGGTGCAGAGGTAAGATGTTTCTTCAGCTGTTCAAACGCCGACTGACAATCATCCGTCCACTAGAACGTCTTGTCCTTTTCCGTCAGTCTGTGTAGTGGCCTAGCAAGTTCTGCAAACCCGGCTACAAACCTCCTGTAGTAGGACGCTAAGCCCAAGAAACTCCGTACCTCTGACGTGCTTTCGGGTACGGGCCATTATTGTTCTACGTGGTGTGTCTTACTGGGATCAGTTTTAACCCCTTTGTCCGAGACTATGTGCCTAGATATAACACCTCCCGTTGGAGCAACTAGCATTTCTTTGTTTTGAGTTTTAGATTGGCCTGCCTGATGCGATCAAAAACCAACCGCAGCCGCTGTATGTGTTAACTAAATGACCCGGAAAAAATGATGATGTCATCCAAGTATTCCAGGCACGTCTGCCACTGAAGCCAGCGTGATATTCTCTCCATCAGACGTTCGAACGTTGACGGAACGTTGCAAAGCCCGAATGGCATGACGCGGGACTTATAAAGACCCTAGGCTGGCGAAGGCTGTCTTCTTCTTGTCATCTTCGTTCATTGGAGCCTGCCAGTACCCGGATGATAAGTCTAATGATGTGAAGTATTTGGCTCCTGTTAGGGTCTCTATTGAATCATCGATGCGGGGAATTGGGTAGGCACCTTCCTAGTTATATAAGTCGGCGGTAGTCCACGCAAAAACGAACAGAGCCATCCTTCTTTCGGACTAGTATGTCACACGGTCCGCCATGATCGGGACGATGCGAGAGGATACAGTTAAGGAAAACCTCAGAAACGTACAACACCGACAACGGAAAGCAAGACACGACCAAGTTATAACGAATTCAAATAATTTAATTCCCATAAACCAAACTTACAATTAACTTAATACAGTTTCAATTTACATTACAGTTAACTTAATACAGTTTCAATTTACATTACACATCGAGAAATTAATACAATATAAATACCCATCACCAACTCCATCGCGGTACCGGGACAGACAAATGGAACGGGGACAGCAGCACACGGGAGCATCGGCGGCTTCCAGTGGGTGACGTCAGGTCCACTGATGCATACTTGGACGGCGGTCGGCACAGCACTCCCGGCTTTGAATCGCGGTGTCCCGATCCCAACCGAAAAAGCCCTGAAATTTAGTGTGTTTATGCTAATAAATACACTCGTTCAATTTTCTGGCCCGCACAATAAATACAGTTCACTTTAGTGTCAGAAAACCGCAATTGTACACTTTTAGAAAAATAAATACAGTTCACTTTAGTGTCAGAAAACCGCAATTTTATAAATTATCTTAACACCAAGAAACCTCAAAATTCTAGCGAAAAGACATCTTTGGCATAAAAACCAAATCAATAGGTTTTTATGTGCATGCATGCTGTGTAAACTTGAAACAGTTCAGTTGTAACCACGCACAATTTCACAAGTGTTCAATGATGATTTTACATTAAATACATCACAACTTACAGAATAAATCTGGCTTTTAAGGCTTGTGACTTAGAGGCATTATGAGCTCCCTCGGAAAACCCACAGCCCAACGGGTATCCTCAATCATCGGCATCGGCCGGCAACATAAACTTCCGTCGGCTTTCCCCAGAACTGGAGATCCAATTTAAAAAAGGGCCTCTGTGCCCTAAGAGACTTCCAGCTGAGTTGCTTGCCACTAAGTGACGCGCCACTCCCTAAACCTTGCTTTTATACACCCACAAATATTTAATTGGAACGTGCCGGACCCATGCATGGGTACTGGGCGACCAATCCCATACATCACAATACGTGCGTGGTAGTCTGCGTGACAATTTACGCTTGAACTATTTGCATATTTAACCCAAATACGGGACATGGGGACGACGGCCGTACTAGTAGTGTTCCTTCGTTTTGAATGAACGTAGTACGGCAGCAGCGTAGAAACTGCTCATCGCCCAATGAAAAGCTAGACACGGTGCGCTCTACCCAAGTGTGACCGGTGTCTTTGTTGAACATCATAAACATTCATGTTTCAAAAGAGCTCGTCCGAGAGAGGCGTGAACACAGCAAAAATAATGTATAATGAAGTTCGTGGCATGGCATGGCCACACAGCGATGGGGATCATTTATTTATTTATTTATTATCCACATCCAACAGCAGAACAAACCGCCAATTACAGGACTGGTTAAAAAAGATTATACAATTATTTAAAAAAAAAAATATATATATATATATATATATATACACAAATATGATCAAAAAGAATCATTATAAAAAATATATATTTATGTTATAAAAACAAACTAAAAACAAATTATATGTATAAAGGGATGAAACGAGCACTGTGAATTGTGATAGGAGACGATTTCATTGGATATGCATATATATATAAAATGCTAAAAAGTAGTGGATAAAAAAACAAAAAACAAAAAACAGAAGACACAACGCACATATACTTTCAAGAGACAAACACAAAGACAACAACAGAACTAACAAAACAAAATGACAAAAAGAAGAAAAAAAAGGAGAGTAAAACAAAACAACAAACGTAACTAAACAAAACAAAAACAAGACAAGACAAGGAAAACAAAGTAAAACAAAAACAAACAGAGCAAGACAGAACAAAACAAAACAAAAAACAAAAATCCAAACCAAGCAGAACAGAACAAAACTGAACAAAAGAAAGCAGAACAAAAAAGTAAGAAAAAAATACACTATCTAAGAAAAAACAAGATAGCAAAAATTTTGTTACAGAAATAAAAATAATAAAAACAAATCACATGAAAGAAAATAAATTTGGAGAGAAGTGATGACAGTAAAAATATTAAAAGGAGTTGCAAAAAAACGGATGGTAATACATATATTTGAAGTAATCGATGACAATTCATTCAAGTGAGTTAAAAATGAAAGCAACAATGCATTAAAAAAGTAAAACATTCATACATTAACCACTTGTAAAATAGGTTGTGAGTTAGGAGTTAAGCGGGTAAGAATTCGATTTGTATGTCGGCATGGGTTGCATAGCTGCTGACACGACCCTATTACATGCATGACCATCGGAAAGAATATACAAATTAGTATTTCCAGATAAGTAATGAAATAATGTTAAAAAATAGGAGAAATGATTTTATAACGGGTAATTGAATTAACTACTTGGGACAGAATGATGATTGCATTTAAGTTTGAGAATTCAGAGGAGATTCAGAGGAGAATACAACTTGCATGGGAAAAATTTGGCAAGTTGAGTTACATATTCAAGGCAGATAATTACTGCAAAAGATGAAGCGTCAACTTTTCGACCAGTGCATCATCCCAGTTCTAACATATGGCGCTGAGACTTCGGCACCTTCAAAGAAATCAGAGCAAAAACTGCGAGTCACTGTACGGGCAATGGAAAGGATAATGACTGGAGTCACATTAAGAGAGACAGAATTAGGAACGAAGATCTTGGAAGAAAGACAGCGGTACAAGCTTATAGTTTAGATCAAAAGGAAAAAGTAGAGTTGGACAGGACGTGTCATGAGAAGCATTATGGACCCTGAAAGTAACAGATTGGACGCTATTATCATTGAAGAGGCGGAGAGGAAGACAGCCGAAGAGATGATTTCATAGGGAAGAAATGTAAAACAACTTGCAAGAGACCGAAAAGCATGGAATGATTGTGGAGAGGCCTGCATCCAGCATCGGATCGAATTGGGCTAATGATAATGATGTATTTAATAAACTACTTTTCATACAAAGGTCAATGTGTTTTCATTTTGATGTAATGCTATGATCTTGTTCGAGGTCTACACATGGTTCAAGATCATCACTTTCAACATGGATCACGGTTACGCAATATCGATGGCGTTTATATCATTTTTATTATATTATATTGTATGGTAACTGCTCTACCATTTGAAAGTGTAGTTGACGAGGAACGCGTTTGGCGGTTTGTTTCATGCTTTCCTGTGTTCAGCTATACTTAATGTACCTGCACCTAACCCAAGAATGCAAATGCACTCTTCTGTTTCCTAATTTGGTCGGTGACATTCACCTCAACCCAAGAAACCTGTATGATGATCTCGTGAGTGAAGCCCCAAAGTTGTTCTGCCTGACAGGAGAAACCTTCAGTGACCAACCAAAATCTCATTTGAATGTGAACACCAACCTGAATATTATCAGACGGCGCTTTCTATGACCAACCCAAATCTCATTTGTATGTGAACGCCAACCTGAATATCATCAAACGGTGCTTTCTATGACCAATCCAAATTTCATTTGTATGTGAACACCACACCCGAATATCATCAGACGGCGCTTTCTATGACCAAACCAAATCTAATTTGTATGTGAACACCAACCTGAATATCATCAGACGGTGCTTTCTATGACCAACCCAAATCTAATTTGTATGTGAACGCAAACCCGAATATCATCAGACGGTGCTTTCTATGACCAACCCAAATCTCATTTGTATGTGAACACCAACCTGAATATCATCAGACGGTGCTTTCTATGACCAACCCAAATCTCATTTGTATGTGAACGCCAACCTGAATATCATCAGACGGTGCTTTCTATGACCAACCCAAATCTAATTTGTATGTGAACGCCAACCTGAATATCATCAGACGGTGCTTTCTATGACCAACCCAAATCTAATTTGTATGTGAACGCCAACCTGAATATCATCAGACGGTGCTTTCTATGACCAACCCAAATCTCATTTGAATGTGAACACCAACCTGAATATCATCAGACGGTGCTTTCTATGACCAACCCAAATCTCATTTGTATGTGAACACCAACCTGAATATCATCAGACGGTGCTTTCTATGACCAACCCAAATCTCATTTGTATGTGAACACCAACCTGAATATCATCAGACGGTGCTCTTTCTATGACCAACCCAAATCTCATTTGAATGTGAACACCACCCGAATATCATCAGACGGCGCTTTCTATGACCAAACCAAATCTCATTTGTATGTGAACACCAACCTGAATATCATCAGACGGTGCTTTCTATGACCAACCCAAATCATTTGAATGTGAACACCAACCCGAATATCATCAGACGGTGCTTTCTATGACCAACCCAAATGTCATTTGAATGTGAACACCAACCTGAATATCATCAGACGGTGCTTTCTATGACCAACCCAAATCTCATTTGAATGTGAACACCACCCGAATATCATCAGACGGCGCTTTCTATGACCAAACCAAATCTCATTTGTATGTGAACACCAACCTGAATATCATCAAACGGTGCTTTCTATGACCAACCCAAATCATTTGAATGTGAACACCAACCCGAATATCATCAGACGGTGCTTTCTATGACCAACCCAAATCTCATTTGAATGTGAACACCAACCTGAATATAATCAGACGGTGCTTTCTATGACCAACCCAAATCTCATTTGAATGTGAACACCAACCTGAATATCATCAGACGGTGCTTTCTATGACCGACCCAAATCTAATTTGTATGTGAACACCAACCTGAATATCACCAGACGGTGCTTTCTATGACCAACCCAAATCTAATTTGTATGTGAACGCCAACCTGAATATCATCAGACGGCGCTTTCTATGACCAACCCAAATCTCATTTGAATTTGAACACCAACCCGAATATCATCAGACGGTGCTTTCTATGACCAAACCAAATCTCATTTGTATGTGAACGCAAACCTGAATATCATCAGACGGTGCTTTCTATATCCAAACCAAATCTCATTTGAATGTGAACACCAACCTGAATATCATCAGACGGTGCTTTCTATGACCAATCCAAATCTCATTTGTATGTGAACACCACACCCGAATATCACCAGACGGTGCTTTCTATGACCAATCCAAATCTCATTTGTATGTGAACGCAAACCTGAATATCATCAGACGGCGCTTTCTATGACCAAACCAAATCTCATTTGAATGTGAACACCAACCTGAATATCATCAGACGGTGCTTTCTATGACCAATCCAAATCTCATTTGTATGTGAACACCAACCTGAATATCATCAGACGGTGCTTTCTATGACCAATCCAAATCTCATTTGTATGTGAACGCAAACCTGAATATCATCAGACGGCGCTTTCTATGACCAAACCAAATCTCATTTGAATGTGAACACTAACCCGAATATCATCAGACGGTGCTTTCTATGACCAATCCAAATCTCATTTGTATGTGAACGCAAACCTGAATATCATCAGACGGCGCTTTCTATGACCAAACCAAATCTCATTTGTATGTGAACACCAACCTGAATATCATCAGACGGTGCTTTCTATGACCAACCCAAATCATTTGAATGTGAACACCAACCCGAATATCATCAGACGGCGCTTTCTATGACCAACCCAAATGTCATTTGAATGTGAACACCAACCTGAATATCATCAGACGGTGCTTTCTATGACCAACTCAAATCTCATTTGAATGTGAACGCCAACCTGAATATCATCAGACGGTGCTTTCTATGACCAACCCAAATCTAATTTGTATGTGAACACCACACCCGAATATCATCAGACGGTGCTTTCTATGACCAACCCAAATCTAATTTGTATGTGAACGCCAACCTGAATATCATCAGACGGTGCTTTCTATGACCAACCCAAATCTCATTTGAATGTGAACACCAACCCGAATATCATCAGACGGTGCTTTCTATGACCAACCCAAATCTCATTTGAATGTGAACACCAACCCGAATATCATCAGACGGTGCTTTCCTATGGCCAACCCAAATCTTATTTTGTATGTGAACACAAAACAAAATATTCTCAAACAGTATCTTTCATTACCATCTCGAATCTCATTGCAATTATATGCACAAAAAAGGACCATATGGGTACCAGGTCTGCTGTTTAAATTCAAATAAGATTTTTGGGCATCATGTCATTCAGCGACCAGAGCTCCGAGCCCCGAGCCCCTGCTATGCATGACCAGTTTGCCCTCTCCCGATGCTCGAGAATACGCACACAGCCATGTTACGTAATACAAAATTGATCCGCTTGTAAGTTCAAACAGCTATAGCTGTCACTGAAATTATGAAAAGACAAAACTACAGAGGCCGAGGAATTGATTTGTAATATTGTATTCAATGTAGTAGTTGTTCGGGTTATTTTTTCACTCCTTGTTTCCGACATTTCAATATCTTCACATTCCCTTTTGTTTGGCTTCTCAACTATTTCCCTGCTCTTTTAACTGTTGCCCTTGTCTTGCTATTGTGTTTAATGGCATGTATTTTTTTCATTCATCTTCATATCGCAATTTCATCAAAAAAGTAGTGAGAAAAATATTACTAAACCAAGTAGGAAACAAATTGTAGGTCACCATTCAATGGAAGACGACCAAACTTGCGCTCTTACCCTACAACATGAAACTGTGCCCATTCATATACTTTGTCTCTAATAATCATAAACAGGGACATCTCGACCGCCACGCAACAAAACCTGTATTCAAATAACATTCTGTTGCGCGCTTAATTCCTAACATCAACGTGCCTCCAATAAAATAATGCACATCGTTGTGGCAACGTGCTTCATTATACAGGACTTTTGCCGTGTTCCCGCCTCTCTCGGACGAGCTCTTTTGAATAAATAAATATTTATGATGTTCAACAAAGACACCGGTCACACTTGGGTAGAGCGCATCTATCTTTTTATTGGGCGATGAACAGTTTCTACGTTGCTGCCGTACTACGTTCGTTCAAAACGAAGGAACACTACTACACCCTGTATGTCTAAAACTCTGTCAGGTGTGAAACTTTAACAAAATACTCTTTATCCGAATACCCCTGGTTTAAAGTGGCAACTCATACCTTTAGCAAGTTCGCGTTTCACTTAAACCAATTTTGGATTTCCGAATATTGCTCAATATACACCGGGATGTTTTATACAATCATAAACACCAGAATTATACAATTATCACAAATCGTCTTATACAATAATAATTTCCAACTACCACTTCAACTGAACTTAACACATAAGATTATTACAAACAAAATTCGTCATCTGTGACATAGTACAATGGGTGAAGCCCATGGTCCTGATGCAGGTTAGTATTGTGAAATTGGGAACTCAAGATCAACACATTGTATTGCAATGAAATTGCCTGTAATATTTTGTCACGGTATTTGACACGAAAATCCAGAAACTTGACATGAACCGCCGAAGAATTAATTGATATATAATTTAAGGAAATTGCAGTATGAAGGACACTCCGTATTTTATCGTCATGTCAACACAGTTATTGTGAAATCGGGAACTCAAGATAAACTCATTGTATTGCAATGAAACTTCCTGTAATATTGTGTCATGGTATTTGACACGAAAATCTAGAATCTTGACAGGAACCGCCGAAGAATTAATGTAATATAATTTAAGGAAATTGCAGTATGAAGGACATGCACTCCGTATTTTCTTGTCAGGTCAACACAGTTATTGTGAAATTGGGAACTCAAGATAAACGCATTGTATTGCAACAACATTTCCTGTAATATTTTGTCATGGTATTTGACACGAACATCCAGAAACTTGACATGAACCGCCGAAGAATGAATGTAATATAATTTAAGGAAATTGTAGTATGAAGGACACTCCGTATTTTATCGTCATGCAACAACTTCTTACAAAAGAGGGCGCGCTACACAAACACTGCTCACCACGCTGATCCGACGTACGTTTGGCCGTTCGAGATGTAAACTACAGTCATTGTGAAAATGGGAACTCAAGATTAACTCATTGTATTGCAACGAAATTTCCTGTAATATTTTGACATGGTATTTGACACGAAAATCTAGAATCTTGACAGGAACCGCCGAAGAATTAATGTAATATAATTTAAGGAAATTGCAGTATGAAGGACACTCCGTATTTTCTCGTCATGTCAACACAGTTATTGTGGAATTGGGAACTCAATATAAACACATTGTATTGCAACGAAATTTCCTGTAATATTTTGTCATGGTATTTGACACGAAAATCTAGAAACTTGACATGAACCGCCGAAGAATGAATGTAATATAACTTTAGGAAATTGCAGTATGAAGGACACTCCGTATTTTATCGTCATGCAACAATTTCTTACAAAAGAGGGCGCGCTACACAAACACTGCTCACCGCGCTCAGTGATCCGACGTACGTTTGGCCGTTCGAGATGTAAAATATAAGGTTATTGTGAAATTGGGAACTCAAGATAAACGCATTGTATTGCAAAGGAATTTCATGTAATATTTTGTCATGGTATTTGACACGAAAATCTAGAAACTTGACAGGAACCGCCGAAGAATGAATGTAATATAAATTAAGGAAATTGCAGTATGAAGGACACTCCGTATTTTCTCGTCATGTCAACACAGTTATTGTGAAATTGGGAACTCAAGATGAACACATTGTATTGCACTGAAATTTCCTGTAATATTTTGTCATGGTATTTGACACGAAAATCTAGAAACTTGACAGGAACCGCCGAAGAATGAATGTAATATAATTTAAGGAAATTGCAGTATGAAGGACACTCCGTATTTTATCTTCATGCAACAACTTCTTACAAAAGAGGGCGCGCTACACAAAAACTTACATTTTCTACTTCACCAAATCACATTATACCTTGGACTGTAAAACATGCACATGTATGTGACAGTTGCAAGTAAGTGTGCATTCATAGTTAAAGGGAATGTACATCATTGGCTTTTGCTGTAATATTCAGAAATGAAATATTTGAGGGGTTAGTATAATAGATCAAATATTGTTACACTGACATTTTTGAAGTTTTGTGTTCGAAAAGGTTGGAAAAACCAAGAAAAACAAAAATGTTCAGGTAGTCTGGTTCCCCGACTCCACAAAAGATAAAATGGATCAATTTATAGATGATGGAATATTGTAAGGCAAGGGAACCAGTCTAGCTGGCCTGCACCCGTTCATGAACATGTTACCAATAGCAAACCAAATTTGGACTGAAAAAATGGTAAATTTGGAGCAGTAGTTGAAAAATAGTTAGGTTTTTCCAACGCTGGTCGGCCGACCACCGTTGGAAATGCATACAAAAATACCATTTTCTTGAAAATGACTTCACACCAGGTGCCATAATTTTACAAGATGCTTGAGACTGTCATTTACCAACATCCTAGTAAGGTATTTCGTAAAAACTTGGTAGTTGTATTTTTCGATGTTTGCAAATGTTGTATATTCCCTTTAAAGGTTTTTGGTTTGTTTGTTTTTTGTTATGGAAATTAAATGTAAATAATTATCAATGTTTGGTCCCCCCAAAAATGCTGTTTGATTTTTTCCTTTTCAGTTTCCTGAATAAGATTTTGCGTTAAGTTGTAATTAGGTTGGTGCAGTGGCACATGTACTTTCCTTGTCTTTGCGCTTCTGTTGACTCATGATGTAATTCTAAAGGTACATGTATATGTACCTTCTGCACCATAATATGGATTTGTTCCAAACATGTAATTAGAACCATTAGCGATTACCCGGAGGAAACCTTACTCAAGTGCGGGTAGGGCTGGTCCCAAATACCCTGTGGAATTATTCCGTCAGAAATGGTTTTGATTGAAAGACATATTAATCAATGAAGGTTGTTTGTTTAAAATGTGCCTACAGGCACGCTTTTTTTAACGGGCTTAAGCAACGGAATTCAGTTACGATCTACCAAAAATCGTGTACACATGTTTTCTCTGTTTTCATAAAATGTTACTGTTTAATGTTAGCCACTGAGATTCTGAGCTACAAAACTGTACCGTACTTAATACGTGTATATTTAGCAATGTTGTTGCTTTAAAGGGAATATACAACATTTGCTTTTGCTGCAATTTTCAGAAATAAATGGATTTGGAGGATAATTATATTGGCAAATATTAATACACTGACTTGTTTCACGTTTTGGGTTCGTAGATGCTAGAAAAAAAATCATATTCTTGTAGTCTGGTTCCCTGACCCTACTTAAGAGGAAACGAAGCAATTTATAGACTCTGGGGAATTGTAAAATCAGAGAATCAGCCTAGCAGGCTTGTAGTCTTCACAGGTGTGTAATCAATTGCAAAGAAAATGCAGACGAACTAAATATGAAATATTAGGAGCACTTTTTGAAGAAAAAAAAACAGTTTTCTCCAACACAGGTCGGCTGATCAGCGTTGGAAAAATACAGTTTTTTTGAAAATGTCAGCACACCAGGAGCCACAACTTTACAGGATGATTTAGACTGTCATTCACTATCAATCCAGTTAGGTATTTCGTGATAATTTGATCATTTCGTCTTTTGATGTTTGCAAATGTTGCATCTTCCCTTTAAGATGAAAAAATGCACAAACAGCAAATGACCCTACATGTAGTTACTTTACTCCTCCTCTCGGTTTACACTTCATTACAACGGTCATGCTTTCCTTGCCATTAAAAGTAAGGATGATTTGTTCTCTGTCTCTTTGTGGTGATGACAAACAAATCACAAATGAGTGATGTTTTTAATCATGTTCACATTGTGCATACGTGTAATGTGCATACACATGACGAACATTGCACTCTAGTGGTGCGGCATAGGGACAGAATTGTGCATTTTGTGCTAAAAGCATAACATTTGGCATGTGAGGTCTTCATACCATGACAAAAAAAATCAGATATGGAGGCATTTCATATCTGACCCCTGGTGACCTTTGAGGGGTCAATGACCTCTGAATACTCTATTTTATACATATTGTTCTTGAAAATACCACTTTCCTATGACTTAAGTCATGTGTAGTCTTCATACAATGTAAATCAAGACCAAATACGGCAAGATTTCAGAGTTGACCTCTGATGACCTTCCAGAGGTCAATTACACTTGTATTAACTGCACTAACCCTTTTAATAGATGTTTATGCTGTTTACCCTTTTAAACCCGAACTTTTTCAAGACCCAAGTCATAATGTTAAGTGGCTCATGCTATGAAATTAATTTCAAATATAGGGAATTTCATATCTGACCTCTGAATGCCTTCAAGGGGTCAGTAAACTTTGCATATATCCTATTTATAGATAATAAGAGGATAAACTATTAAAAACACCACTTTTTTATAATCCATACCTAAATTTTGGGTATTTTGCCATGATATGAATGTTCAGATATGTAGACATTTCGTATTTGACCTCTGGTGACCTTTGCGAGGTAAACGCAATTATTGTATACTCTGATTGCCCTTATTTATCATATTTAATCTTCAAAATGCAACTTTTTCATGAACGAAGTCTAATAAGTGCAAAAGGAGTCTATTTTAATCATTATTCTACAGCATGCCATGAAGTCATGCAGACCCCAAAGATTCTTTTTTGCATGACCTCTGCTATATAGGCCCTACTGTTTAAGTACATGTACTTATGATATAATTATTGTTTATATTGTTTTGTTTTACTAATTAGTTTTACTACTTATGTCTTTGTAATTGTAATTGTAACTGTGTACAGGTGACGTTTTGTGTGTGTATTGTGTATGTATTTTTAATGTTTTTTTGGCACGCAAAATCACGGAGCATTTCACTGTATATTTATATAAATGTTTGACAATAAATAAAATCAATTTCAATTTCAATCACTCTTAAATCAAAGGTTAAAAACGTGGTTAATCAAGTTCATCTGGATACAACAGGGTGTAATAAGTACACAAGTGTGAATATTGCTTGAAATATGTATATTTTTCATTCTAAACAGGTTGACCCACAGCTAGATTTCTATTCCAATCAAATCATATTGCATCCGCCAATAAAACAAGGAGAAACCAGGTCAGATAGCTAGAGGTCACCTCAAACTTGTTTGTGGGGTCTGAATTCGTAACATGACTGTAAACTAAAAGGTGCAATACCGTTCTTTGGCACTATTGAGAATTTGGTTACAAAAAAATGGTGTTTTGATAAAGAAATGTGATAAATAACGGCAATTAAGATAAACGAAGTTCATTGTTCTCTCCAAGGGTATCACTACATCAAATATGATGTCATGGTACAAAGAATTAAGTTTTAGACTTGGGTCATGAAAAAAGTGGTATTGGCAATTGTGTAAATCTTATTAATACTCATAGGTAGGCTTTGGTTTGACAAAGGTCATGACCTCTCATAAGGTCACCAGAGGTTGAATATGAAATGACCTACATATGAAAATTCTCTTGATAGCATGAACACCTTTCATTTTACATGAATCATGAAAAAAGATGGGGTTTCAGAATAAATCTTACACATACATGTAGCTATTAACAGGTTTACAAAGGTCATTGACCGCTCAAAGGTCACCAGATGTCAGATTTGAATTGTTCCCACATCTGATTATAATTTTCATTGTATGAAGACCTACATGTATGACATAGACTTTGGTCATAGGAAAGTGAAGTTTTGAAGAACAAAAGATATGAATAGAGTATGTGAAGTTTATTGACCACTCAAAGGTCACCAGAGGTCAAATATGAAATGCCTCCATATCTGAAAATTGTCTTCGTGGCATGAAGAACCAACTTGCGAAGGCTCATGCTTTTATCACAAATTGCACAATCCTTTGGCAATTGGCTATATGCTGCTCCACTGCAATCAGAAAGCTAGTCACTGCACTTTTTCCCAGTCAGTGCCCGCTGAGTAGAAAAAGGGGAAAAAAATCCGGTCTGCCAGTTTGAAGAACGATGAGCGCGGTATAGGCATCAGGAAATTAGAACCTATACAGTAAGCTCTGTTGCCATGTGAGCCAGAAATCTGCCAGGACTTTGGAAAGCACGGGGAAAATATTTTTTAAAGTGTAATTGTGAACTGCATTGTTGTTGTTGGATTTTTTTTTTATTTTTTTTTTTTTTTAACCTATGGCACTCCAGGATGAACCGTTTGAACCCTCAATTCTTATAGGTTTTTGTGAAAGTAATTTATCTTGTTTTCACAGGGTGGAGAAAAGGGTGCAATGTCAGGGACAAACTTTCTTAAGGTTTAAGAGTATCAGATTCAATTTCAGTGGGTTTTTTTTTGGGGGGGGGGTTGTTTGTGTTCTGTTCAGTGCCTGGTCTCTAATTTTAACGAGGAAGTAGACTAATGGATTTGATTTATATATCGGACATTGTACGAATTGTTGAGAAACATTCACGTTAACAAACAATCAAATTGAATGCATCTCTAAACAAGCCTTGTGCACCAAAGAACAGAAAGGGAACAGAATTTAGGGATGTAAAATCTAAATTGTACAGCTTTTTAGATTATTTTAAGACCACTTGTATTTTAAAGCTCTGGCAACAGAGCTTCTTCAAGTACAAGTCTCTTGGGTGTTGGTCGTTCGGTCCCCAAAAAAACTTACCGAAAACGAGCCCCCTAAGTGATCCATAAAACTGTCAGTACCAAATTACAATTGTCCAAAAAAGCAAACAATATAAATAAGGGAATAAATGTATGCTCTGGAGGTTTTTATCTCTCTGTTTAAGACCGCTTAGAGTCTGGGTGCTGATAATTACCCGAGCCGGAGGCTCTAAGCGGTCTTAAACACAGTGATAAATACCGACCGAGCACACATTTATTCCCATTCACAAATACCTTTTCGGTAAAAAAAAATCAAATAATTCGTTTAAAAAATCCCGGTTTTGTTCGACAAGTTCACTTCATGCTTTTTGAAACATCCCTCTAGCAAAATAATGGAGTGTTCAGCTGGCGAGTAAGATGTAAACAACCTTTTATGGAGATTGACGCGCGCGTAGCATGTTCTGCGCGATGTCGCGTGAGGTATTTATGAATGTAATATATATATACAATAAACAATTCGTTGATTTGTTTATGAAAACTGTGTACATGGAGGGCAGAAAATGTAGTAAATGTAAAGGTCACGTGGTATGTAATCCACTTAGGGATTCTACACACCTCAGTGACTATACATCACCCCTGCCTCTGGCCCTGTGTCAGTTTTACGAGTGGGTGAGGGATACAGTTGCATTATGAAGGTCACTTTAATTTTGCATTGTGATTTTAAACAAAATGGGAAAAATCACGACCAAGTGAGTAATTGTATAATTACGAGACTTTCACGGCAAGACGGCCCGAGCTTATCGTGCGTTCGCGCTTTCTTCCCTAAAGATCACAAAAGCCTATCCTTTCATACGTACTGTCACTGCTTGGAACCAATTGTATCCATCAATTTTAGGAAAAACCTTGTGCGTGTATATATGAGCCACTTGGGAAATGGATGGCTGTTTCGAAGATCAGAATAAACATATCCAGTCGTGAGCTATTACCATTAGTACATACACAGCCAGATATC
Organism: Patiria miniata; assembly: GCF_015706575.1. Classification (NCBI taxonomy): domain Eukaryota; kingdom Metazoa; phylum Echinodermata; class Asteroidea; order Valvatida; family Asterinidae; genus Patiria; species Patiria miniata. The sequence goes on from NW_024037067.1 coordinate 8,308,909, forward strand.
ATAAAACACGTCCTTATCATCCCTTCCAGTCGCGCTGGTGATGTGAGGGTGATGTATAGTGCACATCACATGAGAAATATACAGCAATTTGTGGTAATCAGCTTTTGTGGCTGTCTGGTCGGTTGAATGTTGAGAGGATGTATCACGGCTGCACGTGTAGCAGCTAATGATAGGTTGGGGGTTGGGTAATTTGTCATTTCCTGGAAAAAAAGACACCCGAAAATTTGTGGTTCATAAAAATAGTTAAAAATTTGAAGGTTTTTTTCACGTGGAAAAAATACAGCTGTTTCGGCTTTTTGAAATGACTCTGTAACATGTGAGGACAGTCACGACGTCACTCAATTTCATGTATAACACATAGTCGCAGTTTCAGAACATATTATGTGCCAAAAAAGAAAATTTGATTTTTTTTTTTTTGTACACGTGTGATGCAGAGGGTGTCAGTTCGTGGTGTCGGTGACGATAAGTAACAACAAAAACGGACCTTTAAATTTCTGGGTATACGCCTTAAAAATTCCCCTTTGAAAAATGCCCCTTTAATGTCATGTCAAATGACGTGATGAAGTGTATTCATGACGTCACTTCAATGTTCACCCACAACACATCCCAGTCTTAGCACATATTAAATGACCAAAATACACCTAATTGTTCTCTCTCTCTCTATAGGCCTAAGCAAAATGTCCATTTAATGAGACCCAACATGACATGTTTTGATATCATCATGAAGTCACTTAATGTTCTTCTTAATCTTAATTTTCTTAATCGAGGTTGTCCTCGATTTGGTTCCTGTCCACAATTTATTGCTGATGTTGCACGTGTGTGTCCTCGATTTACACCCATCAACACACGCTGATTGCGTGTAAGAAATAATAACAAAACAATCTGCGCGCGTTTTTTAAGAATACAAAACTACCCAAATGGGTAGAAGCCAATCACAGCGAAAATTAATTCCCATCGACTGGGTACAAACGTGGAACAAACCAGCGCGTACGCTTGGCAGATTGACTACAACTTCGTGCCCCGTGGGTACGATCTTGCAGCGCCATGTTGTTTCCCATCATGCCTTGCGCGATCGTAACCCCTGGAATTGTGTAATTTAAATGTACCAAATACGGTACATTATAATTAGGGCTGCAGTTTATCCGTTTTACGTGCCGACGCCATCTTTAAAATGTTAAAAGTTGTGATTTTGAAGAATTAATCCTCAAACACAACGTTTGGACGTTGTGTTAATTAGCAAAGATTTGTATTAAATGTACGAACCCCTTTCGTGCCTTTACAACCACAGATCATACAGGGTGTATTTTTTAGCGAAAAACGCGGCTGACATAATCCATATCGTACAGGCTTCGACTTTTGAATCATAATTTTTTTTTCGTACGTGACGTTACGTGCAAAGCTAAGCGCGCGAGCGCATTATGGGCGCGCCCGGCGTACAATCTTCGAAATGCCCGCGCAGTACGCTGTGAATAGCCATTCAGTGTCATTTACGTCATCATCACAGCCAGGGGTTAGTGTAAGGAACGAGCACGCGCCCCTGGAGTCGAGGCTGTGCCTTGCGAGATCGTAACCCCTGGAATTGTGTAATTTAAATATACCAAAATACGGTACATTATAATTAGGGCTGCAGTTTATCCGTTTTACGTACCGACGCCTTCTTTAAAATGTTAAAAGTTGTGATTTTGAAGAATTAATCCTTTCAAACACAGCGTTTGGACGAAGATTTGAATCAAATGTACGTACCCCTTTCGTGCCTTTACAACCACAGATACAGGGGGTTTTTTTTAGCGAAAATCGCGGCTGACATAATCCATATCGTACAGGCTTCGCGACTTTTGAATCATATTTTTTCTTTCGTACGTGACGTTACGTGCAAAGCTTTCGAGCGCGAGCGCATTATGGGCGCGCCTAGCCAGTGGCAGAGCCACGAAGCCTTTTACAACTTGATTTTGTTGAATTATTCATAGTTTTTATGCAAATAAGAAGCGTGCTGAAGGTTAACCAATCACAACGCGAATTTTGCCTAGTCGCTTCCATTTTTAAGAGAAGGGTGAGTAAGGAAAACGTAAGAGCAAATAACTGTAAGTTCAGATGAAAAATAAATTCACACCCTCAAATAAATACCTTTATAAGTAAAGTTAAAATCAGATTATGTAAGAACAATTAACGGTCACGATCTCGTGGAAAACTAGACTCGCATTTTTTGTTTTTAAATTTTGTGCAAGCATCCGGGCGCCTTTTTTTTTTTCCTAGGAGGGTTAGGGGCAATGTCATGAATAGTTCCGTTTTTCCTTTGAATCATTGCAAGACTTGGGTTCTCGTTCTATTTTCCCCTTAATTTAAAATTATCTCAGTGATAAATTTGGAGAAGAAAAATAGCTGATGAAAATGAGCATCGACGACGTGGATTCGAACCAGGGATCTTTGTATCCATAGCTCATCTCGATATCCACTAGGCTACTGCGTGGTAGCTCGACGACAACCGTTCTTTAAAATGCTTTAATGTATTGTAACTAGTTGAGTAACTAACAACAACGCTGTTGATGTCATTGTCCGTTCTCATGGATAAACATGAATTATTCATGACATTGCCCCTAACCCTCCTAGGAATAAAAAATACGCGTCCGGGTAGTAGCCACGCACGCACAAACAGGCTGATGATTGGTTGGAATTTTGCTACCCTTTTGGGGTAGCAAAAATCGAGATTATAAAGAAAAGCATAAGAAGTTGCAAAAGGCCCTCGTGGCTTTGCCACTCGCATGTGTGGTCTCCATCTCCAGTCGCTTCGCGTTTTCGCCGCTTTGAATGCGGGCATGTCTTAACATGGCCTTGGTGAAAGGCTAGGGCGCGCCCGGCGTGCAATCTTCGAAATGCCCGCGCAGTACGCTGTGAATAGCCATTCAGTGTCATTTACGTCATCATCACAGCCAGCAACCTCGTCCCCAGGGTGTCGAGCAGTACGCGCCCACCACTACCTGCTCTCTCACCCTGGTATTGGATCATTTGCATGTGCAAGATTTTTGCACACGTATGCAAATGAGGAACAGTCTGGTGCCTGGATATGCGTTACACATTAGCGTTTGTTTTTGTATGCGGTGTCTAGGGTAAAAACAGAGTCAATTCGTAGCAGCGCGAGCACGGCGTGAGTTACGAAAACACGATTTTTGAAATCAAACTGTTACGATCTTATCGAGACAACATGCAGTATCATATTTCATATTAATATGAGCAAATTGGAAAAGAAATTAGTATTTTCGAGAAGGCGTGGACGAATGATTGCGAAAACACGTACTGCACGTTGTGAATAATAGCACCAAGTACACGATAAAAATCCATTACTAGCCAATTGCGGTATCCAATCAGGATACAGGAAGAAAGGTTCCTATCCAGGGTTTACTATTGGAAACGCGGTTGGAAATATGGTAAGCACTGGGGACGAGGTTGCACAGCCAGGGGTTAGTGTAAGGAACGAGCACGCGCAATGGCTGGTCTCGAAAGGGAGTGGTGCGCTCGCCGTTTGACGCAGATACGAAAGTGAGGAACTGCTGGCTGCTGGCTGACTTACCCGCGCAAAATGTTGGTGTTAGTTTTGGCTTTTGGGTTTGTTAGTACCCTCTCTTTGCTACCCGTACGAGGGAAGATGTGTAGCGCCATGATCAAGGCTGCACCCGGTGATGATCTGACCGCGCTTCGTGAGAAGGCTTTCGCGGCTTTCAGAACCGAGTGCCGTGGTAAACAAGGCAATCTCAACGACACCAAATGTAAGTGATTCTACTCCATGAAAATCAGTTATAAGCAAGACTATAGTATATTATCTTACGGGAAAAAATCACAACTGTGGCGGGTGGCTTAATAAAATGAGAAGCATAACGCGCACTAAAAAAAAAGAAGAAATTTACGAGACGAATCAACTGCACTGTAATTAGTTCATTTGTTAGCAAAAATATACGTGTACAATGATTTGTTTGCAAGCGTTCTTAGAAACCTATGCAAATTAGCAGAGGAAGTAATTACCACATTTAGTTTCGTTATCATATAGTAACACGGGGCTTCATCTAATGGAGAACACATTTTTAAAGGACCATGTAATGGAGTTTTTCCCGTGATACGAATTTCTTGAAATGCTACTTGCTCTCACTTCTCTTTTTTTTTCAAGTGTCTGTACAGGGTGAGTTTAAAAAAACGCACCCCAAATGGCAGAACCAATATTTTTGAATGTCATTTTGCCGACGCGCATGGCTACGGCGACGCGCGCGCATATCAGAAACCGGAGCCTGTTTGTTTTTTTTTGGGGGGGGGGCCTACAGGGGAAAACTCAAGAATTGTTTCTATACTGTATAACAAAATGAGAAGCATGAAGCGCACTGAACAGAAAAGAGTGGGTTTTTTTTCATGAGAAGTAAAGTATCAATGTAAGAATTGCACTATAAATGCATTTGTTAGCAAAAGTTTGATTTCTAAAATGACTATTTTCTAGCGTTATACGAAACGTGTGCAATTAGAATGCGAAGTTAGTTTTAGCCTTTAAATCATAATATTTCACATGGGGCTTTATGTAATCAAGAATAGGTCCACATGACAATGAATGTAATCAAGAATAGGATCCTTTAAAGAACCATGCAATTGAGTTTTTGCGTGATTCAAATTTCTTGAAATGCAAATGGTTTTCTCAATTTCCTTTTTTTAGTTTTACTATCGCCACTTCAAAAATGCTTTAAGACCTTTTGGGTTTTGTTTACGCTTTTGGTCTTTTTTTTAGAGAAGTTATCACAGTATCAAGATAAAGGGGCTCTATTTTTGGGTAATGTTCTTGTTTTTAACATGCGTTCTTTTCGATTGATGCACAGGGGAATGTGCAAGAGTATAAATGTCTCTTTCACCAATAATTATAAAACTGTTCAGAGGATTTACCTTTCAAACAGCGTCCTCAAGTGGCAGAAAACACCACGATATAATGGTTCTTATACAAACAGTGATAGTTCTATATAGAAGCCCAAGTAATTACCCTGTGTCATATTAATGTGTAGCATAAATCTTCTTATTAACACATATCCTATAGCCTGATAAATATCTTTATGTATTATCTGTTTATTTATGACCTGGGGTTCACATAGCTTGCTCGTTCACTTTGGAGCCGTCCGACCCTCCAGTTGCCACGTTCATCTTGCAGCCGCTGAGGGCGCCTTTCCTGTTGGACTTCGATGTAAAGACCCACCGCGATGCCATAATAGTCCTGGCGGAGGAAAAGACAGAAGCGTCTGTCTTTGCCTGGATCAGTGAGTGTCATTGATTTATTGTTTAGTCACTTAATGTTGTTCTCTTTTTTTAAATGTACCACAAGAGCCAATCAAGACGTGCGATCACCGGCCTGGGGGAATTCCATGGAGTTCGGATATAAGGACATGCATAATAAGATACATCTCGTGATACCATCGCACGCGAAAGAGCTTTCTTGAGGAAGTGATTTAAATCTCATTGAAAAGAGATTTTATCTGGTTGGAAAATCACACTTACCATATTCAGTTAATGACACCTCCAACTTTTGTTTGATACTCTTTCATTCTACAGCCATAGGTGGCTGGTCAAGACAGAGGTCGGCCATCCGTGCCTGTTTCGTCTATGCCTCACAGGAATGCCACCAGTTGCTGGGTGGGCGTTCAGAGCACATCGAGGTAGATATCGTCGTCGACAGTGAAAGTCGCCCCTTTTGGATGGCGTACAAACACGGCGTGGTGACCGTCGGCAAAGGAGGACAGGAGGAGGCTTTCTTGGAGTGGGACGCCGCTGCGTATCATCATCGCCACATATCAACGCCCGTATACGTCGGTATAAGTTCTTGGAGACATGTACCCGCGGAGTGGGTGTTCTACCAATTCTGTGCTTAAAAAAACAAAAGCATTGGGCATGATGAGGGTGCTGTATTTCGAGGTTCAGACAGAAATATTTAGGCAATTCAGCAAAATACTGCAATCTTATGATTTTAAGAAATGTCGTTTTTTAAGTATAGCAACCGTCATACTTTCTCTACATGTGCTAAATGGGAGACAAGTGAGAACGAGGTTGACACCCTACCTGCGTCACGAAAATATAAGTCATAGTTTTGGAAATGATCAAATTGGACAAGGGGTATATTGTTGTGTTGAAAGTACTAGAATTTACTTTTTTATTTTTTCATCTTATGTGCTTACAGTCTGAAATAGTCTTTGCAAATGTTGGCGTTTTGTCGCTTTGGTAGTTTTAAAGCATTTTTATCAACTATTGTCAAGCAAATTATGAATTGTAGAGGAGTGACGTATTGTAGCGACGAAAATGCATGTAGGTTGGTTTTTGATGATGTTAATTCGTTTTAATATCGTATAAATAACGTACATATGGAATTGTATTTAAGTGATCCATAATGTTAAATCTTCGCGCTTTTGTAATTGATATGCTTATAGTCTAAAGTAAACCATTGTCGGTACAAACGTTGCAATTGTGTCAGTTTAAAAAATTATCAAGCATGTTTTAACTATTGTAAAGTATACGTAATGTGTAGAAGAGCGAAAGCTAAGAGAAATGTATTCAAGTTTGTTTTTTTGTGATCGTGTAAAGAAAGTACAGAAAATATTTTTAATATGGAATTTTGTTGAAGTGATCCATGGTGTTATTTTACACACATGACTTGCAATGCAGTCACTAGTGCACATCTATGCACCCGACAAATGTATCAGCATGTATTTAATGCAGCATGTATTTTATAAATGTGATTTTATGTGTATCTTGCTTGTTACTAGACCATAGAAGAGTATACAAATACAGCATGGTTTGAGGGGTAGTAGTGGGAATTACTGGTCCCGAGGTGTACGTAGGTCAGCTTGACTACCTCCCGACGCGAAGCGGGGGAGGTAGTCAAGCTGACCTACACCGGGGGACCAGTAATTCCAACTAGTATTTTCCAGAAATAAACCATGCTGTATTTGTTTTACTACACCTCATAAATATTTAGCAACCTCACTGTCAAACGGCCTTCGTTTACTCAGCACAATTCAAGTTCTTCGTTACAAGTACATGAAATAGTCTGGTGCCAACACTCGTTAATGTGTCTACACTTCAGTAGTAGCAGATTACAACAACAGACTGGTTCGGGAAAGATTACATGCCTTAGACTACATGCCTACGAGGCGGGTTCCAGAGGGAATTTTTGATGCTACCAGAAAAACTACCGCACGGCGGCGAGCTGGATACTCACCGGGTTGACGTCTCCTGCATGGGCGCGTATCATTTTTACTTCCCAGACGCGCGGCGGAATCGGCCAATGATGCGCTCCAATATGATCATGAATACTTATGAGGTGTAGTAATTATAAAGACTTCATGAATTTGTAAATGATTTATCTATTACATACACACCAGGGATGAGTATTGCTGGGGAAAAAATGCTGTATGTGGAAGAGTGCGGGATATAGTTTGTAATAAATACAGAGATACATCGTTGAGTATAATGTTTTGCTGTTCATTTTTTCCCATTTATATGCTTATGGTTCAAACTTTGCACTTTGGTCAGCTCGGTAGTTAACCTTTTTTTCCAAAAGGGTATTGTCAAGAAGGTGTAAGTTTAAAATAATGGGGTTTTTTCATAATAACGTAAAAATGAATGCAAGTTTGATTTAAACATCGTTTAAAATAACGTCCAGACATTGTGTCCTCGTGGTTCAATGGATTCGTGGTCTGTGGGTAAGGCTGCAGGTTATCGTAATTTCTTCGCACGATGGGAGACATCGGTTATTAGGGAGACATTTTCATGTCTCCATAATGTCACAGAACCCCCCCCCCCCCCCTTAGAGGCCAAATTTTACAGTCGCAATTACATTATATTTGTTGCTCGTGATCTAATTAGTAAACATATCGAGATTCGTGGGAAAAGGACAAGGGAATATTGGGTTAGGACACATTTAAGTTTGAAAAATTTTGTGCACAAGTCTATGGGGATGTCTCCCAAATTAATGTCCAATCCAAGGTAATAATAATAATTATTATTATTATTACTGAATGTTGTTTTAATAGGTGATCCATGATGTTAATGTTCTGCACATACCCAGTGACTAGTGATGAGGTCACTGTATTGCACGTCTATTCAGCCGGCAAATGTATTGCAGCATACACTGTTATTTCGGTTGTGTAAAAATCAAACGGTTGTGTACTATATCAACCTAGCAACCCGTTGTGTAAACTGTTGTTTACACAACTTGGGTAAACTATTACACAACTTGTTTAATTTATTTACACAACTGGTTGCTAGGTTCATATAGTACACAACCGACATAACAGTGTACATAGTGATTTTAATAAAATCCTGATTGTTACCAGACGACAGAACAGTTGTAGAAACATCTATAAATTTGTAATTGATGTCGATCTATTAAATGTACACCAAGGATGAGTATCGCTAGGGTATAAAACGCTGTATGTGGAATACTGCGGGCTGAAATGCAGTAGTTTAAATATAGAGATATTTTGCATGCAAACAAGTTCAATTGTTATTAATAAATATAGGCAATTGAGCCCAATGTTATTAATAAAAGTAGGCAATTTAGTCGTTTGGGCATGGAGTAATTGTCAATTAAGCGAAGAAGGAAGAAAATGGAACCCGCCCGTTTATTAGCTGGCCTCGAGGCAAATTAAAGACGTATATCGATCCAGTTGCTTGACGTTAATGTAAATAGGCTGGAGCAACGTGGACGGACCATTGTTCAATTGAGAAACCATTACAATTACAAACAATGACCATCGTTTCGGTTACCGTGGAAACTATATGACGACAATTAAAACAAAGTGATTTTTTTCAGACGTAAAGGCTAGTCGCGAAGGAGTGGTGCGATCGCCGTTGTGACGCAGATACCGCAGTGAAGAACTGCTGCCTGCAAACGAAAAACCCACTTAAAATGTTGGTGTTAGTTTTGGCTTTTGGGTTTGTTAGTACCCTCTCTTTGCTACCCGTACGAGGAAAGATGTGTAGCGCCATGATCAAGGCTGCACCCGGTGATGATCTGACCGCGCTTCGTGACAAGGCTTTCGCGGCTTTCAGAACAGAGTGCCGTGGTAAACAAGGCAATCTCGACGACACCAAATGTAAGTGATTGTGTTAATACCATTGCAATGGGAGACTTTTGAGACGTTGGTGGCAGCGAACATGACGGTCCTTTTTCCATGGTTTGCGTCATATTGAGCATGCGCGCTTTGACTTAAACATGACGTAAACAATTGAAAAAAGACCGGAATGTTTTCTACCACCAACGTCTCAAAAGTCTCCCATTTCAAGTGCAACTAAAGTATGTTCTTAATTAAGGGAAACACTCGAAATGGTGAGTGTTTCTAGAATGATCCTACTGAACCAAATGATAGTCATGGCGCGCACTGAACGAATCTTATCAAAAGAATCGGTGTAAGACTAAAATTCTGATATCACTATCTGTTTAGGCCTATTTGTCAGTGCAACAAGATTGCTGAAATGCCATGATTGCCAACAGTATTGATACGAAATGCAAATTAGGAGGCGAAGTAACAAGTGTTAGTCTTTTTGTCCTATAACGTTCCACAAGAATCTTTATGCAGTCATGATTGCTTTTCAAAAGGACCGTGGTGTGGACTTTTTCCCTGTTATTCAATTTCTTTGACATGCAATGTTTTTCTCAACTCACCTTTTTTCAGTCTTAGTATCGCTGTTTTTGGAGACATGTGATCGTTTAGTTTTACACTTAATAAGATTTCAGTACTGTAAAGGTTGCAGACCAGTAAACAGTCCCGAATTTCAATATTTTTGATAATTCTGTTAGAGCATTTCTGTTGGCCATAAACTTGAGGGTTTATAAAAAACAATAATATGGACGCCGTGCACAGGACTGCGAAGTCGTATTTCTTTGAAATTCGGATGAAATTAGGCCCTACAATTACTCTATTTTGAAATAGAGCACAGGAATTACATTTCAAAATGTTGATGGCAATTCCTTCCAAAAGTCATGTTAACTCCCAAAAATGAACAGAATTTGAAAATGATGATATAAGCTTTGAATTTGATGTGTTGTCTCAAACACCTTGGAGAAATGTCAGTATTTTTCCTGAATTTCGGAATGGGCATATTAATCACTGGGGTCTATGGCAGTTAATTTACTAGTTTGCAAAATCATAAGCAAAATAGCGATGCCGTCTAAAGTAAATGATCACAGACCGATTTAATGTTTTTAGGCAATTTTCTTATTATGTCCTCGGAACAAGTAAATGTAAACATCCATTTTTTTTTCAATTATACATTTGTTTTGCGGTTAGTGGGCAATTTCAATTGATAATCCGAAACTGTACAGTAACAGCCTAAAGTAGATAGCCCCATCCAACAGCGCCCACAAGGGTCAAACACACTACGATATACAATGTAATGGTCTTTATATAGGCTTACATCAAACAATATTGGCCTATAACATTCTTACACTATATATATGTACCTTCTTATTTCGTGAAGACTACAAAGTTCTTTTTGATATCCGTCGGTTTTGTTCGTTTATTTCTGTATTACCCGGGGTTCACAACTTCACACAGCTTGCTCATTCTTTTTGGAGTCGTCCAACCCTGCAGCTGCCACGTTCATCTTGCAGCCACTGAGGGCGCCTTTCCGGTTGGACTTCGAAGTGAAGACCCTACGCAGTGCCAATATAGTCTTGGCGGAGGACGAGACAGAAGTATCTGTATTTGCCTGGATAAGTGAGTGTTGACCAACCCTTATTTAATCTATTTTTAACGGCTAAAAACTTGCTTAAAACATAACGAAGAGAATAACGAAGAGAATAATTAAGTGATTGTGGGCGGATTCTGTACACGTTTCTTTTGAGTTAAAAACACAATTGAAAATTATTGCTAGCCCCTTTTTTCAATAATTATAATAATTTATGCCCATTAAGTTAATTTAACGGACTTCGGAAAGGTAAATATTTATACTAACGGGACAAATTATCCCGTGTCCACTGGATAATATAAAATTATTTTTATGAAAATGAAACTAAAATCATGTCAATATAATGTTGGGTTTGCATATTTTCTTGCCAAATGTTTTATTGATATCAACAGCCATTGGCGGCTGGAGCGCACAGATGTCGGTTATCCGAGCCTGTTTCGTCCATGACTCACCGGAATGCCAACAGTTGTTGGGTGGGCGTTCACAACACATCGAGGGAGATATCGTCAATGGCACTGAAAGTCGCCCCTTCTGGATCGAGTTCAAACACGGCGTGGTGACCGTCGGCAAAGGAGGACAGGAGGAGGCTTTCTTGGAGTGGGACGCCGCTGCGTATCATCGTCGCAACATATCAACGCCGGTATACCTTGGTATAAGTGCTTGGAGTTATGTAGGCTTATCCGCGGACTGGGTGTTCTACCAATTCTGTGCGTAGGAAACCAAAAGCAATGGGTCTAATGAGGGCGCTGTATTACGAGGCACAGACAGTTGAAAAAAAATACGTATATTTTAGCAAATAAGTGCAGGTAATATGGGACCATTAAGCTCAATTACATAATTTGCATAAAGATAGACAAAGTAAATTCAAAAGAAACATCGGTCAATTTTCAGATTTAAAAAATGTCGTTTTTTAAGTATAGCAACCCGTAAACTTACGTCAATAAACTGAGACGTCTATTTTTAGGCCAGCCCTAAAGACGGCGCCCTCATTCGCTCATTATGGCCAAGTAGACAACTGAAACGTGATAACGTTACCTTTTTATTACACGTGTGCTTACACTGGGACAGAATCTTATAGTCTTGAAAGTGATCAGACGATGGCTATATTGTCGTGGTGAGAGTTTTCCCTGTTTTCTTTTCATTATTTATGCTTGCAGTCTATCTATTAGTCTGCGCAAATGTTGCACTTTTGCTACTTTGGTAGTAAGGCCAAAGGGTTTGACTGGAATCCTGCTGCTGCACAATTTAAAGTGTTTTAGATGGGGGTTACGATCGAGTATAAGCTTTATGTGGCCTCTCTGGACTCCCTTAAATTTTGCACTAAATTTAGTCTGGCACCATTTGCAGTCATCAGCCGACATTGAAGAACAAAAAAATAAAAAAAAAAAAGCCGCGTCGCTGCACCACTTTTAGGGCAAGCTCCACACCAGAAACCGGAGACTTTTTTTCGCCTAATAAAGCATTTTTATTAACTATTCGTTTCAATATAGTATTTTTCATTTCGTTTCAATATCGTATATTTTATTTTGTTTCAATATCGTATAAAATAACGCATAGATGGCATTTTCAAAGTGATCCATAATGATCAGTATTCGCTTTGTTTCTTTTCTCAAGCGATATGCTAAATCAAGCTAGCTTTTTAAAAGTTGCACTTTTGTCAAGTTGGTATTATAATTGTATTTAGCTGTAACACAAAGCAAGTGTAATTTATAAAGGGGTGATGCATAATATAGCGAAGAAAAATTGTGGGTTTTTGTGATCTCAATTCATTGTAATATCGTGTTAAAAAAAGTAGGCCAACAGAAAGTTAAAGTTCATTAAGTTATCCACGATGTTAAGGTTAAATTTATACTTACCGAGTGGCAAGCGATGCAGTCATCGTCTACGCCCCAACAAACTGTATCCTGTATTATTTAATAAATGTCTTTTTTGCATATCTTGCTAGTTTTAAACAATAATAGTTATACAGACAGCTGTATACTCAGTAATGTAAATCGATATTTTTAACAGTTCTTTAGCAGATTTATTAAATGTACACCAGCGATCTATTTAATGAACACCAAGGTTAAATATCGCTGTGGAGGAAACCCCCTAGACTGAACAGTGTCTTCTTGATCATAGCAACAGTTGTCCGGAAAAGCATGACAAATTGTCAATCTCAAGAATGTTGTTGCTATGATGTCATTTCAAGAAGACACTGTTCAGATTAGGGGTTTTCTGTTCAAACTGTGAACCAAAAATTTGCTCAATGAAACTATTTTGTGAGAAATATTTGCTCATTGACTCCATGCGATGTACTGACGCTACAATGAATTTGAAAATATTGAATAAAATCCGTATCCTCTCCGAATGATCCCCGTTTGCTATTTTCCAGTTCTGTATCGTGACTTTGGGCGTGATCCCTGGCTGTATGGCATACTGGTTTATGGCTTCTGACTAGCGCCCGTTGAACAAGGATATTGACTAACTTGGGAGCCGCCAACATAGGGCTGGCTGGCTCGGTTGGTAAAAGCACCGGGAACGGCTGTCCGGAGGTCGTAGGTTCAAGCCCCGCTCTAGTAAATTTCTTTGTTCAAATTTTCAATCTTTAAAAAGTGAAACTTTTAATATAATTTACCAAAAAGGATTGTCAAAATAGTTTTAAGATCTTAAAGAGGAGTAGAAAAATGCACAAAAAGTGTACCTTAGAATTAATTTCATGGCCCTTGTATGACTTTGACTATAAATGACTTTTAAATTGAAGTTGTGAATTGCAATGGAGACAGAGAAACCATTCTAACTATCGAACAGATGAGAGTGCAACCCTGTATTAAAATTTCTATAGGCACTAGTGCTAAATACCCGTACTTCAAAATTCTTATAAAACTACTCAGAACTCTCACAGGTATTTAAACTGCACAGAAAGATGATGATCAACATGTCATCTTTCATTTTCTTGTCAGTTTTTGGTGGGTTGGCCATTGACTTTTCGAGAAATTCTCACCCAAAAGAAGCCGACCCCTATTTTTCCCAAAGCCGAAAAGTAGCCATCTTGAAAAACGATCCATCCACAACATGGCAAAAAAACCCAACATTTTTGAGCCCAATTACATCCAAAATGCCCAGAATTGGAAGCCCCAAATCCGGGCCAGAGGTTGATTGCCATATTTCTTCACTTCCCCAAGTTTATGGCTCTCAGGACTCTCTAATATAGATTATTTTTGAGGGTATAACTTTATTCATTTTGACCTTCAAACCAAGCCCAACGAGCCTGTACCCAAAGGGCAACCCTCTTGTGCGGTAAGAAACCAAAATCTCATTTCTAAATCAAGTTATCATCCACAAATCATTAACCTTTAACTCACCACGGTGAACTTGAACGAAGACTATTTGACCCCCAACCAATCCCAACTTGCCACTACCCAAGGGCAACCCCCTACTGACGTTAGACGCCCAAATCACACTTCTAACTCAGGTTATCATCCGGAAACCATTAACCTTTAACTTAGCACGGTGACCTTGACCTTTGCCCTTTAGGCCCCAAAACCAATCCTAATTTGCCAGTACCCAAGGGCAACCCCCTACCGAAGTTAGACAGTTTTAACTCAACTTATCATCCAGAAACCATTAAAATTTAACTCACTAAAGTGACTTTCACCTTTGACCTTTTGACTCCAAAACCAATCCCAACTTGTCTGTACCCAAGGGCAACCCCCAACAAACAGCGAATATAATTATAGCAGTATTTTTTTCTTGATGTTACAAGATGGATCCAAATATTTCGTGTTCACTGAATCCACCTTATAGTAAAGCCTTCACACTGTACATGGGGTTATAATAGTTTTAAAACATATTGAATTTATAATATTTGCTTAACAACTATGCATTAATCAAATAATGTTTTATCCCACTGTATTGAATTTTATTGTATTTGTAATGTATCGTATATACATGTTTGTAGTAATTATTTATTGTATGCAGGGCCCCAATGGAAACCAGTTTTCAACTGTTTGGGCATACCCTGGGTAAATAAATGTAATAAATATATAAATAAATAAATAAACCGAAGTAAGACACCAAAATCTCAGTTCTAACTCATGTTATCATCCGGAAGCCATTGACCTTTAACTCACCACGGTGACCTTGACCTTTGCCCTTTTGACCCTAAAACATTCCCCAACTTGCCTGTACCCGTACCCAAGGGCAACCGCCTACGTAAGTTAGACACCAAAACCTCAGTTTTAACTCAAATTATCAACAGGAAACCCTTTACCTTTAATTCACCACGGTGACCTTGACCTTTAACCTTGAGGCCCCCAAACCAACCCCGACTTTCCTGTTCCCAAGGGCAGATCCCTTCTATAGTTAGAAACCCAATGAAATTTGTAATTCAAGTTATCATTAGGAAACCATTTTACTTCTGGAAAAAAATACAATTATGTTTGTAATGGGAATCTTTTTTTATGAACGAACATGTGTATTTATGGCTATGGCTGGTCATCTTAACGGTGTTTACAAGTTTATTATAATTTCAAACCGTAAATTACTCTTTTTTGCTTTCTCCACCATACAAACTGTCAAATATAATGTGACAGTCAACTTGGGAGCTCATAAAAAGACTTGCGTCGGCAGCTTCTTTCAAAAAACAAAAATCAATCAATGTTAGCAGTTCCACATCGCAGTCATTAAATTCAAGTAAGAATTGATTAAGTTAAAGTCACGGTCAAACTCTGTGATGCCTATCACATCGCATGTTCCATTCAGTGTATGATACAGTCGATTCCATCCCTCCGTGAAGTTCTCCATTTTCGTTTGTCTCGGAAATCGTCCCGCACTAGTGAGCGGTGGTTTTTGCTGAAGTTCTTTGTTTGAAGGTCAATCGGCCGGTTGCGCAATTAGTTACGTATAAACCATCTCCTCAGTTTCTCTTTATAAAGAAAAAGAATAGACCATTTTGGTGAGCGTTAGCCAAGGCAGAAATAGGGCCTAATTCAATCCGCAGATTTTGCATATAAAAGTTATTCCAATAAACTATTTAAATAAGTCAACTTTTGTTCACTGCCATTGCTGGGTCAGTCACGTATAATTTTTATGTCTTTAAAAAAAATTATGCCGACCAGCATGACAGGCCTATCGCATGGAACTTGAACCATGGAGCTATCTCCGTGCTTGAACAGAATATCTCGCTACCACACTAAGTAGGCCTCTATCCGGCCCCTCAGAACGTCAAAATTAACGATAGGCCTATTATAATTTGCTTTGTCATTCCTATGTTGTAGGCCTCGTTAAAAAACACAACTTACTTTCGAAAAATTGTCCTATTCTTCAACGATCCTTACTTACCGACTCCAGCAATCTAATGCTGCGCACACCTTGACTATAATCCTCATCGATTTTGATCAGTTTTGATCCTTTTATTCTGTTCCTTTTATTCTTTCAAAAATGACAAAGAGACCGAAGAAAATCCAACTTCATTTCTCAGTCCTCCGTTCGAAAGTATACACAACACGAATGCGAAATTGTGTTCTTTACCCTTTTAAAAAAACACGCGCGCGGAAGGTGTTCGGACGCATGTCCTATCCAGTCTGTATATATGGAGATCAATGGCAACCCCCTATCGAATTTAGACACCAAAATCCCTGTTCTTACTCAAATTATCAACTGAAAACCATTTATCTTTAACTCAACACGGTGACCTTGACCTTTGCCCTTTAGACCTCAAAACCAATCCCAACTGGCCTGTACCCAAGGGAAACCCCTTACCGAAGTTAGACACCTAAATCTCAGTTCTAACTCAAATTATCAACAGGAAACCATTTACCTTTCACCACGGCAACCTTGACCTTTGACCTTTAGACCGACTTGCCTGTTCCAAAGGGCAAACCCCTACTGAAGATAGACACCTAAATAACATTTCTATTGTAAAGTTATCATCCGGAAACCATCTTTCTTTAACTCACCACAGTGAACTTGACATTCGACCTTTGACCCCCAAACCAATCCCAACTTGCCTGTACCCAAGGGCAACCCCCTACCGAAGAAAGAAACCAAAATCTCAGGTTTAGCACTCAAATTATCAATAGGAAACTATTTTCCTTTAATTTACCAAGGTGACCTTGACCTTTGACTTTTTGACCCCAAAGCCAGCCCCGACTTGCAAAGGGCAAACCCATACTTAAGTTAGAAACCCAAATCAGATTTCTAAGTCAATTTATCATCCGGAAATCATCTCACTTTAACTCACCACGGTGAACTTGACCTCCAACCTTTTGACCCCAAAACCAATCCCAACCTTAAGGTACCCTAGGTCAAACCCCTTAGAAGTAAGACACCCAAATCCCATTTCTAACTGAAGTTATCATCCGGAAACCATTAACCTTCAACTCACCACGGTGACCTTGACCTTTGCCCTTTGACTTCAAAACTAATCCCAACTTAATTGCCTGTACCCAAGGGCAACCTCATACAGAAGTTAGACCCCAAAATCTCAGTTCTAACTCAAGTTACCATCCAGAAAATACCAAAGGGCAACCACCTACTGAGGTTAGACACCAAAATCTCATTAACTCACCACGATGACCTTTTGACGTTCAAACCATCCCAACTTGCCCGTACCCCAGGGCAACTTCCTTCCTAAGTTTGATATATCATTTCTAACTCAAGTTATCATCCGGAAACCATTAACCTTGAACTCACCACGGTGACTTTGAACTTTTGACCACAAAACCAATCCCAACTTGAATTATAAATCCCACTAATTTAAAAAATATATATATGTGTCATAATATTGCCAAATTGCCCATAAACATTTTTCGACTTTGGGACTGAAATTGCTCAATCCGTTGAAAGAATATCACCATTTAAACGCAATGACCCTAAAACCTGTCTCGTCCAAAAAAGCAATTTATTGTGTGTTTTGACTGTTTGGAACAACAAAGAAAATGACATAGAATACTTGTTTCAACAATTGTCACCAACTGTAGTGCACAATATTTTGATTAACAACCCTGGTAAGGCGAACAATATGATTTATAAAGTCTTCTTTTTTTTAAAGACGGGCCTTCAAAAGGACTTTGTTGCATATTTTTAACGTTTAAACTAAGATTTTATCGCTGGTGAATGGTGATGCTTAAAGACAATTTTTTGGACGAAACAGGTTTTTGGGTCATTGTGTTGAAATGGTGATATTCTTTGAAGGGATTGACTAATGTAAGTAATTTTTCATCTAAAAGTAGCTTTGAAATTGGCTTTCCAGTCATTATTATTTTAGGTGCTATATACTTTTCTAAATATGAAATATAATTTGGGTTCCGCGGGTTTTTTTTTACTCACCCTGTACAATAAAATATGGCCCAGTGATATAATCAACACATGATTTGCTGTGTAATTACGAACGCTACAATGCAATATTAAATTACCCGGTCCCGAAATAACACAACAATCCTCACTGGGAGATTCTATGATGGTTTACCCCCCCCCCCCCCCCCGTATTGCCAGAGCTATGCTCCCTACAAATTGCAGAGAATTTACAAAAAAAATAGTATTGGTCTTCTCAGCTCGAAACTCACAGGAAAAAAACTTGATACAAGTTTGCTTGCTCGGAAAGAACAAAGTGTTTAATGAAAACATGCAAATCATTTGAAAACTTATAGGCATACAGAGACGGAGGGTAGACTTGGTATCCCTACAATAAGTGTTTATATTTTTCACTTAAATTCATATTTTTTTCCCGTATCCAATGAAGATATTATTGTGTGGCACAAATAACGATATCAGCCACATAGTTGATGTCGGGCTTCCTAATGCTGCGATGTCATCAAACCAGAAATGTACTTATCCATTTGTGTAATAATTGAATTTGTATTTGCAGAAGTTCCTTGCAGTTTATGTTGGGTTTTCTTTATTAAAACAAACTTTTACTTTAGAAGAGGCCGAATGTCATGATTCATTTTCTGTTTGGACATGAAAATGTTCACAGCTGATGTACGCAATGTTCAATGAAACAGTTGCCTGCCCAATCAACCAGCGTTTGTAACCAAAAAAGGGGAAACATAAAGGGGTTTTTTTGGTTGACATACGTGGTTTGTTTCACATCAGAATATTTTTATTTCAATCTTTATGGGGCATGCATAACAATTGCCAATAATAGATATAACATTAATGTTAAAGTTTCACAATGTATATACATGTGTGTTAGAACTACAGAGGCTATCATTAAGAACCTGATGAATTATATAAGCGTAAAAACGTCAAAATAAACAGCCACTCGCGAAAAGAAAGGGTTTAGGTGAAAAATACGCTCAAAATGGCAGGAAACGGGACATTATGTTCTAACTCATAGTAACTCGTACGGCTGTGCTTTTCTCCGGATGCAAAATCTCCAGTTGGGGGGGGGGGGCGACTAGAACTTTTTATGGAGGGGGCGTGCTTCCCCGACCCCCCCCCCCCCCCCCCCCCGTAGCTATGCCGCTGACGCCAAGTCACACAGAGTCACGCTAATGAATATGCAAATAATACGCCTCGTCATTGCTGCGGAAAAAAATTAGCCAACCTGAAATTCCGGCGTGTTGTTTTGGTCGGCAGAAAATCCTAGTCCAGAGAAAGTTGCTTTGGAGATAGTTCAAGGTGTAACACTAGCGTTTGCAGACACAGATTGAGCTGAAATTAGGAATACACTGAGATGATATTAGTGTTCAACTACGCGTGAGATAACAACTTGTGTGGATTCCTAGAAATTGAGGTAATTAAACGATTTGGGGACCTTTTCGAACGTTGTATGTACCAATATATCCAATGATCCCAACATATGGCCAGCAGCTAGCTGGATTCGAACCCCTGACAATCTGATCATGAGTCAAGAATCATATTAAACCACTAGGCCAAACTTCCTCGTTGATGTTACTAGTGTGACTCTAATCTGCGACCAGTCCTTCATTTAAAAGTGGGGGGGGGGGAGGGGCGAAATTTCCAACGATCAATTTCCTTCAGTTATCCGCCGAGTGTTTGCCAGACTCCTCGGTAAGACGTGGCTAATAGCATGGCGTGTAGATTCCCACCTCGACATGCTGCCTATTAGCCGCGTTAATCACCACAATGCTCCAGATGTTAACATGGTGAGTCTGGTTCAAATGCATCAGCGCGGCGTCGTTTCCATGTTTGCCAACATGTACCTCGCTGTCAGTGAGTGCCACCCAGAAGCGACCACTGCCACCTTCCATACGACAATCTCTAGAGGTGACATGGACTGGGCTTGGCCTAAATCGATAAATTCCAGATTCCACAGAGTGAAACACTGAAATGAGAAAAAACAGAGAACTGCAGGTTAGATTTCATTCAATTCAAGTTTATGCTGACTTGATGGAAGTAAATCCGAAATAACACAAAACACAAAAAAATGGACAAAAGTTAGGTACTTTGCCCAAGTTTGGTCTACATACCAATTGGATGCCGACACTTTTAGGCAAATCCTTCCCAAATTATGGTGAATTGGCACTCTAGTTAAGCAACGATGGAGGTAATTTCACACTTATGGTGCCAAACAGGGTTTTACCCAACTTCTTTTTACAGTGAAGACTTTTAAAAGCATCAATATCAGATATCTATGGCAAGAATTTTTTTAACTGATAAATGTCCTACTGTCGAATTAATAGAGAAGTTTCGCATGCGAACGGATATGTTTAGTGCGACGGATACGTCATCAGTTATGACGTCATACGCCACTCACTATCCGCTGAACGTGCAGACGACACGCATATCTCGCTCGCTACACGTAAGTAAAAAACGGAAACGGATAGCTAAACGTAAGTGTAAGCATATCCGTTCGCTTGCGAAACCTCCCTACTAGTGTCGATGCTTTAACCAAGGATATGCTATCTTTAATACAAAAAGTCTAGGTTCAAAATGACTAGAATTCCAAACGGTAATTGCATATTAATACATACTAGCGGGATGCCGCGCGGCACCCGCGAAATGGGTGGAGTTGTAAAGCCCTCAATAATTGATGTATTTTTGAGCAGATTCATTATACAGTCAGGTTTCGAAATGCATATTCATATCGTACGAATTCGTACGATGGACGGTAGTACTTTGACCTAAATCTGAATGTTGACCCCAAGTTGCTGCGGTAAACCTTGGTGGAGCAATTGTGTCACATTTTTAATCATCAACGTTATGCTTTGCGTATTAAATAACGATACGTTTTGGAGTGTATTCATATAGACAATGTTGTAATTTTTCACTTTTCAAAGTGTCCAAGAAAGAAATTTCTCAAAAAAGCAAAACAAAAGAAATAAATATTTTTTTTGTCACGTGCCAACCGTGACTTCAGAGGACTTGAAATCGGAGCATAGGACCTGCATCCACTGGATACCTCTCCATTAACCCTTGCACCTTGCGCTTCCGCACATCTTAGGCCTTTTACAAAAAAGTGACAAATAGACAGACAGCGTAGGATCTTAATAGGTTATAACGTAATCCAGTTGAGTTGCGAATGGCACAGATCCGTCGGCATTTTGTATGGCTTTTGTAATAAAACGTCATTCAACATCCCGACTATTCATTGGCGGATCCAAAATTTTAAAGGGGATAGCTGAGTTGTTGATATTAGTATAAGGACCCCGGCCTTAAAGGGACATGACATGAATTTACAC
This sequence comes from Patiria miniata, assembly GCF_015706575.1. Lineage (NCBI taxonomy): Eukaryota > Metazoa > Echinodermata > Asteroidea > Valvatida > Asterinidae > Patiria > Patiria miniata. The sequence continues at coordinate 8,330,238 of NW_024037067.1, forward strand.
TGGAATGTATTTTGTGCGAATTATACATCTGACATGTAACATTACTATTTCATTTGGGTTATAAAAGGTTTTGGGGAAGCGGTATTTATATTTCGTACATTTAAACTGTTCATGCGTTTTCGGACGACTGAAGGCGCTTTTGCTGTGATGTCATTCAAGGCATATACAGTTAAGGGGTTTGATTCTTAACCCTCTTCCGGGTCGTACAAAAATGGCACTTCTTCGAGTCAAATAATGGCCCTTTTTGGGGTCAAATATCAATTCGTAGTGAGGTTTCTGTAACGAAATGACATAAAAGTGCCATTTTTTTTACTCAGAAGTGTCGTTTTTTTACCCGATAAAAAAGAGTTAGTCCAATGGAACCCGGAGATCGGGTCAATCTGATCGGGACTTTATAAAGTGTACATCCGCTTTTGCTTTAGCTTTTCAAATCTACTAGAGCCCGACTCACCGATTAAGTACAGGGGTCGTTCGTTATTATCTCCATAGAGAGAGATTCCGAAACTGTGAGGGCTCTGAAGGCTAATATCCAGGCGCTCCAATGATGAGTTGAATCGTCCGTGGGCAGGATATCGAAACGGGTCTTGATATGATTCCGTCGTGAAGGTGACGCAAGCTTCGAGTGAAAGAGAGGGTGCAACGAATTTGATTGTTGTTAACAGTTTCGAGGTCTTGTCGTGTCCATCCATACAGAAGCAGAATGCAAAATGTATCTCTATGTATCCTATCAGTAGCAATGAATGTACAAGAAGTCTACTAATGCATGCATACCACTGTCAAACAAATCGTCACCCACACCACGAAGCAGTGATGTAGTGCCTTGATGCTGGGCCTTGGCCTTAAGGCTGCCTTAAGGCTGGATTTTAGGGCCTTGGCCTTGGCCTCGAGGCTTGAGGGCAAAAGCCTTGGCCTTGGCCTTGGCCTTGAGGGTTCAGGACCTTGCAATTTTGAGTCAGAGCTCTTCAAGGCCCATAGATTTTTGCATTTTCCAGATAAATCTGTCCGAAATTTTGCTGTTACCATTTTAATCGTATTATCATTGAGGAGGGGAGCACCCTATAGATTTGTGTGTTGGGCACACTTCCACTTTTGTAGCATCACATTTTGTTACCATTGTAGTAGATTTGCTGCAAAAATATTCCGTACACTTGTGGGGCTAATAAAATGATCACTGTAATTGCATATAACTATGGAATAGATCTGATTGGTTGTATATATCTCCCTGGTAAGTGCTAAAGATTTGCATGTATCTGTTTTAGATAATGCTGATATTTCTGACCATGTTGGGCCAGCAAATAAAAATTTCCCAAATCAGTTTCTTGGATCCCCCTTTTGTTACATAATATAATTTTGTAAATCATTATTTTGTTTAGTTAAACCATATTGAAGACCTGAACTTATACTTTAATAGATACAGTGCAGTCATAAAACGGTGTAGACCTATGCGAGCATGTTGATTGCAATTAAAGAAATGTTGTTCTTCGTAACGAGCAATTCGTAACAATAAGGGCGGATCCAGGGGGGCCAAAAGGGGCCATGCCCCCCCCCCAAAAAAAACCCCATTTTTTTATGTGACGTCGTAATAAAGGCAGACAATGAGTACACCACCATGTTTTCCTCAAAAAACATCGGTTAAAATGGTCAGAAATTGCCTCAAATCGCACCACAGAGCATCTCCAATCCAAAAACATTTCGGGGCCCTTAAGCGGGCCCCGAAGCCCAAGCCGTAATCTTTTGACCCACTTTTTTTGGGGGGGACCAAAATTTCTTCCCCCCCCCAAATTGTGTTCTGGATCCGCCCTTGCGTGATGATATGTCACTCATGTGACTATAATTAGTTCTATATCAGTGGTCATTTCATAAAACAGGGCCTTGGCCTTGGCCTTGAGGGTTAAGCCTTGGCATTGGCCTTGAGGCTTGAGGGTCAAAGCCTTGGCCTTGGCCTTGGCCTTGAGGGTCAAAGCCTTGGCCTTGGCCTTGGCCTTGAGGGTCAAAGCCTTTGCTCCAACACTGCCACGAAGTAACACTCCACGTGTTAAACCATATTTTTTTTTCGATTTTGAGGTCTTTTTTACATTTTTAAACATTATTCATCAAGGCCTACCATTTAATACACGAAGTTTCAAAGCTTCAAGAGCTTTACTTTAATAATTACACTTATTATCCATGGCAACTTTTGTGCGACAGTGACAATTTTCGTTTTCACGAAGTAACACTCAAGTTCCATTTACCAATTGTAATGCATGGCGCGCACTCTGCTCAAATGTGAGCAAAAACGTTTTCACGAATTCACACTCTAATTGTATGAGCGCAATACAAGGTGTTTATCTTGAGTTCCCGTTTTCACAATAACTGTGTTTAATGGCCAGACGTCGGAGCATGGTGAGCAGTGTTTGTGTAGTGCGCCCGCTGTTTGAAAAAGAATTGTTCCATGACGAGGAAATATGGAGTGTCCTTACAGCGAATTAAAATTCCTATAGACACTAGTGCTAAATGCCCATACTTTTAAATTCTTTTAAAAATACTCCGAATTCTCACCTGTATTTAAGTTGCACAGAGAAATGGCGAATGGGTTTAGGCCTATTCTCAGGTGTACACCCTTACACGTCAATTTCCTTCAATATATTACATTCATTCTTTGGCGGTTCCTGTCAATTTTCAATAGCTGTGTTTACATCTCGAATGGCCAGACGTCGGAGCGCGGTCAGCAGTGTTTGTGTAGCGCGTACATTTTGTAAGAAATTGTTCCATGAGAATAAAATACGGACGGTCCTTTGTACTGCAATTTCCTTAAATTATATTACATTCGTTCATCGGCGGATCCTGTCAACTTTTGTGCAACAGTGATTATTTTCGTTTTCACGAGGTAACACTCAAATTCCATTTACCAATTGTATTGCATGGCGCGCACTCTGCTCAAATGTGAGCAAAAAGTTTTCACGAAGTAACACTCCTTGTATGAGCGCGCACGCGCTGACCTGAAGTTGCACTTTTCTCGTTTTGTATACATTGAAGAGTGTTACTACGTGAAAACGAAAATTTACAGTTTCGCAGCTTTTTCGGTTTCACGAACTAACACTCACCTTTTTTCTCTTATTCTTTGTTGATTAAATACACAAACGGGTGAAAAACAGCAGATTTAATAAATTCAATTCATCAAGTGTCCACAACGAGAAACCAAACTGAAAATACTCTGCCGTTTTGACGCAAAGTGTTGTTTTAGGCGTTCAACTTTTAGATGCCGTTTTTTCCGATTGCTAGTTTTTACTGGTATGTACATGGGTGTTTTAATACTTCGTGGTGTTGCTGACGAAATGTACGCATCTCGCAGATGGCTGTAGTATGGCCAGACGTCGAATGGCCAGACGTCGGAGCGCGGTCAGCAGTGTTTGTGTAGCGCGCACATTTTGTAAGAAATTGTTCCATGAGAATAAAATACGGACGGTCCTTTGTACTGCAATTTCCTTAAATTATATTACATTCGTTCATCGGCGGATCCTGTCAACTTTCTAGAGTTTCGTGTCAAATATCATGGCAAAATATTACAGGAAATTTCATTGCAATGCAATGTGTTTATCTTGAGTTCCCGTTTTCACAATAACTGTGTTTACATCTCGAGTGGCGAGACGTCGGAGCGTGGTGAACAATGTTTGTGTAGCGGGCCCGCTTTTTGAAAAAAAAATTGTTCCATGACGAGAAAATACGGAGTGTCCTTACAGTGTATTAAAATTCCTATAGACACTAGTGCTAAATGCCCATACTTTTAAATTCTTTTAAAAAAACTAAGAACTGTCACCTGTATTTCAGCTGCACAGAGAAATGGCGATCAATATGTCATCTTTTATTTTCAATTTTTGGTGGGTTGACCATTGACTTTTCGAGAAGTTCTCACCCAAAGAAGACGACCCCTATTTTTCCCAAAGCGGAAAAGTAGCCATCTTGAAAAACGATCCCTCCATAACATAAACAAAATAGCGCCACTTTCGAGCTCAATTGCGTCCAAAATGCTCAGAATTGGAAGTCCCAAGTCTTGGCTAGAGGTTCATTGCCATATTTTTTTCAATTCCCCAATTTTATGGCTCTCAGAACTCTCTAATATAGAATATTTTGAGGGTATAACTTTTATTCATGAGCTCGGCGGATAGGTTTAGGCCTATTCACAGGTGTGCACCCTTACACGTCAATTTCCTTCAATATATTACATTCATTCTTTGGCGGTTCCTGTCAATTTTCAATAGCTGTGTTTACATCTCGAATGGCCAGACGTCGGAGCGCGGTCAGCAGTGTTAGTGTAGCGCGCCCTCTTTTGTAAGAAATTGTTGCATAAAATACGGAGTGTCCTTCATACTGCAATTTCCTTAAATTATATTACATTCATACTCTGGCGGTTCCCGTCAATTTTCTAGAGTTTCTTGTCAAACACCATGATTTTTACATTTTTAAACATTATTCATCAAGGCCTACCATAACACGAAGTTTCAAAGCTTCAACAGCTTTACTTTATGAATTACGCTTATTATCCATGGCAACTTCTGTGCAACAGTGATTATTTTCGTTTTCACGAGGTAACACTCAAATTCCATTTACCAATTGTATTGCATGGCGCGCACTCTGCTCAAATGTGAGCAAAAAGTTTTCACGAAGTAACACTCCTTGTATGAGCGCGCACGCGCTGACCTGAAGTTGCACTTTTCTCGTTTTGTATACATTGAAGAGTGTTACTACGTGAAAACGAAAATTTACAGTTTCGCAGCTTTTTCGGTTTCACGAACTAACACTCACCTTTTTTCTCTTATTCTTTGTTGATTAAATACACAAACGGGTGAAAAACAGCAGATTTAATAAATTCAATTCATCAAGTGTCCACAACGAGAAACCAAACTGAAAATACTCTGCCGTTTTGACGCAAAGTGTTGTTTTAGGCGTTCAACTTTTAGATGCCGTTTTCTCCGATTGCTAGTTTTTACTGGTATGTACATGGGTGTTTAATACTTCGTGGTGTTGCTGACGAAATGTACGCATCTCGCAGATGGCTGTAGTATGGGAGGAATATTCGCAAGGTAAAATCTGGACTTTTTTATTTCACGAGGCGGAACCCAGTGAAATGAAAAAGTCCAGATTTAACCGAGCGATAATATTCCTTCAATTTCACAATTTAAAGCCACTCAATATTTGTTTGATATAACTGGCATATAGATCCTTGTCGTCTGATTTAAAGTTAAAATGAACTTCTATTTCAATACACAATCTTTCTTCCAAGCCACCTGTTCACGAAATGTTTAAACCCAACTCTACGTAGCTACTGACTCTAGATCTTGGGCACAATTAACGCACACCAGCATGTTTTGCACACAAATACCGCGTCATGGTCCTAACTGTTCAATAGTAAATCCCATTCCCCATGGGTGAATGGGACTTTTGAGCCCCGGTGTGAATGGGAGCAATCATAAAATGTCACGTGATGTGAGTTCAACGTCAAACGCTCAGTCTCGTGTCCGCCAGCGTAATTTTTGCTCCCAGGATGGTTAGGGTTAAGTCAAGTCAGTAGTTTCGATCGGGCCGGTATCTCTATTCATGAAAACAGAACAATTATATCAAGTGCATTGTTGTTACTCAGTCAGCAGTTACATTAAAGCATTTCAAAGTAAGGCCGTCGTCGAGCTACCACGGTAGCCTAGTGGATAGCAAGATGAGATTTGGATACAAAGATCCCTGGTTCGAATCCACGTCGTCGCTGCTCATTTTCATCGACTAATTTTCTTCTCTAAATTTATCGTTGGGAAAATTGTATAGATGGGAACAGTCATGTGGTTGCGAAGGCCTCAGCGGCGTAGCTACGTGGGGGCGTTGGTGGCGCAAGCTCACTGTCCTGTGCACGGCTTCCACCCATATGTTTTACAAACCATCAAGCCCTCAAAATATTGAAATTTTGAGGGCATGCAAATCGTGATTTGGGCGGTGTAGGCAATTTCGGACCGATTTACTGGTCTGCAACCTTATGAAATGTGCACTCTTTTGATACCTTTGCTCGGGCATCGGAGCTCTCTCCTAGGCATGGCTGATTTCAACCACACACGTTTGTCGAATTCCTTGCCGGGAGCTGGCGGTGGCACGGGACCCAAGTGCAGCGTCCTCATCTTGCTCTCCGCGTTAATCAAGCGCACTAATAAAGCAAAAATGAAATAAGATTAACACCCTGCGAGATGCAGAGAAGTTTCACAAGATTCCACATTTCTTTGTTTTTGTTTACTCTTCTTAACAACAGATGGCCCCGGGTCAGATCCTATGAACAGTGTTAGCTCATTTGCAACTACTTTTTTTTTAAATTAATATAAGTTTTCCCGGCTATTTTAAAACATTTTTCATTCAGATTCACAAACTCTAACATTAAATTTCGTCCGAGAAAAAATGTTACATGCTATTAACAAAACCAATTTAGTCACGCACCATTCAATTTCAAAGTTTGGTCGCCCTTTTTAGTCACCGGGTCGAGAATATTCGTCATTACAGATCAAATCCGTCTAAGCTGTTGCCGAAAGGCAGCATTCAGAGATCAAATACATTAATTAGATAAATTTGATTTGTGAATCACACGATTCGGCGTAGACGAAACGAAATGGAATGCACCGGGTCGAAAACGTGTGCTCATTGTTTGAATTTGTTTGGACTAAATTTGAGATTGTTTGACAAAAACGAAATTAAATATTGAAAGTGCACTAAATCGATGTTGCTGGACGAAATTGAATATAAGAATCGGTGAATTCAAACGAAAAATGTTTAACCCTAAAAGGGCCGGGGGCGGAATCCGCCCCCCCCCTTAACTTTTTCCGCGATTACCTTGAATTTTTTTTTTCGCGACCCGAGCTGTTATGAATTTTTATCCTCGAGCCTTGCGCATCTTTTGATTTCAAAAACATAAAAATCGGACCACAGGTTGTCGCGCAGCGACAAAATTTCCGAATTTTCCCATATACGTCGTGTACACAGAGCAGAAGAGATGAGAGATGGTCAAAATAACCCGGCCATTTTAGGGTTAAAATAGCCGGGAACACTTATATATGGAGACATTGAGATGGCCCATTAATTCCTATATGGGCGATGAAGTCCCACGCTAAGAAATAGCAGGCTAGGTATGACCAGACATGCGATACGTCAATCACGCTTCTCTTGAGGAAAACAAAACCAACTAGAGGTACATGTACGTACGTTTCATGAACAGATCGTATGGCTTTTCCGCATTTCGCATTTTTCAAATTTATGTTTGGTTTGTCCATGCGCCATCATGTTGAATAATGTTCAATTTTATGTACAAACAAAGTTATTTGATTCACATGCTTCTTTGTTATACTGAGTTTGAGCTCTACATTTCCATAACATGACCAAGCCTTGAAATGAGACCAGTCATCTCCACACGTTCTATGTTAAATTATAGTACGACAGAGTAAATTTTAAGTTTCAATATAAATTACACGTTATTGCTCACAGTATCTACAGTACAGCAGACCTAAATGTACAGGGCTTTGTTTCCATCTAATTTGAGAGGTTATTTCTTAACCGTGTCAGACCTACTTATACATTGATACCTAAAACAAAAATCGAGATGATATCTCTCAGCTTGATCTTTCAGGAATTTCCAAAGGAAAAGAGCTCTTTTCATTCTATCTTCCGATCTGCTGACGTCATCATTTTTTTCAAGGTCATCATGTTATGGAAGTCGGAACACCAAGAGATGTGATGAACAGTCAGTTGCCGTGTCACGCGTAGCTGCTCTATTTCCTCGTCCGCACAACTGACAGCAACGCGAGGCCAGCGAAAGATGGCCGTAAAAAGGGCTTTAGAAAATTTGCAATTTTCATGGCAAACCACAACCGATCCAAACAAACAAAATTGTTTTAGGTAGTTAAAGACCTAAATCATCCATGCATCAAGGTATTTTTTTCTCATTTCGATGCATTTTGACGATATTATTTCACGGATAAATCGACTAAAAATTAGGTCATGAAATTTCCGGTTTTTTCGACAACGACATAAGTCTCCCAAATGTTGAGGTAATCAAAGGAAAGAATGAACCTTCATCTACAAAAACTCTCGTGAACGTGATGTCGTTAATATTTTAAGAATTCTATGTACACCTAATGTTTCCAACAACTTTCATTTTTCACAACGCGAAAAAATCGTCGCCATTGTAAAGCATAGAGAGCGAGGAACCCAAACACGGTGTGACCTTGTGACCCCACACGCCCTCTGATTGGTCGAGCTCGAGTAGGGCCTGCTTAATATTCATAAGTCCATTCATTGCACGTTCGCACGTGCTATTCACAACGTACGTCGGCGTACTTACGTTGTTTACACGCGTAGCCTGATTGCAAATCATGAAATCTCGCAAAAGTCTTCATTTTTCAACCGGCGATTTGGACCGAACATTAGAAGTCTCCTGCACGTGTTTCACATGAAAATAAAGCGTATACTTTCCTCTATCTAATGAATTCTGCCGTGTCTTTCGGCCTTTTTTAAAGGGAATATACAACATTTGCAAACATCGAAAAATAAAACTACCAAGTTTTTGCGAAATACCTTAATAGGATGTTGGTAAATGACAGTCTAAAGCATCCTGTAAAATTATGGCACCTGGTATACTGTCATTTTCAAGAAAGGTGGTATTTTTGTATCAATTTCCAACGCTGATCGGCCGATCAGCGTTGGAAACAACTGGCTTTTTTTTCAAATACTGGCCCCAATTGACCATTGCGCTTGTTTGCAATCGATTACAAACCTATGAACGGGTACGAGCCAGCTAGACTGGTTCCCTGACCTTACAATTCCCCAATGTATGTAAACTGCTCAATTTCTTCTTATATGGAGTCAGGGAACCAGACTACAGGAAAATGATCGTTTTTCTTGGTTTTTATAGCATTTTCGAACCCAAAACCTCCAAAAAGTCAGTGTAACTATATTTGCTTTATATTTCCAACCCCCCAATTCCCTCCATTTCTGAAAATTACAGCAAAAGCAAATGATGTATATTCCCTTTAAGTATCGAATATACACTTAAAAACTATCGGCCCTCGCTTTTGTTGATAAAAAAAATATGATTTTGTTTGACAGGCCGTAACAACACTTTATATATTTTTTGGTATCAAAATAAAGCACACGATTTCAACTTTTCACATATTTAGCCATCTTGGCCAAACAGTGCATGTATCCAGGCACTTTTCGAGTTCTTCTGTAGTCTCTCATAAATCTCGTAAACCCTCGCGTACGCTTTTGGGCCACGCGTGTGCGACCTCGGGACAAGAAACTAAGGTCAAACAGGGCTGTGGCGTGACACGGCTACTGACTGATGAAGTGATGTGATGAAGTGGCCCTATTTCGGCCTGTATCTCCAAATAAAAAATCCCGAAAAACGACTCATTTAGCTTAATCGCTGTACATGTATCACATATATATTAATTTTGAAGCGATAACCGCAAACTTTGCCTCAATAATCCACTGAAAGTTCATTTTCCAAAAATTTCAAACGGTCGCTAGAGGGCGTTCAAAAATGTTATGACTTCACCGGTGATTTTGTTCGGAAGTACAACCTATCCAGATTGTAACATCGTTGAAAGCGAATTCACTTTCACAAATTCATCTTTTTCCACTTTCAAATTATAAGCCAATTTCGATTTCAACCGGAGGAAGGGTCACGTGATTTTGCACGCAATATCAAAAATGAAGACACTGGATTATTCCATCAAATCCCGCAGAAGCAAAATCAGATCTCTCACAGTTCATTTGATATTCATTTTCAAATATTCAATCTAAAAATATGGCTGCTTGTCAAGCCGTGAATCCTCTTTTAACGTAAACCCCGAATTAAGCCATTATTTTCGGGTTTTCTAACCAAGGTTAAGGATCCCTCTTATCTCCAGGTTTTATCTCCTTATGGCACTTTTATCACCTCATGAATGCCTACCACCAGCAGGGACTGATTAGTACCGCTTGACTGAACGACTTGCCGGCATGCCTGATTCGATCCTCAGTGGCCTAAACGAACCTATATTTTTCACGAATCAAATGTCTAACGAATTTATAAATGTCCAACGTTATACTCGTTTTGTCCAGTAATGAAACCATGTTAACTTTTTTGATCACTGACGACATTGATGCACAGACAACGGAAATCATGAATTGTCGGACTGTGCCTGTACATGTAACATGTATGGGTTTAAAAAAAGGTAGATCCAGCAGGAGGTAAACATTTGGACTGGCCTCCTGTGGTGTAACTAATTGCCTTAAGGGATCAACTAGATAACGCTGGACTCAATGAAAGACAAACATCGAAAGCCTGGTATGAAAAGGCCCTGGTTTTTAAAGGGAAAATCTCCTCATGTAATCCGATACTTGATGACGTCATCGTAACGTAATTACCAGAAAGCTAGAGCTATGTTAACTGTGCTGTTTGAATCAAAATCTGGATTATAACTGTAGCGGTTGATTTTTCAGCATTTTTTTTAAAGGGTTTTAAGGTTTTTTCATTGTAACTTCCAGTATGGTGACGTCATCAATCTTTCTCCCCTCAACTTGTTCTTAGCATGAAACTAGTTATTATGAAACGATTTTAGCAAACTTCGCCACACGCATCAACTGATTAATCATTCTAAACATTGTTCAACTGCCGCTAGAGGGCGCTCTAACATTTAATGATGTAAGTGTTTTTTCTAAAGTATAACCTAGACAGAGACTAACATCGTTCAAAGCAAGTTCACATCTTTTTCCACTTTTGAAATTATGAGGCACTCACGGTTAGGACCGGAAAGAAGGGTCACGAAATATAATGAAGTTCCTTGATTTTTATATCAAATCCCGCAAAAATCAAGTTCAGGTCTGTCATATGATTTTATATTGATTTCAAAAGATTAAATATTTTATATTTTGATATTGTGCTTGTAATTTCATACATGGTGATGTCATCATGACACATCTACCTTCTTACAAGGTTTCAACCCAATCGGACTTACAGTTCTCTAGATATAGAGCTTTAATGTTTGCATATTTAAAATGACGCCACGTGACCCATGATGACGTCATCATGACATGACTCTTCAGGACACAAGTTCAATATGGGGTCTAACATAGGTGAGGTTTATGAGAATACGAGTTTGTTTTAGGTCAATATAAGGCGGTTAATGAACGTGTACAAAGTCTAAGGGATTTGGGTGGAACAAAAAGAATCTAAAAATAATGTTCACTTGCAAATATTTTTACTTTTTATATTATACAAATAGCAGACAAGATCTGAATGTTGTGGCATGGGGGAGTGGGCGGAGCCTTGTGCGGGGGGGTTTTACTGCCTGCTATTCATCCACTGGTCTTAAAGGTATACACAATAATACACAGCGTATTTTATTTTTCTTCATGAGAATCTAGTAGATTAAAAAAAAATCCTATTTATTCCTGAAAACCTCGAGAAAAAAACCTGGAAATAAACTTTTTAAAGGTTTTTCTGAAAAATTACCATAATTGGAGCGCTGCTTCATAGACAGTATACAATTGCCCAAGATTTTCTTTCCAGATTTAAATAGGCCAATATTGGACCTACTCCTAGCCGAAAAGAAATTATTCTGAGTGCCGTGGCGAGTGGTTTTTGTCGGAAGGGGTTTAAAAAGGGTGAACAATGCAGTTTTACAAGTTACAAAAACATGCTGTATTGTAGGGCCTCAAAAATAATATAAAGATGAATTTTTAAAAGTTATTTTTTCTTGTAAGGGTAGTACGATGATGATTTGTAATGATATACTTACTTTCGTGACATTGTTTTGCATTTTGGCTTGATGACCTTCGAAAAAAATGCAAAAAATTAATAATTGCAACCCCAAAATTGGCCCAAATTGGCCAAAATATAACTAACTCCCCAAGTCTTTTCTTTACACAAATATATATTTTTAATAAATTGTTTTGACCCTCAACAAATATATTAAATATTTACACGAAATAACTCTTTATTAGCTAATTACATTCCTAACGCGGCTTAAAACAGACATACTTTCAGTGGCAATCTAGTTTTTATTGCCTATCGAGGATAAGACAAAATGAAGAACATGATGATTTTGTCAAATTCCGTCTGCGCATAGGATAGAGGGAAATGTTAAATACTGTAACGGAAAGTGTGTTGACACATTGCCATTATATTTCCATTGCGCATTATGTTATTAGTGCACTAGTGTATGCGTGCGTGACTGGGTGGAGCTTAGCGCCAGTGAGCTACTGCGTGGTTAAGTGCATGCATGCGTGTTAGTACGGTGTGCGAGTACGTGTTTACTGGGTGCACATGCGTGACGCTGGGTGAGTTCAGCTGCGGACAGCGAGCAGAGAGGAAGTAGGTTTACTTGTGCTCTGCGTTTGAAGAATTTGTACAAGCCGCATGAGCTGTGCTGATAGGTTACGCTGACGTGTATAGCAGATGTGTTTCAAGTTCTAGGCTGCGTATAGCTGTACGTTGCTGATGCTGGCTTGCATGATTGATGCGTAGCGAGTACAAGGATGTACTGTTTTACATTGCGTATGCTGCTGTAAATCGCGTGTGTTGTACATTGCTGATGTTGTTGCACATTGCTTATGCGGTTGTACATTGCTGATGCTGGGGCGTATTGTCGTCATTGTGATGCATGGTTGTGCAGTGCTTATGCCGTCGAGCATTGCTGCTGCAAGCAGTATAGGCTCGGATCTTCTCCTCAATAATTAAGGACCTTGGTAATAAAACAACCACCCAAGTTCCTATTACTGTACATTTATTGATTATTGTTGAATATTTTATCATTGTTTGCTTGAGGTCAACGAAAACTCTGTTTTGGGTGTCTTTGTTAAAGGTGTCCGTTGAAGTTAACAGAGTAATTAGCAATCATTTACAGTCGGCGGTAAAGTTCCACCAAAACGGACCTGCATCCTTAGTCTTGAGGTCGCCCTGAGTGGTCTCTCGTCAAGGGAAGAGCCTTGTTTTGAGAAGATCATCTCCACCCTACAGGTGGTCCTAACAGACTTGAGTTCCCGCGACATATAATACACTTTGAACAATAGGCATTAGGAGGCGAAACTAAGGTAGCATAAGTCGCATTCTCCCAAAAGTGCTCCTTTAAAGTGACTGTTTAAACTAGCAATCCAGTCTCCAAAGACAACCCTGTCTGTAGTTTCAACAATTAGCAATTAGCACGTTTTCAAAGCTGAATAGCGTGTGTGAAAAATTATCCATGGCTCTTTTTCATGAAATGACAGCTTAGAATGAAATTTGGTATGCTGTGCAAGTGAAGATATATATTTGTGTAAAGGTTTAGAGAATATGTAAAATAGAAACATTTTCTTATGCACGGTCAAATACGCAAACCCGCTTAATTAGAAATTTTGAGATTTTGCAAGGACGAATTGTATAAAATTGGTGTAAACTTTGGAAAAAATCCATACTGGGCCACCACTCATATTCCTTAAAGCCCGAGCCATCATTTGCAGCTATCCAAAAAAGTAACCGGCGTAATTATTGTTGAAAAACATACTGGTTGAAAGATAGTAAGGGGACTAAACTTCCTGTGAAATTATCCTTTCTGGCAAGCTCTCATTTTGAAGAAATCAACGAAAGAAGGCATTTCCAACGGTGCTTCTTAAGAAGCACCGTAGGAAAATTTAAATTAGTTGTTCGTTTTGTTATTCGGCGCAGCGCGCACAAGCATTGGAACGACGTACAGGCGCGCGCGGTTGCTATAATTCGTTGGATCAGTGCGCAACATCGCGTAAAGCTGCGATTCAAAACAATTCGAAACATGATTTAGCAACTTTTGATTTGAAATTGAGATCCTAGAATGCTGTTTTTCTCGGAATATGAAGCTGAAGCTGAGCTGAAACTTCATCAAGTAAGTTGTTCAGTATCCTTCATTAGATTTTGAACACTTTTGTTGCTTCAAACGAACAAAATGCACTAACTACAAATGATGGACTATAGCTTCAATATGACCTGAAAAGTACCAAAAGTTGTAAATCTGATAAAGAAACACTGTTTAATGAGTGCAAAAATTCTTTGATAATACTGTTCTTTCATGGCCCATAGGCTTTGTGTAGGAGCTCTGATATGAGTGGTGGCTCAGTATGGAATTTTTTCCTGAACTTTTGTCAGTTTATATCCATTTGATTCTTCAAATGCAAGCGAGTGAGAGGCACATCTGTATCTTACCTTGATAACTGGCTAGAGCAGCTAGTAACAGCGCTAACGATGTCATCAGGACAGACTCCATTTTTGCAGGAACGATCGAGAGTTAGTTTAGTCAACACAGTGCTGAGACAACGCTATCCGTACTCCGCGTAAACCAAACCGCTACGTGTACCTCCTTAACTTTAAATGTCATGAACCTCCTCCTACGCCGAAAATGCGCTTAGGATTGAGGACGATACAGCCGAGCGATGTCCCACCAATTACTATATTGTCTTCCTTTTATTAGATTGGTTCTGAATCTTACTCCATTTAGTTTAATTGGCGCCATTTCTTGTATTGGTCCATAAAAACTGAACACTGTGGTTAGGGCTATAATATCTCGTTAACCAACAAGACTATGGGCTTGACTAGTCGAGCTGAACTGGGCAGTCGATCTTTCGGACGGTCGGTCATTCGATCGGCCAAACGGCAATAGGCTGGTTATTTGGTTCAAGCAGAAAAGAACGCGCAGGGTTTCAAGTTTCATGTGAATGGCTCCATTTATCCCCTTCCGTGTTTCGTGTTGTTGGGTAAAAAGTATTTATTTTTAACACGCCGGCGTCACACAATGTTGCATTGATGATTCGCAGCTCGGACTGCCGCCCTCTTTCTTCCTAAGTCACCTATATATTGATATAGAAAAACCGAAGTGTTCGGTGTCATCTACTGCAATGGAGACCACACAGGTCATTTCACGAGAAAAGCTGGCCTGTTCGGAAGGCACTTAACGGCTCGTGCCATATTTTCAATGGGGAGCGCTGATAAAATCCTACAATCATGCACATTAATTTTAACTAAAGGTGTACAAAATGCACCCTTTTCAAGACTATTTAGGGGAGACCCATTCGCATGTACGTTACATTCTTACATTTTGCTAGTGCAATTTTTTTATGGGATTCTTTGGGGGGGTGGGCTAGATAAAATTTGGGGGAGGGGGCAGCCCCCCGTAGAACCGCCACTGTTGTGCAAGTGCGAAACTAAACGAATGGCCCAAAGTCCTCAATGTTTTATACAAACGACTAGACTGCCTCCACCATCTCTATTTGTTTCGATATCTCTTGGGGTTGCCCAGTGTCACAACCCTCATTTAAAATATTCTATTTGAGACAAAAATAGGTTGGCAAACTACACCCTCTTGCAAAATATCCCCCCATGAATTAAGAGAATGCACTAACGTTATCAGGGAATCCCCTGGTTTGCTTGCAGCTTATGAAACGCAAAGTAAGGGTACTTTCCCTTCTATTTCCAGACTCTTGCTTCACATCGCGCAAGTTGTGATCTATAAGGTACTAACCAAAACAAGAACTGTATAGCCAGAGTTGTAGGTACCCGGTATAGGACATTTTAGTGCCGGCTGTTTTCGGGCTGGATGGCTGCTAGTATCAGCCAACCGAGTACATGTACATGTGTACATGCATGTACATGTACATGTCTACAATAACTTTGGTCGTTATATCTGCAGGTAGATGGAAATAAAACAAACAAACAAACAAACATCGTACATGTATACTTTATACATATGCAAACATCATTAATGAGCAGTTTTGCTTATCTGTAATTAAATCTTGAGGAAAATATGAGGTTTTAAGTTCTTGATGTATTTAATGCCAGAAATTAGAAATATATTTTGTTTACCTATATGGTTTTTATACAGCAACTAGTCCCGGCCAAAAAAATACTTCTGCTTCCGATTAGGCCTCATGTCTTTCAAAAGTAGGGTCGGTAGGTCGGATTTTTTTAGGGGGGAGCACAATTTATTTTGGGCTGATTGAATTGGGTATTTAATAAGAAATTTCGGCCTGAAATATTTCAATTTGCGATATAAAAGCTACAAAAAATTGTCTCAAAAAGTGATAAAAACTTGCCTAAATTAATATACAAAATATTTAATGTCTATAATTCTTTAAAATAATGGAGAATTCAGGTCGTGCACACCACTATGCACAACGCCAGTCTATTTTTTTAAAGGGAAGTTAAGTCCTAGGACCAATTCCTTACCAACTGACGCATGCGCATAACAGTCATTGACTATACTTGGTTGCATAAAAAAATAGTTGCGTCCGCGAAATCCAGGTTAGAAACTTCGTATTGAAAGGTGCGTGGCTCATTTGGATCATCTTGGCAGCCTAGCCTTAGGTTCCTGTTTCGTTTCCTCCCTTATATCATACTTAGATCCAACGCTCGGGTTATGGATGAACAGTGAAACAGGTGTGGTGAACCGGGTTATCCGAGAGCCCAGAAGAGTCCTAATGGAAGGGCGTAATTGGTTCATCCAGTTGAATTCGTAAATCCGACTTCTGAATGCTTTGTCAACACAAACAACTTTTTTTAATTTCGTTATCATAATTTTTCCCGGGCGTAGTCTGAAATGAACGTGAAGGCAACAAAACTGTATGGTGTATAGAACTACAAGACCTTTATAAATCCATTTGAATACTTATGACAGTGACTAGACTATTTCCTGCCCCCCCCCCATCTCTCTTCCCCCTTCCCCCTTCCCTAAAAAATATCGGGATCGATTACTTAGCTTTGTGCATGGACGGTGATTGAACTCACAATTATCCCAAACTCACACAAAAAACGCAAAATCCTCAGTGTCTCCATGGGGGCAACTTTGAAGCATCTCAGTTGCATAGGATTTTAAATACTGAACAGTAATTTCCCTCTCTTAATTGATATTTGCCAGAGACACTTTCAAATTCAGCAAACATCGAAGCTCATCACCTCGGAAATTGCACATTTGTGGCGCGGCCTATTCCCATTTTGCAATAGGCTGATGGTGCGCAACCATTACCGTTGTGATTTTTAATTCACGAGGCGGGATTCAGACCTATGCATCACACGTCATGCAAATAGTTTGCATACATCAAGAGAGTGCCTCCTGATGTCCCCATATTTGAAGTCCGAATGACATTGGGGACAGGAAACCAGACTAGTCAGTGACGTGATAATAAAGATGAACTTTAAAATAATTGTATTCGAAGGCTGTTTATATTCTGCTGAGCGAACAGGTAATTTATCATATTTTTTCACAGATCATTGGTTTTGCAGCTTGCATAAATCTGCATGTCTAGACATATCAGACGTTATACAGGACTTAGCTCCGTGGATAACGGGTAATTCTCAGAATAGGAAGCGAAGGGGGTATACTCAAAATCAGCTGACACCGAAGGACTAGTAATTTTGCAATTCACAAAAATAGAAGTTGTTTTTTGAGTGAAACAAGTTGTTACACTGTAAGTACAAAAGTTGGGGGAAGCGCACGTGTTACTACTCAAACGCGTTGTAAAACTGTCCAATAAAAGAATGATGTAGCCCTATGCCTTTAAAGTTCTACAAGGCGTAAAAATGAAACTTTAAGGCTAATGTGACTTTATTAGTACCCAGATTTATGAGTGAGTAAAATAGGATGCGTTATCCGGTGGTGTTAGGAAGTGAGTTTCCTGAGTTGGCATGTACACATCCTGATTCTCCATAGATAGGTGCAAACCAAGAAACAGACCCAAAGCAGAGAACATCAGCGTGAGCATTTTCACCTTGGTGACCGGAGACTGCTCCTCGCAGAAGGCAAGAATCTTGTCCCAGAAGGCATCGTGAGTCTCGCACCTCATCTGACTGATGCTCTGCTTGAACTGAGACCACGTCCCCTTCAGATCCACACCGCCGACAGCCAACAGAGGAAGAGCAAGGAACATTGCATTCGTGGACCATATGTTGATGTTGAACGCCACAAAGTAGTCGTGCTTGACTTTGACACCACCGCTGATGGCGAGGTATTCCCAATAGAGCAGCGAGGAGAAGGCCCAGGATGAGATGGCAGCAACCATGATGATCCAGATGGATACAAGCCTCCTCATGCTGCCCAGATCCTCGGCGTACATGGCCAGGCGTCGCCTACAGATATCTACCTCACCCACATGCTTCCAGAGAAACCCCAGCTCCAGACGTTGCTGCTGGAGGAAAGCCAGCCTCAGTAGCAGCACGAGGTAGCAGAAGGTGCCCCATACTATCATGCACACGACACAGAAGACAAGAGACAGCTTCGCTTGCCAGAGTGAACCACCCATGGTGACATAGAAGATCAAGCTGTACATCCCATTGAAGAGAGGCCAACCCAGACACACGGTCAGAAAGCCACGACAGGGAAGCTGATGTCCCAACTCCAAGTGCTGCACGCGTCTGACGATGTATCTGATGCTCAGTGCCTTCCACCAGCGGAAACCGTGAACCCTCCGCAGCCTGCGACGGTCCATCTGCATGTGGCGGAAATTAGTCAGGAGAATCAGAGCAGGTATGGACATGTTGAAGAGGATATGCGTGATATAGCTGATGAAGGGAACGAAGTCCCGCTTCTTGCCTCCCAGATACTCGATCTTAAGGGACATTTCGAACAGTGTGAACGCAAACAGGACCAGGGACCAGATGACTGAGAGTACAGTGCTGCCACGATGGTTCCACTCACAAACACCTGTTGAGAGTACCATAACAGTATGACAGCATTTTATAATATTTGAAAATATAAAGAATATTAAATATTCACAAGTATCTGAAGTTATCATTCTATCTCCGGAGCTCAAGAGGGCACCGGACACCACACAAGGAGGTAGCAAACAATATCGTTTTCTTCTCTTCTTTGAGCTACACCCTATAGGTACTTGAAATTCATGGGCACATGCTCGGGCCTCCTCACAGCCATGTCGTTGCGAAGGGCGATTTCTAAAGGTTACGTAACACTTTATTTTGAATGAAACTACATGTACACGCACATGTTCACGTTGGCGGGCGAAATCTTTGAAAATTAATTTCTTCCGTTTGGAAGACCGTATCTTCATGCAACTTTCAGGGTTTATTTCCCTTATAATGATCCAATTATGTGCTCAAATCGTTGTGATATGTTCTTTACTTTTCGTTGAAATTGGAAAAATAGGCCTGTCTGCGTGCATATTTGAAAGCTGTAACACTGGCGTTGGCAATGTCTGTCAATCTTTTCAAGCCTCACAAATATTGACAAGGTTCCTATCTATTACGGTGTGCAGTAAACATTTGCGTAAAAGCCTCCTTCACGAGTTATTAATTGATATAAATATCACCCTTTTGCCGGCTTCCATTGGTCGATACCGAGACCCACGCCAAGTTACGCCGAGTGACGCTAATGAATATGCTAATATGCGATTGTCCATTGTGTGGCCGGGCCGAAATCGGTCAACCGTAGCGTCTACTGTGCTATAGGAAAACCATACACGTGGGTTTGGTCGCTAAAATTCGTCACCGACATTTTCCTTAGAGATGATTCAATATGTAACACAAGTGTTAGCAAAAACAGATTAAGCTGAAATTCGGAATATATGATGTGCGTGTCCAACTACTCGTGAAATAACAACTTCCGTAAATTCCTAGAAAGTGATATAAATACATAGATTTGGGGACGTTTTCGAACGATTTCTTCCAGATTTGAAGGTCAGCTTTACCAGTAACCAGTATTGACGTTTCGGCATCGATGACGGCGATTTTTTCACTGACATGATGTTTAGAATTGTTTCTTCTGGTATATTTTAACATTTCAATCATACTGAGCATATTTTTTTGAGAAACACAACGTTCCAAATGCCATGTTTTTGGGGGTGCATGAATTTCACTGCTCCGTATCGGATTAGCTTTGCCTAGCAACCGCATGACCCTTTGTGTTCGCAACCATAATTATGGCTGCTCAGTTGGCCATACCATTGCATATGCGAGTAAAGAAGCTATTGGAAATTAACAAGATGTATCCACAAATAATACTTTGACAACAAAAAAATGGTATTTCGTCATGGTTGTACATCGACTACGATTTCCTCCTAAGTTCAGATATTGCATCATTGCCACAATGACTCTTCATTATGCTGTGTCTTAATTTACATGAATCATGTATTTCACATTTTCAGAAATAAATCGATGGTTTCCAAGTAATTACGAGGTCCAAACTGTTCTTTGGTGTGTTAATCAAGTGTAATTACCGATAGGCCTATGCTATTTGTCAACTTCGTTGTAATCCTTGAAACTAGAAACGCTACCCTGGCAACCTATTTTTTTGCGAAACAAAATTAACTTTGTATTTCACATTGGAAGAAATTACACTTACCGATATCTGTCTCCGAGTACGGCCGACAGAGACCCCCTGAATCCCACCACATGCTACGGCACACTTGGCAGCCATCGGTCGTCTCAGCATCTCCGGCTCCCGTGCCACCTTTCGCCGGGTTGATGTCAGCATCCAGCACGCAGATCATCGGTACCTCCGCTGTATTTTCTGCTTCAGTTTCGTCCGTCTGCTCGTCTACCGCACCCGGGTACAGCCACCCACTCCTCTCCTCTTCACCCCTCTCCCGGTATCGGCGCTGGAGAACGGCCAGACGGCACAGGTCGCACCGCCGCTGGGCCACAATCCGGCGGTAGTTGTACAGCCCGATGAACTTCAGTAGCAACCAGAAGGACCAGGGCCAGATTTTGCGTGCGGGGACCCTGGGAGAAGTTTCTCCGGTCTGTGACTGAGAGGAACTCGCTATTGGGGTCGAGTAATAGCAGTTGAAACTCGGAATACCGCCATGCTTGCTTGGGGGAAGTAATAAGGTGCGGTACTCGCTTGCCTCAGAAACCTTCGTCGTCATGATGAGCTACCTTAAGATGCAGGAACACTTGGATATCAAGCTACTTATATAGTTTAGAGATTGAAACTGTTATTGAGCTGACGTATAGGAATGCGAACCGAAAACCATCGCACAAGGGAACTTTAAGAAGCAGTATGTATGCAGTAACTGAAAGCGTTGGTGTCGTGTCCGAAGTGAAAGTAAATAATTGGGAATTCTCCCCATTTGATGTTGCAGTTAGCTAAAAATAAAAACTTACTAATGATTATCACGCCAACATACTGTTCCCGAAATGTTTTGTTTATTTAATTATATTTCCTAGTGCAGTTTTTTTCTCGCGTTCTGAATTATAGCAGTTGAAACTTCGCAAAAGGGAACTTTAAGAAGCAGTATGTATGCAGTAACCGAAAGCGTTGGTGTCGTGTCCGAAGTGAAAGTAAATAATCGGGAATCTTCCCCTTTCGTACCGATGTTGTTATTAGCTAAAAATAAAATCTTATTAATGTTCATCACGCCAATATTTCCCGAAATGTTTTGTTTATTTAATAATAATTCCTGTAACTTTTTAGTGAATTGAAAGACAAAAAAATTCAAAAGTTATATTTACTAGGTTTTATTACTTGGTGCAATTTCGGATGATACTGAATAAAGGAGGCTTTAAACAAATGTTGTAATGCAAATGTTTAAGACAAAAGTCACAATAGAAAACAATTATATGTCCCACAACCCATAATTCTTACTGGTGTACAGGGCCAGTCTACAGGGTGAGTAAAAAATAAAGGAAACCCAAATGGCAGGACCAATTTTTTAATGAAGTTCTACATGTACTACTATCAAAATGTAGCACAAGAAAGCCCACTTAATAAGCTTTCTTTTAGTAGAAAAATCATTCAAATCACTCATGTGATTTTCAAGTTACGGAGTTTTAAACACAACCACCGTTTTAAGGTTCTGTCCACGGATCACAAAAAAAACAGAGTAAGTGTTATTTTTTTTGTGATCCGTGGACAGAACTTAAAAATGGTGCAGTTGTGTTCAAAACCCCGTAACTTGAAAAGCACATGAGAGATTTGAACGATCCTTCTACTAAAAGAAAGCTTATTAATTGGGCTTTCATATCCTAGATTTTTATAGTGCTTCACGCAGAACTTTATAAAGAAAATAATCCTGCCATTTGGGGGGAACTTACCCGGTAAAGTCGTCTTTGCGCCCGACTGACTCACTTGCTGTCTCATTGACTATATATTGTAAATTACATAATTCTCACCTTGACCCAAAGAGTTTGAAAACAGGATTACTCCGGAACGCCAATAAATTGGCTGAATCCGGCCCGTTGTGAACGCAATTCTAAATTGATTGCATATAATTTATTAGGCTTGTCTATTAGTTGTTATAATTATATCTCTTGGCCGTAGGGCTGTGCCTCGGAGCCAGGTACCTGAGTACCCGACCGCTGATGCCATGAACCGGTTCCAAATTGCTTTTAGTAACTTCTCGCACCGTCAAAAAGAAAGGTTATGAATGTCGTGTATGGGGCATGTTCAAAATGAAAACCTTGCTATATGCAAAAACAGAGCAGATTTCACGCGTATGATGCTCGAGGAAAGCTATAATTAAAGCTCAAGGTACACACACTTTCTCGATGTTTAGAGCTGCATTGAACCACCGATGTAGTACTATCATCGTGTGGACCTTTATGCATAATCTGAACAGCAACTTCCGGGATTTGTATTTTTTTGGACTGGGTTTCTTGACCGGTACTCGCCGGGTACCCGTGTTTTTTTGTTATTTAATCGGGTACCCGGTTCCCGTACGGTAAATGCGCACCCCTACTTGGACGACATCAACCATTCAAAGCATGAAAGAAATCAAGATATAGTTCATAAAGGTACATCAGTTCATTTTTCAAATGTTTCGGATTTTTTTCTAATTTGCGGAGGGGGGGGGGTTGGTAAAAGGGAGATGCAATCCGAATATCATTAGGTTCGAATTCTTTTGTTTTTCCTTTATATATGTTTTTCTAATTTTTTTAGGGAAGTTAAGTCCAAAACCTCATAGCGTATACCCTATTTGCTTAAGTAGTTTGGGGAAAACAAATTCGCCGCCTGGCAACCCAAACATTTAATCATCTTTCGCAGTTTTTTTGCCCATCGTCAAGAGAACGGGGGGGGGGGGGGCTGGTGGGGCCGTGCCCCCCTTGGCGAGCAATTGGCCCCCGACGGCAAAAGCCATACATGTGTATTTTTATTTTTACGGTAGTGGGCCCACATGAGTGGTCTCTCGTCAAGGGAAGACTGAACAGAAACATCTTATTTCGCTCGTAGCCCCCTACCCTGCAAACAGGACGCGGGAAGAGCTCATGAATTTAAGCTCTGATTGGATAGATTTTGCGTGACCTGTGACCTGCAAGTCATCACGGCCACGACCCTGCAAAGTTTTAAACGGCCGTTAAGACCGACTCACTGATTCTTTATTCGCCTTCGTAAATGCTTATTTTTTTTGGTTGAAAAGCGTAATAATGTTGGAAAATCTGTAAAACTGATCTGTTTCGTGAATGTCCAATTCCCGTCATTTGCTCAGGCTCCGTTTCGAATTCACGATGCGACGCTGAAATTTGTCCACATGGTCCGCAAAGAAAAAAATCACATCCGGTATGGAATGTATGCATTTCAATGGGAAAGTTTTCGGATGGCATTTGCGTGCATTAGCTAACAGCGGTCTTAAACAGCTGCAAATGGATGTCTTTATATAAGTCATTATAAATTTCCCAGAGTTCCGTCCCCACTTTCTTCACAAGATTCTGTGAAGCTCATCAGCCCTTTCCAGCACCCTGTTTGCAGGGTGGGGTACGAGCGAAACATCTGATAAGCAATACTAAAGCTAAAATATATATAGACCTATGTAGGAGAAAATATCGAAAATAGTCTTCATGTCAATTCTACATTATGTAGTACCTTAACATTTTTCTAGCATATTACTGAACTGATGTAGCAAATGTCACGATTACGATGTGACCTGTGCATGTTCCAGGAACAATGTTGATAGTTAAAAGCCACACAAAGGAAAACAATTATTGGCGTTATACTACAGAAGTAATCAGTTTCACTATCATCACATGCTTAGCTGTCAAACACGAAGTGTGGTAGATTTGATGTTAAGTTATTATGCTGATATTGTTTGTTGTGACATGTTATTTATATTATGGTATTATTGTAGAGCAGAGCTACAAAATTAGGGGTCCCGTCGATGAGCAACATTTTGCACTACGACTGGAAGCGAATAGACTATGTAATAGACCATGGCGAATGTCATGGTGTATGCCAGCAGATTCGCTGATTAATTAGGCAAGACAACCGCCTCTGGACCTCTAGATTTTGACCAATCGGGGGTCTTCGGTCATTCACCTGTTGCGCGTGATAGACAATGGATAAAAAAAAATGTGTCACGCGCTCTGTATCATGTGATAACGCGATATGCACCATGATGTTGTTGTATGCAAAACACTGCATTCTAATTGACCAATCAAACCATTTAGTCCTGATTTGGGAATGAAATGACGTCACGATTTAGTAAAGTCAACTCCGATTGGCTGGCGCGCGGCTTGCATAAATCTGCATGTCTAGACATATCAGACGCTATACAGAACTTGGCTCCGTGGATAACAGGTAATTCTCAGAATAGGAAGCGAAAGGGGTAGGCCTATACTCAAAATCAGCTGACACCGAGGGACTAGTAATTTTTGCAATTCTCAAAATAAAAGTTGTTTTTTGAGTGAAACAAGTTGTTATACTGTAAGTACAACAGTTGGGGGAAGCGCGCGTGTTACTACTCAAGCGCGTTGCAAAACTGTCCAATAAAAGAAATGATGTATGCCTTTAAAGTTCTACAAGGCGTAAAAATGACACTTTAAGGCTTATGTGACTTAATATTAGTACCCAGATTTATGAGTGAGTAAAATAGGATGCGTTATCCGGTGGTGTTAGGAGGTAAGTTTCCTGAGTTGGCATGTACACATCCTGATTCTCCATAGACAGGTGCAAACCAAGAAACAGACCCAAAGCAGAGAACATCAGCGTGAGCATTTTCACCCTGGTGACCGGAGACTGCTCCTCGCAGAAGGCAAGAATCTTGTCCCAGAAGACATCGTGAGTCTCGCACCTCATCTGACTGATGCTCTGCTTGAACTGAGACCACGTCCCCTTCAGATCCACACCGCCGACAGCCAACAGAGGTAGAGCAAGGAACATGGTATTCGTGGACCAGATGTTGATGTTGAACGCCACAAAGTAATCGTGCTTGACTTTGACACCACCGCTGATGGCGAGGTATTCCCAATAGAGCAGCGAGGAGAAGGCCCAGGATGAGATGGCAGCAACCATGATGATCCAGATGGATACAAGCCTCCTCATGCTGCCCAGATCCTCGGCGTACATGGCCAGACGTCGCCTACAGATATCTACCTCACCCACATGCTTCCAGAGAAACCCCAGCTCCAGACGTTGCTGCTGAAGGAAAGCCAACCTCAGCAGCAGCACGAGGTAGCAGAAGGCGCCCCATACTATCATACACACGACACTGAAGACAAGAGACAGCTTCGCTTGCCAGAGTGAACCACTCATGGTGACATAGAAGATCAAGCTGTACATCCCATTGAAGAGAGGCCAACCCAGACACACGGTCAGAAAGCCTCGACAGGGAAGCTGATATCCCATCTCCAAGTGCTGCACGCGTCTGACGATGTATCTGATGCTCAGTGCCTTCCACCAGCGGAAACCGTGAACCCTCCGCAGCCTGCGACGGTCCATCTGCATGTGGCGGAAATTGGTCAGGAGAATCAGAGCAGGTATGGACATGTTGAAGAAGATGTGCGTGGCGTAGCTGATGAAGGGAACGAGGTCCCGCTTCTTGCCTCCCAGATACTCGATCTTAAGGGACATTTCGAACAGTGTGAACGCAAACAGGACCAGGGACCAGATGACTGAGAGTACAGTGCTGCCACGATGGTTCCACTCACAAACACCTGTTGAGAGTACCATAACAGTATGACAGCATTTTATAATATTTGAAAATATAAAGAATATTAAAGGTAACGTAACACTTTATTGTGAATGAAACTACATGTACACGCACATGTTCACGTTGGCGGGCGAAATCTTTGAAAATTAATTTCTTCCGTTTGGAAAACCGTATCTTCATGCAACTTTCAGGGTTTATTTCCCTTATAATGATCCAATTATGTGCTCAAATCGTTGGGATATGTTCTTTACTTTTCGTTGAAATTGGAAAAATAGGCCTGCCTACGTGCATATTTGAAAGCTGTTTAAACACTGGCGTTGGCAATGTCTGTAAATCTTTTCAAGCCTCACAAATATTAACAAGGTTCCTATCTATTACGGCGTGCAGTAAACATTTGCGTAAAAGCCTCCTTCACGAGTTATTAATTGATATAAATATCACCCTTTTGCCTGCTTCCATTGGTCGATACCGAGACCCACGCCAAGTAACGCCGAGTGACGCTAATGAATATGCTAATAGCGATTGTCCATTGTGTGGCCGGGCCGAAATCGGTCAACCGTAGCGTCTACTGTGCTATATAGGAAAACCATACACGTGGGTTTGGTCGCTACAGGTAGCAGACCAGTAAATAAACTTCCATAGACCCCAATGGTAAATGCTCCCACTTCAAAAATTCGGGGAAAATACTCACAACTCTCCAAGGTGTTTGAGACACACATCAAATTAAAGCTTATTTCATCATCTTTCATTTTCTGTTCAATTTACGGGGGGTCAACTAATGACTTTTAGGAGAAATTTCAACCTGAAGATGATCACCCCTGAAAATAGTCCTGAAGCCCATCGCCATTTTGAAAAACGATGCCTACACTCCATTGCAAAATAGAGCGCTTTTAGGGTCCAAATTACATCCAATTTACACAGAACTGCAAGCTCCCAGTCCTGTGCACGGCTTCCACCCATATTTTTTACAAACCCTCAAGTTCATGGCCCACAGCATGCTCAAATACCGAAGATTTTGAGGGCATGCAAATCGCATACTGGTCTGCACCCTAAAATTCGTCACCGACATTTTCCTTAGAGATGATTCAATATGTAACACAAGTGTTAGCAAAAACAGATTAAGCTGAAATTCGGAATATATGATGTGCGTGTCCAACTACTCGTGAAATAACAACTTCCGTAAATTCCTAGAAACTGATATATATACATAGATTTGGGGACGTTTTCGAACGATTTCTTCCAGATTTGAAGGTCAGCTTTACCAGTAACCAGTATTGACGTTTTGGCATCGATGACGGCGATTTTTTTCACTGACATGATGTTTAGAATTCGTCACGGACATTTTCCTTAGAGATGATTCAATATGTAACACAAGTGTTAGCAAAAACAGATTAAGCTGAAATTCGGAATATATGATGTGCGTGTCCAACTACTCGTGAAATAACAACTTCCGTAAATTCCTAGAAACTGATATATATACATAGATTTGGGGACGTTTTCGAACGATTTCTTCCAGATTTGTAGTGTCAGCTTTACCAGTAACCAGTATTGACGTTTCGGCATCGATGACGGCGATTCTTTTCACTGACATGATGTTTAGAATTTTTTCTTCTGGTATATTTTAACATTTCAATCATACTGAGCATATTTTTTTGAGAAACACACCATTTAAAAGGCCATGTTTTGGAGGGTGCATGAATTGCTTCTTATCGGATTAGCTTTGCCTAACAACGGCATGACGCTTTGTGTTCGCAACCATAATTATGGCTGCTCAGTTGGCCATACCATTGCATATGTGAGTAAAGAAGCTATTGGAAATTAACAAGATGTATCCACAAATAATACTTTGACAACTACAATAAAGGTATTTCGTCATGGTTGTACATCGACTACGATTTCCTCCGAAGTTCAGATATTGCATCATTGCCACAATGACTCTTCATTATGCTGTGTCTTAATTTGCATGATTCATGTATTTATAATTTTCAGAAATAAATCGATGGTTTCCAAGTAATTTCGAGGTCCAAACTGTTCTTTGGTGTGTTAATTAAGTGTAATTACCGATAGGCCTATGCTATTTGTCAACTTCGTTGTAATCCTTGAAACTAGAAACGCTACCCTGGGAACCTATTTTTTGCGAAACAAAATTAACTTTGTATTTCACATTGGAAGAAAATACACCTACCGATATCTGTCTCCGAGTACGGCCGACAGAGACCCCCTGAATCCCACCACATGCTACGGCACACTTGGCAGCCATCGGTCGTCTCAGCATCTCCGGCTCCCGTGCCACCTTTCGCCGGGTTGATGTCAGCATCCAGCACGCAGATCATCGGTACCTCCTTTTCTGCTTCGGTTTCGTCCGTCTGCTCGTCTACCACACCCGGGTACAGCCACCCACTCCTCTCCTCTTCACCCCTCTCCCGGTATCGGCGCTGGAGAACGGCCAGACGGCACAGGTCGCACCGCCGCTGGGTCACAATCCGGCGGTAGTTGTACAGCCCGATGAACTTCAGTAGCAACCAGAAGGTCCAGGGCCAGATTTTGCGTGCGAGGACCCTGGGAGAAGTTTCTCCTGTCTGTGACTGAGAGGAACTCGCTATTGGGGTCGAGTAATAGCAGTTGAAACTCTGAATACCGCCATGCTTGCTTGGGGGAAGTAATAAGGTGCGGTACTCGCTTGCCTCAGAAACCTCCGTCGTCATGATGAGCTACCTTTAGATACAGGAACACTTGGATATCAAGCTACCTGGCAGATTCTTATATAGTTTAGAGATTGAAACTGTTATTGAGCTGACGTATAGGAATGCGAACCGACAACCCTCGCAAAAGGGAACTTTAAGAAGCAGTATGTATGCAGTAACCGAAAGCGTTGGTGTCGTGTCCGAAAGGAAAATAAAATAATAATCGGGAATTTTCCCCTTTCGTACCGATGTTGTTATTAGCTAAAAATAAAATCTTATTAATGTTCATCACGCCAATATTTCCCGAAATGTTTTGTTTATTTAATAATATATCCTGTAACTTTTTAGTGAACTGAAAGACAAAAAAAATCAAAAGTTATATTCACTAGGTTTTATTACTTGGTGCAATTTCGGATGAAACAATCACAATAGAAAACAATTATCACCATAGAAAACAATTATATGTCCCACAACCCATAATTCTTGCTGGTGTACAGGGCCAGTCTACAGGGTGAGTAAAAAATAAAGGAAACCCAAATGGTAGGACCAATTCTTTGATGAAGTTGTTCATGTACCACTATCAAAATTTAGCACAAGAAAGCCCAAGTAATAAGCTTTCTTTTAGTAGAAAAATCATTCAAATCACTCATGTGATTTTCAAGTTACGGAGTTTTAAACACAACCACCGTTTTAAGGTTCTGTCCACGGATCACAAAAAAAGAGTAAGTGTTATTTCAGAAAACGTTGCTGAAAGAACACAAACCTTATCTTTTTTTGTGATCCGTGGACAGAACTTAAAAACGGTGCAGTTGTGTTCAAAACCCCGTAACTTGAAAAACACATGAGTGAATTGGAATGATCCTTCTACTAAAAGAAAGCTTATTAATTGGGCTTTCATATCCTAGATTTTTATAGTGCTTCACGCAGAACTTTTTTAAGAAACTAATCCTGCCATTTTTTATTGGGGGGGGGGTTGGACTCACCCGGTAAAGTCGTCTTTGCGCCCGACTGACTCACTGACTGACTCATTGACTATGTTTTGTAAATTACATATAATTCTCAACTTGACACAAAGAGTTTGAAAACAGGATTACTCCGGAACGCCAATAAATGGGATGAATCCGGCCCATTGTGAACGCTATTCTGAATTGATTGCATATAATATATTAGGCTAATTGTCTATTAGTTGTTATAATTATATCTCTTGGCCGTAGGGCTGTGCATCGGAGCCAGGTACCTGAGTACCCGACCGCTGATGCCATGAACCGGTTCCAAATTGCTTTTAGTAACTTCTCGCACCGTCAAAAAAGAAAGGTTATGAATGTCGTGTATGGGGCATGTTCAAAATGAAAACCTTGCTATATGCAAAAACAGAGCAGATTTCACGCGTATGATGCTCGAGGAAAGCTATAATTAAAGCTCAAGGTACACACACTTTCTCGATGTTTAGAGCTGCATTGAACCACCGATGTAGTACTATCATCGTGTGGACCTTTATGCATAATCTGAACAGCAACTTCCGGGATTTGTATTTTTTTGGACTGGGTTTCTTGACCGGTACTCGCCGGGTACCCGTGTTTTTTTGTTATTTAATCGGGTACCCGGTTCCCGTACGGTAAATGCGCACCCCTACTTGGACGACATCAACCATTCAAAGCATGAAAGAAATCAAGATATAGTTCATAAAGGTACATCAGTTCATTTTTCAAATGTTTCGGATTTTTTTCTAATTTGCGGAGGGGGGGGGGTTGGTAAAAGGGAGATGCAATCCGAATATCATTAGGTTCGAATTCTTTTGTTTTTCCTTTATATATGTTTTTCTAATTTTTTTAGGGAAGTTAAGTCCAAAACCTCATAGCGTATACCCTATTTGCTTAAGTAGTTTGGGGAAAACAAATTCGCCGCCTGGCAACCCAAACATTTAATCATCTTTCGCAGTTTTTTTGCCCATCGTCAAGAGAACGGGGGGGGGGGCTGGTGGGGCCGTGCCCCCCTTGGCGAGCAATTGGCCCCCGACGGCAAAAGCCATACCTGTGTATTTTTTATTTTTACGGTAGTGGGCCCACATGAGTGGTCTCTCGTCAAGGGAAGACTGAACAGAAACATCTTATTTCGCTCGTAGCCCCCTACCCTGCAAACAGGACGCGGGAAGAGCTCATGAATTTAAGCTCTGATTGGATAGATTTTGCGTGACCTCTGACCTGCAAGTCATCACGGCCACGACCCTGCAAAGTTCAAACGGCCGTTAAGACCGAGTCACTACTCCTTTTATTCTCCCTCGTAAATGCTTATTTTTCATTGAAAAGCGTAATAATCTTGGAAAATCTGTAAAACTGATCTGTTTCGTGAATTTTCAATTCCCGTCATTTGCTCAGGCTCCGTTTCGAATTCACGATGCGACGCTCAAATTTGTCCACATGGTCCGCAAAGAAAAAAATCACATCTGATATGGAATGTATGCATTTCTATGAGAAAGTTTTCGGATGGCATTTGCGTGCATTAGCTAACAGCGGACTTAAATAGCTGCAACTGGATGTCTTTATATGGGTCATGATAAGTTACCCAGAGTTCCGTCCCCACTTCCTTCACAAGATTCTGTGAAACTTATCAGCCCTTCCTAGCGCCCTGTTTGCAGGGTGGGGGTACGAGCGAAACATCTGATAAGCAATACTAAAGCTAATATATATATATAGATCTATGTAGGATAAAATATCAAAATAGTCTTCATGTCAATTCTACATTATGTTACAGTAGTACCTTAACATTTTTTCTAGCATATTACTGAACTGATGTAAAAGCAAATATCGCGATTACGATGTGATCTGTGCATGTTCAAGGAACAGTGTTGATAGTTAAAAGCCACACAAAGGAAAACAATTATTGACATTATACTATAGAAGTAATCAGTTTCACTATCATCAAATGCTTAGCTGTCAAACACGAAGTGTGGTAGATTTGATGTTAAGTTATTATGCTGATATTGTTTGCTGTGACATGTTATTTATATTATGGTAATTGTAGAGCAGAACTAAAAAATTAGGGGTCCCGTCGATGAGCAACATTTTGCACTAGGACGGGAAGCGAATAGACTATGTAATAGACCATGGCGAATGTCATGGTGTATGCCAGCAGATTCGCTGATTAATTAGGCAAGACAACCGCCTCTGGACCTCTAGATTTTGACCAATCGGGGGTCTTCGGTCATTCACCTGTTGCGCGTGATAGACAATGGATACAAAAATGTGTCACGCGCTCTGTATCAGTGCTAACGCGATATGCATCATAATGTTGTTGTATGCAAAACACTTCATTCTAATTGACCAATCAAACCATTTAGTCTTGATTTGGGAATGAAATGACGTCACGATTTAGTAAAGTCAACTCCGATTGGCTGGCGCGCGGCTTGCATAAATCTGCATGTTTAGACATATCAAACGTTATACAGGACTTGGCTCCGTGGATAATGGGTAATTCTCAGAATAGGAAGCGAAGGGGGGAATACTCAAAATCAGCTGGCGCCGAGGGACTAGTAAATTTGCAATTCTCAAAAAAATAAGTTGGTTTTTGAGTGAAACAAGTTGTTATACTGTAAGTCAACAAGTTGGGGGAAGCGCGCGTTTTACTTCTCAAACGCGTTGTAAAATTGTCCAATAAAAAATGTTGTATGCCTTTAAAGTTCTACAAGGCGTAAAAATAACACTTAGAGGCTTTTGTGACTTTATTAGTACGCAGATTTATGAGTGAGTAAAATAGGATGCATTGTCCAGTGGTGTGAGGAAGTAAGTTTCCTGAGTTGGCATGTACACATCCTGATCCTCCATAGATAGGTGCAAACCAAGAAACAGACCCAAAGCAGAGAACATCAGCGTGAGCATTTTCACCCTGGTGACCGGAGACTGCTCCTCGCAGAAGGCAAGAATCTTGTCCCAGAAGACATCGTGAGACTCGCACCTCATCTGACTGATGCTCTGCTTGAACTGAGACCACGTCCCCTTCAGATCCACACCGCCGACAGCCAACAGAGGCAGAGCAAGGAACATGGTATTCGTGGACCAGATGTTGATGTTGAACGCCACAAAGTAATCGTGCTTGACCTTGAAACCGCCGCTGATGACCATGTATTCCCAATAGAGCAGCGAGGAGAAGGCCCAGGATGAGATGGCAGCAACCATGATGATCCAGATGGATACAAGCCTCCTCATGCTTCCCAGATCCTCGGCGTACATGGCCAGCTGTCGCCTACAGATATCTACCTCACCCACATGCTTCCAGAGAAACCCCAGCTCCAGACGTTGCTGCTGAAGGAAAGCCAACCTCAGCAGCAGCACGAGGTAGCAGAAGGCGCCCCATACTATCATACAAACGACACTGAAGACAAGAGACAGCTTCGCTTGCCAGAGTGAACCACCCATGGTGACATAGAAGATCAAGCTGTACATCCCATTGAAGAGAGGCCAACTCAGACACACGGTCAGAAAGCCTCGACAGGGAAGCTGATATCCCATCTCCAAGTGCTGCACGCGTCTAACGATGTATCTGATGCTAAGTGCCTTCCACCAGCGGAAACCGTGAACCCTCCGCAGCCTGCGACGGTCCATCTGCATGTGGCGGAAATTGGTCAGGAGAATCAGAGCAGGTATGGACATGTTGAAGAAGATGTGCGTGGCGTAGCTGATGAAGGGAACGAGGTCCCGCTTCTTGCCTCCCAGATACTCGATCTTAAGGGACATTTCGAACAGTGTGAACGCAAACAGGACCAGGGACCAGATGACTGAGAGTACAGTGCTGCCACGATGGTTCCACTCACAAACACCTGTTGAGAGTACCATAACAGTATGACAGCATTTTATAATATTTGAAAATATAAAGAATATTAAAGGTTACGTAACACTTTATTTTGAATGAAACTACATGTACACGCACATGTTCACGTTGGCGGGCGAAATCTTTGAAAATTAATTTTTCCCGTTTGGAAGACCGTATCTTCATGCAACTTTCAGGGTTTATTTCCCCTATAATGATCCAATTATGTGCTCAAATTGTTATGATATGTTCGTTACTTTTCATTGAAATTGGAAAAATAGGCCTGGCTACGTGCATATTTGAAAGTTGTAACACGGGCGTTATCAATGTCTGTAAATCTTTTCAAGCCTCACAAATATTAATAAGGTTCTTATCCATTATGGTGTGCAGTAAACATTTGCGTTAAAGCCTCCTTCACGAGTTATTAATTGATAAATATCACCCTTTTTGCCGGCTTCCATTGGTCGATATACCGAGACCCACGCCAATTACGCCGAGTGACGCTAATGAATATGCTAATATGCGATTGTCCATTGTGTGGCCAGGCCGAAATCGGTCAACCGTAGCGTCTACTGTGCTATAGGAAAACCATACACGTGGGTTTGGTCGCTAAAATTCGTCACCGAAATTTTCCTTAGAGATGATTCAATATGTAACACAAGTGTTAGCAAAAACAGATTAAGCTGAAATTCGGAATATATGATATGCGTGTCCAACTACTCGTGAAATAACAACTTCCGTAAATTCCTAGAAACTGATATATATACATAGATTTGGGGACGTTTTCGAACGATTTCTTCCAGATTTGAAGGTCAGCTTTACCAGTAACCAGTATTGACGTTTCGGCATCGATGACGGCGATTTTTTTCACTGACATGATGTTTAGAATTCGTCACCGACATTTTCCTTAGAGATGATTCAATATGTAACACAAGTGTTAGCAAAAACAGATTAAGCTGAAATTTGGAATATATGATGTGCGTGTCCAACTACTCGTGAAATAACAACTTCCGTAAATTCCTAGAAACTGATATAAATACATAGATTTGGGGACGTTTTCGAACGATTTCTTCAAGATTTGAAGGTCAGCTTTACCAGTAACCAGTATTGACGTTTTGGCATCGATGACGGCGAATTTTTCACTGACATGAAGTTTAGAATCTTTTCTTCTGTTATATTTTAACATTTCAGTCATACTGAGCATATTTTTTTGAGAAACACAACGTTCCAAATGCCATGTTTTTGGGGGTGCATGAATTTCACTGCTCCGTATCGGATTAGCTTTGCCTAACAACGGCATGACGCTTTGTGTTCGCAACCATAATTATGGCTGCTCAGTTGGCCATACCATTGCATATGTGAGTAAAGAAGCTATTGGAAATTAACAAGATGTATCCACAAATAATACTTTGACAACAACAAAAATGGTATTTCGTCATGGTTGTACATCGACTACGATTTCCTCCTAAGTTCAGAAATTGCATCATTGCCACAATGACTCTTCATTATGCTGTGTCTTAATTTGCATGAACCCTTGTGTTTGGAGCAATCTCAGATACGATACATTTTTCCCTATTATTTTCAGAATTAAATCGATGGTTTCCGAGTGATAACGAGTTCCAAACTGTTCTTTGGTGTGTTAATCAAGTGTAATTACCGATAGGCTTATGTTATTTGTCAAGTTCGTTGTAATCCTTGAACATTAATAGAGCACACCTTCTCGAAACTAGAAACGCTACCCTGGGAACCTATTTTTTTGCGAAACAAAATTAACTTTGTATTTCACATTGGAAGAAAATACACCTACCGATATCTGTCTCCGAGTACGGCCGACAGAGACCCCCTGAATCCCACCACATGCTACGGCACACTTGGCAGCCATCGGTCGTCTCAGCATCTCCGGCTCCCGTGCCACCTTTCGCCGGGTTGATGTCAGCATCCAGCACGCAGATCATCGGTACCTCCTTTTCTGCTTCGGTTTCGTCCGTCTGCTCGTCTACCGCACCCGGGTACAGCCACCCACTCCTCTCCTCTTCACCCCTTTCCCGGTATCGGCGCTGGAGAACGGCAAGACGGCACAGGTCGCACCGCCGCTGGGTCACAATCCGGCGGTAGTTGTACAGCCCGATGAACTTCAGTAGCAACCAGAAGGTCCAGGGCCAGATTTTGCGTGCGAGGACCCTGGGAGAAGTTTCTCCGGTCTGTGACTGAGAGGAACTCGCTATTGGGGTCGAGTAATAGCAGTTGAAACTCGGAATACGACCATGCTTGCTTGGGGGAAGCAATAAGGTGCGGTACTCGCTTGCCTCAGAAACCTCCGTTGCCATGATGACTTTAGATGCAGGAACACTTGGATATCAAGCTACCTGGCAGATTCTTATATAGTTTAGAGATTGAAACTGTTTTGAGCTGACGTATAGGAATGCGAACCGAAAACCATCGCACAAGGGAATTTTAAGAAGCAGTAATGTATGCAGTAACAAAATGTGTCCGAAGTGAAAATAAATAATCGGGAATTCTTCCCCTTTCATGTTGCAGTTAGCTAAAAATAAAACTTACTAATGTTTATCACGCCAACATACTGTTCCCGAAATGTTTTGTTTATTTAATTATATTTCCTTGTGCAGTTTTTTTCTCGCGTTCTGAACCTGTGACGTTTTAGGAAGTGAAAGACAAAATCAAAAGTTATATTCACTATAGGTTTCTATTACTTGATGCAATTTCGGATGACACTGCATAAAGGAAGCTTTGTCATAGGTATATCTCCTGGTCGTAGGGCTGTGCATCGGAGCCTGGTACCTGATGAGTACCCGACCGCTGACGTCATGAAACGGTTCCAGATTATGGGATCGGGTACCGGTAACCAACCTTAAAAATTGCTTTTAGTAAACTTCTCACACAATGAAAAAAGAAAGGTTATGAATGTCGTTTGCGGGGAATTTTCAAATAAAAACCTTGCTACATGCAAAAACAGAACAGATTTTTCACGTTTATGATGCTCGAGAAAGCTTCAGTTTCACCATAAAGCTATAAAGCTCAATGTATACACACGTGTTTAGAACTGCATCAACGCACCGATGTAGTAGTATTATCGTGTGGACCGTTTTATGCACAATCTGATCAGCAACTTCAGAGATTTGTATTTTGGGGGGCTGGGTTTCTTGAACAGGTACTCGGGTACCGGTGTTATTTTTTTAATCGGGTACCCGGTTCCCGTACGGTAAATGCGCACCCCAACTTGGCCGATATCAACCCATTATATAAAGCATGAAAGAAATCAAGATATAGTTCATATCAGGTACATCTGTTCATATTAAGTAGGCGGGGCAACTCCGCCCTCCACCTTGTACCTCTATTGTGCGACGAGATTTTATGCCCCAGCCTCAGGAATTATCCCACATTAGCCTGATATATTTGAGTGATGTTTGAATTTCTAAAATAGCTCCTTAAAGTGCCACTATTGAAAAGCGGGTAACATCCCCTCTCTGCATTATCGTAACTTTAAATAAGGGAATAAATGTGTGCTTGGCCGGTTTTAAACACTATCTGGTCAATTACACCGGTAGGAATTTGGATGCTGATAATTACCCGAGCAGAAGGCGAGGATATAATTCATCCAGACTCCAACCGGTCTTTACCGGCCAAGCACATATTTATTCCCATTCATAAATACCTTTTCGGTCAAAATATCAAAACTTTTAACTATTTTGTTCAACAATTTTACGTCCTGACTTTCGAAACACCCCTCTATCTCTATTATGGAATGTCCCTCTCACAAAAAGTGGTAATCAACTATGGAGATTGGCGCGTGCGTCACGCGTACTGCGTGAGTGGCGCAGAACGCAACTGTGACGGTGTATTATGAATTTAGGACTACGAAATACTGACTCACTTGTAGTGTTGTGCATGCCTACGTGAGGATTGCGAACGTTCAACCAATTATACGGTAAAATGCACTGGATTTCATCGGAGTCAATATTTCATGTAACACTGGATAGCGTATAAGACCGTTTAAAACCGACCACGTGACGGGCTCTCGACCAATAGAAATAGGTAAACTGTTTTAAGTATTTATGAACTTAATCAAAATGACGTCACGCTTTACCCGGGACGAGAGTAGTTTTGGTTCCAAGACGTTACTATCTGCGTTTGTGTACGTGTGTTATCACATACTACTAATGAATACTTTTGTAAAACAATTGTTTTCAATCAACAGAGGGCGCACTTCACAGGACCACAGAGCGCTCTCAGACGCGCGCTAGCTGATCGCGGACGATATACGCGGTACATTACAGAAGTACAGAATCGTTCGCGGTAGAATCGATACTCGTTGAATAAACACAGTGAATAAGAATCGAATACATTGCAGAATCGATAACAGTTTTTCATCGCGGGCCTGTAGTGCAATATAATTTTCGCGCGGAGAAAAAATATTCAACGAAGGTCTTGGAACCAAGACTGTGACGAGAGCCGTAAAGCTCCCATAAGAGAGCGTGACGTCATTACGATTCAGGTTTATTTATGTGTGGTTATTGTGCCTTTGTCTTTTTATTAAGAAAACTTGTACTTTTTTTGCTCATGTCATGATCACAATTTTTAAGAGAACAACAATATGGACGAAGATTTTACAGCCCCCCCCCCCCGTCAAATTGTGGATGAAATAACTTTCATATAACGACATAATTCCATTGGGCTAACAAAATTAATCATGGTATAGACCTTGTTACCTGTGACGTCATGCAGCGGAACTATTTTTTCCCAAACAACATCGTATGGATGGTTGTTGAGCGCCCTCTACGATACTTTTATTATACTAACGCAGGTATACAGGCCTAATGCCTTGAATTACGGTTTATTGACGAGCTCTCCGATAGCTCAGCTGGATAATGCAATGGTTTTGAGATCGGAGGGTGTTGAGTTCAAAACCACATTTTTCAAATGCTTTGGGTTTTTTTTCTAATTTGCGCCTTTTTTTTTTTTTGGTAAAAGAGAAATACAGTCCGAATTTCATTAGGTTCGAATTCTTCTTCTTTTTTTTATGTTTTCTATTTTTTAGAAAAAATAAAGTCCAAAACCTCATAGCGTACACCCTATTTGCTTATGTTGTTTGGGGAAAACAAATTCGCCGCCTGGCAACCCAAACATTTTAATCATCTTTTGCAGGTTTTTTTGGCCCACATTAACCATTATATGGCCCACTTACGTGAACGCTTTTAAACCAGGTTTTTTTATTCAAGAGACACACATGCAGTCCAGAAGAGAGTTGTTTGATGAAAGCTGGTGCACAGTGATGACCACAAGATCAAATTGTGTAAACAATATGTGACATGGTATATACGTTCCTGTTTTGAAATAGATACAAGGTGAACGTTCAATTTATAAACATCTTATTCTTCTCGCTTGTTTTTCCAAACAGGCACACTGACTTTACTTCCTTTCAACTGCAGGCACAATGCATATACAGGAAATCAATATGTCGTTGTATATACTGAAAGGTTATCCTGTTTCTCAGAGGCCAAAATATCTTATCAACTTCCGCAATTTGATTGTGGGTGGGAGATATTAGTATCATATGAAGGTTTATGGGGTAAACATTACGTCAGCGACACCACGAAGTAACACCCAAGTGGACTTGAGATCGTGCTACGCGCGCGTATTACAGAACCGAATGATTTTCGTTTCACGAAGTAGTATAACACTCATGAACATGTACACTGTGCGCTGAATCGGTCATTTTCCAACCTCGTTCCCAGGGTGTCGAGCAGTACGCGCCCATCACTATACCTGCTCTCTCACCCTGGTAATGGATCATTTGCATGTGCAAGATTTTTGAACACATATGCAAATGAGGAATAGTCTGGTGCCTGCATGTGCGTTACATTAGCGTTTTTGTTTGTATGCGGTGTCGGGGGTAAAAACACTAAATTGTCGCAGCGCGAGCATGGCGTGAGCTAAGAAAACACGATTTTTTTAAAAATTAAACTGTAACGATCTTATCGAGACAACATGCAGTATCACTTGCCATATTAATATGAACAAATTGGGAAGGAAATGAGTATTTTCGAGAAGCCGTGGACGAATGATCGCGAAAACACGTACTGCACGTTGTGAATGACAACACCAAGTACACGATATAAATCCATAACGGTTTCGAATCAGGATACAGGAAGAAAGTTTCCTATCCAGGACTTACTATTGGAAACGAGGTTGGAAATAAAGTAAGCGCTGGGGACGAGGTTGGTCATTGTTGTTTTCACGAAGTTACACTCATCTTTATCTTTTGGCCCAAATAATAATAAACCCAAAGGTACAGCTGGAAAGCAGCCGACATTTGTAAATGGGGCATGTATTGGCAGCCTCATTGTTTCTGTACACTGTGCGCTAAGTAACACTACTACACAACACTCCTCCAAAATTAGATTCGACATGTCCTTTATTAATATTCAGCATGAAGCGAACTCTAAAAGCGAAATTACACGGCTGTTTGTTTTGACAAGCTTAATAAAAAAATAACCTTAGGAGCGCAGTGACCCCTAAGATCAATATTCATAGATTTGGTATCAAAACACACGCTAGACTTAAAACTAGAAAGTCATGAAAGCTCCCGGCGAGAAACGCGCGTTTGGCGAAAGTATTGCTTAAAAATGCAGGGGCGGAATCCGCCCGGCCCTTTTTAGGGTGAATTATTATAACATTTTTGTTCATAAGGCTGTAAAGCTTTCATTGCAATGCACAAATATGTAAGGAAAATTAACTCCATTATAATACCTAATATAGTTAGCAATTTAGCAAAACGTTCATTCTTTTTACACGGAATTCCCGAAAGACTCAATAACAGTGTTGTAGTACTCGTACTCGGTACTCGTATACTGGAGTACTACTCGAGTACTTTTTTCAGAGTGCTCGTACTCGAAATGACAGTACTCGTATTCGGGCAGCAAAGTACTCGAAGTCGACATGTCAAAATTGTACTCGATCATCAAAGTACTCGTACTCGAATAGCAGTACTCGAAAACAAAATGCTTGACTTAGCACGGCCTTATTTTATTGATACCTGCCCTTGAAATGGTTGATTGGCTTGCGGAGAAATCGAAGTTTCCTGATTTTTTTCTGTGCGCGTCCGGACAAACACATTTTAGCAGCTAGCCGTGATGAGTCGGTCTGTAAAACGGTCTGACTGGGCCTGGGCCAATTACACACAATGAACCATTTGCTGTTTGGCTGTTTTCGGAAATAGAAGTACTGAAGTACAAGTACCGTACTCGAAAACCTGTACTTGTACTCAGAAGTACTCGAACTCGGTTACCTAATTACTCAGCAGTACTCGGTTCTCAATAAAAAGTACTCGACTACAACACTGCTCCATAGCCCTTAAGAAGTTTTACATGTATCTTGAAAGATTTTAGACAAGTAATAACTTCTGACGCAGAGCCTTTTGTATACGGTACTGAAAAAAAAACATGATGTAAAACAATGTTGTATGACCGACTGTAGATAATTTTGGTAGGACAGGTTTTTTTTTAAATGTGAGGTATTGCCAATTTTATCACAACAATCTTGATTTTCCCCTAATAACTCGGGAGTGTTGAATTGCTTACGCAACTTGCATTTTCGTATCGTTGACTTTAAACTATAAATTACGTGCACTTCACTAACAGGAAGTAAGTGTTCAAGAAATTCGCATTTTCAGTTTAGGTTTATGGATTGTACAATATTGCACAAGTTGGCCAACTACTTTTGCTTGCATTTTTGTTGCCTCGTTTAATCGTTCTGAAACCGATATATAACCGTTGGGTTGTCATTGCGTGTAGGGCCTCAGTGGCGAATTCAGGATTCGGGGGTGGCTGGGACGGGAAGTTCATGATTTTATTTCTGGGGGGGGCGGTAAGTCGACTTATAACAACACGAAAGGCCCGGAGAAATTAATCAAGATTTGCAGTGAACTTAATTGATTTTCTATTATGACTTTAACAAATTAAAGTTGGTCAGTCGGGGGGGGGGGGGGTAACCACCCTACCACCTTCATTTGACCCGGCCTACAGAGTCCCCACCTTGACATGCGAATAATAAACAGTTGCTTTTAGACATTTGGTTTTAACTTATGAAACAGAGTTCTAGAGAAAGAAAAACATAAACATCATTCAATTACCTTGTGATAATTCTACATAGCAGGCATTATTACAACTTTTTGCATAGCAGCAGCTACTTTAAACATTTTCTACAATTATGAGACGTGATTCTCCAGAAGGAAGTGCATACGTTTAATGCCTTGTTTAAGTTTATTAGATTGGTGGCATTATATCGGCCTGAATGGGATCCACCATGGTGACATTAGGTGTTTGTTTCATCCAGTACTCAACATTCTGGTCCCCGAAATGCAGACCAAGGAACAGACCCAAAGCAGAGAACATCAGTGTCAGGGTCTCCACCCTGTAGACTGGGGACTGCTCCTCGCAGAAGGCCAGAAGCTTGTCCCAAAAAACCTCATGGGCCTCCGACCTTATCTGGCTGACGTTTCTGACGAACTGAACCCAAGTTTTGTTCAGGTCGAAGCCGCCCAGCGCCACCAGGGGCAGGATCAGGAACATGAAGTTCTCGGACCAGATCATCAAGTTGATATTGACCTCCAGGGTCGCACTGTGGAACTTGAGGTCGTTGCTGATGACCAGGTAGTCCCAGGAGATCTGGGTGGTGAAAGACCAAGTGGAGACCGCTACAACCATGATGACCCAAACGGAGACAAGCCTGCACATGCTACCTAGATCTTGGGCATACAGAGCCAGCCGGCCCCTGCAGACGTCAAGCTGCCCCGCGTGACGCCAGAGAAAGGACAGCTCCAAGCGCTGCTGCTTCTGAAAGGACAAACGCATCAGGAGCATCAGATAACAGAAGCTTCCCCAGACTACCATGCCCACAGCGCCCGCGGCAAGGGAGATTTGAATATGGGTATTCCTGGATTTGTTCTCAACGAAGATGTAGTAGATGAGAGCGCGGTATACCCCGTTTACGACTGGCCAAACGATGCACACCGTGAGGTACGGCTTGTACACCAGACCCTGCTCGCCCAGCCCCAAGTGCTGCAGGCGTTTCACGATGTACCGCACGCCCAGGCACTCGTACCAGCTGAAGCCGCGGCGCCTACTCGACCACCGATGATCCACCATCATGTTCTGGATGTTGGCCACGAGGCTCATGAGCGGGCTGGACAAGTTGAATGAGAGGAAGGTGGAGTAGCTAATGAGGCGGATGAGTTGCTTCTCCTGTCCCCAGTAGTCATGGAGATAGTAGCAGAAGTCGTACATGATGAGACCAATCAGCGTCAAGGGCCAGATGAGAGAGAGTACTGCACTGCCGCAGTGGTTCCACTTCCGGACACCTATAGGAAGACGATGGACGCCATTTTAAGCCAAATTACATCTAAGTGTTTGAGCAAAGCCTATAGTCTAAAGATAGAGTATATCATTTGTTATTGTGTATTTTTTTTAGTTTGAAGCAACAAAAGTGCTCAAAATATTAAGAAGGGTGCCTAACAATTAACCTGATAAAGTTTTAGCTCATTGAATGCAGTACATTCAGAGAAAGAAATATTTTGAGATCTTGATTTCAATTCAAACGTTGCTGAGTCATGTTTTGAATAGCGCCCGATATCAGCGTCCAGGAGACGTTCTTCGCTCGTACACCCCGCCCTGCAAACAGGGCGCTGGGATACTCTGATGAGCTTCACAGAATCTTGTGAAGGAAGTGGCCTATGACCTATGTATAAAGCATCTGGCTGCAGCTGTTCAAGACCGCAGTTAGACAATGTGCGCAAATGCTATCCAAAAATTCTCATAGAAATGCGTACATTCCATATCCGATTGGATTTCTGTTTCATTGCGGACCATGTGGACAAAATTTTGAGCGTCGCATAATGCAATCCGACCGTTTGTGATTCGAAACGGAGCCTGAGCAAGTGAGGGGATTGTCATGACCGTGATGACACGCAGGTCACAGGTCACGCAAAATCTAACCAATCAGAGCTTGAATTCATCAGAGTATCCCAGCGTCCTGTTTGCAGGGCGGGGGGGGGGGGGGTACGAGCGAAGGGACGTTCTCACTCAGCCGATTGCAAGATTGCTGCAGCTAGCTACGCGATCATGTCAGGCACTGAACCAACAAAATGAAGCTGCCGCCCTGTGTAGTGTGTACGTCGTGTCAACGCTTGCGCGCGCCAGCAGTCGCCAAATTAAAAACGAATTACTATTGGATTTTTTTTTTAAATGCGTCTTTAGAAGCGTCTTTGGAAATGACCTCTTAGTGTTTTCTTCAAAATGACAGCATGCCAGAAAGAATTATTTCACAGGGAGTTTAGTGGCATGACTATCTCTAAAATAGCTGCAAAATGAGTGAGATGTTAAGCGGTGCCGGGGAAAATCCTGAGCACTTTTTTGTTCATGCTAGGCATGAACAGTTGAGATAGTTGCAACTATTGCAAAATGTTCTAACATGATTAATAAGCTTTAACCAGGTTTCGCTCGGCACATTTTTTATATCTGATTTGTGTCCATTATTTTATGCCACCTGTGGCGTCATGCCTGTCGGTTGCCGACATGCAAAACTGCCACCAAAGTACGTGTATTTTCAACAACAAAAAGGATTCCCCACCATAATTATTGTGTGGTGGTTTATCATGCACATTTGAAACCATCCATGTTCTATTCTGAAGTACAGAAAACAAAATGTGGCTGAATGGTTTAGTGGACTGCATGGGCGTCGCGACGGGGGGGGGGGCAAGGGGGGCGCTTGCCCCCCCCCCCCCCCGGAAAAGCAAAAAAAAAAAAAAAGGAAGAAAAAAAAAAAAAAAAGAGGTGCGAAGTCATAGTGGTGTAAATTTAATGAGTTGGGGGGGGGGGCAAAATGTCCCTGCCCCCCTCAAAAAGTGATAAATCGAGAAAATGTTGAGAAATACAGGAATGTTTTGGGAAAATTATGTTTTGCTCCCCTCTAGAAAAAATCCTGGCGACGCCCATGGTGGTCTGAAACAACATTACATGGAAACTAAAACGTACTGCGTTTGATGACGTGACCGTGTTTCGAAAGTTCTGTTGCTATTATAATATTTAAATGACCTTCATCGTTTCTGTATAAAGACTGCGTGCACTCTAAAAACAACTTAGTCAAAATATTGACTGGTTTTCCTAGTTATTGAAAATTGACTAGGAATTTAGTTAAACATGCAAAGTTTCATACTGTGACTAGAAAAAGTAGTTGGGTTCGACTCGAAATTCAGTTA
The DNA here is from genome assembly GCF_015706575.1 of Patiria miniata. Lineage (NCBI taxonomy): Eukaryota > Metazoa > Echinodermata > Asteroidea > Valvatida > Asterinidae > Patiria > Patiria miniata. The sequence goes on from NW_024037067.1 coordinate 8,374,854, forward strand.
TTGGCATAACTACTTTTTCCAAGTCAATAATACTGACTGGAAAAATCTAGTCAGATTGACTGATTTTCAGTTGCACCCAGCTGACCCTGAATGGCTAGTCATATTTAACTGGTTTCTAGTCAAATTTGACTAATGCTTTTTTAGAGTGTGTATAACACCTCTAAATGGGAAACCTCTATTGATTAAAAGTTGATTTCGACTGCGTCAGTTGTGACACAAAGATAGCGCATACAGATTATTTTCATCCCTTCGCAAATTAACGACAAGAATGTTCAATAATTTACATTAAAATTGAATGATTACTTTTGTTTTGAAATAAGTTGGAAAAAAGTGGTTTTTAGGCCCAAAAAAGTACTCGGTCTCTGGTCAGCGCGCGCGTCGATTTTAACCATGCGCGTCAACCTTTTTTTTTCTTCAAATTAACACGGAAGCTACAACAGCGCCCTCTATTGCCGCACCTCCTCAAATGTTTGTACCAAGGAGCACCAAGGAATGGGGAAATTGCACCAAGGCAAATGATAAAGGGCACCAAGGCAAAGTATGGACACCAATGTATAATGAGGACACAAAAAAGCAAAATAGTACCCACCTTGTCTGTACAATTCAAGCTTGAAAAAAAAAAGCCACCCCCCCCAAAAAAAAAAACCGCGTCGCCGCATCAATTCTGGAACTTCTGTCTGACCAGAGACCGATTTTTTTTTTTTTGCCTTTATCCCCATTTTTTCGGGCTACAAATCTTTCAACCGGAAATCGACAAATTTTATATTGCTGCAGATGCAAATTAACGCTTATCATTGCCACTTTTGGACATTTTTGAAAATATTCGAACATGTTTAACTCGTAAGATGCACTCAACACATTGTTGACCTCCACATTATGTAAAATATTGTGTGTGATAAACGTGGTTTATCGAGTGCGGGATTTGAGGAAGTAAAAAGATACAAGAAAAACACAGAATTCAACTTACAGCTTTCTAGCATGCTGCAAAGAAAATATTACATGTCCTTAATCAAACTTTCCTTTTAATGGGAATATACAACTTTTGCTTTTGCTGTAATTTTCAGGAATGGATGATTTGGGGTTGGTATTTTATAGCAATTATTGTTACACTGACTTGTTTGAAGTTTTGTGTTCGTACCTGCCTGAGAAACCAAGAAAAACAATCATGTTCTTATTGTCTGGTTCCGTGACCCCACTAAAGATGAAACGGAGCAATTTATAGACGTCGGGGAATTGTAAGGTCAGGGAACCAGGCTAGCTGGCTTGTACCCATTCAAAGGTGTGTAATCGACTGCCCAAAAAAAAATGCGGACTAACTAATATAATACATTGGGAGCAGTATTTGAAAAAAGGTAATTTTTTGTCCAAGGCTGATTGGCCGACCAGCGTTGGAATTGATAAAAAAAAAAAAAACTTTTTTTTTTAAATGTCAGCACACCAGGTGCCATGATTTTACAGGATTCCTTACACTGTCATTCACTAACAGTCTAGTAAGGTACTTCGTGATGATAATTTGGTAGCTTTATTATGTTTACAAATGTTGTATATTCCCTTTAAATGCAATCGACAGCAGTAACTTCGATGAAATAACTGATCTCATCATGCGGGACTGACTCTCCCCCATGAAGCAAAATATTTAAACTATGGACCTGAACAACTTTATTTCAATGTCGTTGCCTACATAATTATCAAATCATTATAAGAAAAACACAATATTTAAACATTGAAATTAAAACCTTATTTTCGTTAAAGCCGAGTATGTAGCCTAGTTGTTTGCGTTGACACTTACCGATATCGGTTTCCGAGTACGGGCGGAACCTACCCCGCGCATCCCACCATTCACTCCGGCAGACTGCACACACCTCGTCGGAAGGACTCCGCGGACCGTCTTCATCGAATACCATGTTCATGTTGCCGTCCACAAGACAGACCAGTTGCTCCTCTTTGTAATCATCTCCATCATCATCGCCGTCTTCACCATGGTTCATCGGCATCTCCGCTCCGGGATAGAGGCCGCACCGGCCGGTATCAGCCTCCTCCCCATTGGCCCGCTGGAGCCGCCTCTGCACGGCGGCCAAGAGGCAGAGATGGCACGGCCGGCGCGTCACAATGCGCCGGTAGTTGTACAGTCCGATGATCTTCAACAGAAACCAGACGATCCACGGCCAGGGTTTGCCTCTCGTCGACTTGGCAGAAGGCCCAGGACCGGCTCCACCGGTAGGATTTTCCAGTGGGAAGATCTCACTTCCAGTGTAAGCAGGCTGGGCATGCCTGGTGTCCAAATTGTTGAGCAACGGGCGATACTCCCTGGAGGAATCCATCACCAGTCCAACCCACGACGCAACAATCAAAATTTGTCAGGCACGCTTTGAGTGTTGGAGGCCTGCTGAGAGTGTGGTGATCAACGCCTACGACGCTCTATCTTTTGTTGTGAAACACCCGACTCTCCAACAAACTATCAGTTTCAGTCACGATGAGTCCAGGCTCGTGCGCACAGGGCCAGGGACATATTACGCGATGCGAAACACATCGTGTATGTTCTGTGTGTAGTGAAAGTCGCGCATGTTTAACGGATGCACTGTACCCTACGTATTCCCGTAATATCTCAAATGCCACGGTTTACCCAAAACCGGTGTAGCGTGAATTTAGGATCTAGGAAACACGGACTCATTGGAAGTATTGCGCATGCCTAAGTGCAATAATGAAGAATGGCCGGTCAAGTGAGAGGGTTAAACCAATAATAGGGTATAAGAGTTCAGATTTCACAGGAGTCCGATTTTCATATGACACCGGCAGTCGGTGTTTTGTTCGTTAAGGTCGAAACGAAATGCAGAAGTTCCGGCCAAAAAAGAAAGAGCTGACACTAACTCATACAAAAGGGATTGTATTATTAGCAGTATAATCGGTTCACAGCATCAGGCAGCTGACCACACTGAGTTAGCTTTGTTTGTTTAAGAGATTTATAGGACAACTCACAAACGTTAGTGTCTGTAGTTTATTATGTATCAACAGTCAGTTAAACTTAAACCCACAGCAAGCTGCCAGCCAAATACACAAAATCATGTTTCTGTTTCAGATTTGGTTTAGCGAAGTTAGCGATGATTCGTTATGCGATGTGTGTCACAGTAATACTGTCCGTCGTTACTACTTAGCTAGTGCTAGCTGTTTGGATTAAGGTCTTATGAAAACCTTGTAAAAGACAATATTCTATTGGCTCTTTTCAATTTGCCCCTTTTGAATTAAAAATTTTAAACCTTTTGTAAAAAAAAAACTGACCCCAAAATAGTGTGAGAAAACTGTTAACAGACGATGGAGATCCCTTCATAAACCACACAACGGGATGATGAATTTAGCAGACCCCGGATGCTGTCTGGATCGGAAATTGAACTGTGTTTTTGTAAAATGATAACACACATAAAGGAAGCATGAACATTCTGTTGACCGGATCTGTATGTATGACTTTTTTACAATGTAATATCACCATGAGGATTTTGTGAACTATAGGCTCCGTGCGCAAACGAGAGGGCGCTTTCTGAGCACTTTTTAGAGCTCAGGGGGCACTGCTGTCTACATAAAAACTGGATAGTGTAAAAGTATAGGCTTGGTGCCAAGTCGGTTATTGTTAAAGTACGTACGTTACCGGTTACTGGCTCCACGCACGCAAAATATCACTGCAATGCGCGTAGCCTGGTTCCCATACCAAATGATGCTGACTATTGATGTTCAATAAGCGACTTGGCGAAAACGTTTTCTATTTTGTACACAACATATGGGAGTATTTTGAATCGCTATATAGCGAATTCTATGCGAGCACTCCGATTCCAGCGTGCATTCTCGGCCGCTAGGGAAGGTCATTCTCATTACTTCGAGGGTTTGTACTTAGTGTTGTGTAACATTACAAAATTCGTTATAGGGCACATACGATTCGATTATATCACGATAAATTTTATTTCTATACACAATTGACCAAACTGAGAGTTTTGGCCGTTCAAACGTCCACTGATCTGCAAAATTCTCCGGCGTATTGAGAAGAACTCCCCTTGTAACGGAATGAATGAGTCCTCATTTGCACAGCGGTGCGCGATTGGATCTCGATTGTATTGCGCTGCTTGCATATATATGAATAACGGTGCGAGAACATTAGATTTGTCGTTAGATTTGTCGTAACCCGGCCGATTACGTACTAGTCTTATACCAGCCGCCCCGATGGAGTTCTCCTGAAGTTCACAGACAAAATACGACTACCTTACGACTTGTCATTAAGTCTATAGTAAAAGTACAGAGACCGCAGAAGAATGCACTTGAAGCCATATTTGGGAGACCGGTTGGTGTTCTGTTAAGGACCAGTTGCAGTCTCAGGCAATTCACGGTATAACCATATTTTCGCGATTCATGAAATAGAAGACCTGAAGAATAAAAAAAGTATCGAACTACAGCATGAATTTGTGTTCGACGGGACAAAATACGTGTGGCCCGGCGCACACCCTCCTCAGCGCAGATAAGACAACTATGCTATAGTGACAAGGCCAATATGTGGGATTAATGGGCTGAATACTTCAATACCGTCCTCAACCGTCAGTCATCCATCAACGATGTAGCCATAACACGTATGCCTCAATTCGCAATGAATACAGAGCTTGACACTCCACCAACATGTGCTTTGCTAGGGGCTAGTACCCGTCTTCCAAATGGGGGCGCTCTTCAAAACTGACAATTATTATGTATACACTATATATTATATGGACATTTTCACGGCGCATTGTAATGGTTGTTGAGGGTTTTCTTTGGTAGGATTAATGTCAGAAGAACTCTATAAACATTCATTGAAATCATTGCTGACCAAAAAAATCCGCCAGGGGGGCAAAGTGCCCCCCCCCCCCCCCCCACCGGCTGGATACGCCACTGCGTGCAACGTTGCAGAATCGTGGTAAGTCGTATGGTTAATCGAACAACTGGCCCATCAGACCGATATACAGACCCAATCACGGCTAGCTGTTAATTGTGTTTGACCGGACGCGCGCAGAGGAAAGTCAGGAAACTTCTATTTCTCCGCCAGCCAATATCAACCATTTCAAACTGAAAGTATCGATAAAATAAAGGCCTTGGTAAGTCAATTAAGCTATAGCCTTTTTACGAGCTCTGCTATTCGAGTACGAGTATACCTTGATGATCGACTACAATTTCGACTTGTCGAGTACGAGTACTCTGCTGCTCGAGTACGAGTACCGTCATTTCGAGTACGAGTGCTCAACGTACGCGTACGAGTACTCCAAGAAAAGTACCCGAGTAGTACTCGAGTACGAGTACCGAGTACGAGTACTACAACGCTGGCATGCATGGATGAATTATCAGAGAAATTTCCACTGCATGTTGCCAATAATTATGCGAAAAACTGGTAACCTTTCCCGTTGTTGTGGGTGACAACGAACTATCCAAAGTATCTTTAATTATCCTACAGAATGTCAAACCATAATTTTTAAGGGTTGGAGTGAATATACACTAACATGCAAAAATACACTTTCCATGTTGTTGATAATCTTGGTGCTGTTAATTTTCTTGTAACCGTTAAGATATTTTTCTGAAGTTTCACATCAAAATGTCAGTACAATCTTCCAGTATTATAGCAGCTGAGTTATAAGGTTTTACGGTCACTCATGCTCCGAAAACTGAAAAGATGACACCTTCATTAATGTATTTTCACATTGTTTTATTACTATTTCTAATATTAAAAAGTAAAATCATTTCAATGTTATGCTATTAATACATTATTTATTGATTTATTTTTGTCGCAATGAATGTAGACCCACTTTTATGATACGGCGTAGTGTAGTATTTTACAGTATCTTTTTTAAAACATACCATGTTGTAAACGTCAATTTCTCATGGAACTTTCCGTGAAACTAAAGTCTTAACTGAGTTGTTTGACTAATTTAATGTTAATCATGCTCCAAAAACTGAATCAATATTATAACATCTTTATTAATTTTTACAATTTTGTTTACTTTTTACATTAAAAAATAAAGTCAATTCACATTGATTTTAAATCATTAAAGGATCCAGTCAAGTTGATATCATTTCTTTTTTCTTTCTTATTTCTTTTTGATTTTGAAATAAATAGCAATTTCAACAAGATTTCCTTTTTCCCCCGAAATGTTTTAACAAAGCTGCATCCATCATTGATCTCAAAATTAAAAACATTCTCTTTACAATTAATTAATATTTACATAAGCTACATGCCCTTAAAAGTTCCTTTTTGTCTTGTCCACTTCCTAAATACAGGCTATAAACATCTTTTGTCTTTTTGAACCTATCAACTAATTCATTTTTGTCTTTATAATATTCAAAGAGCTTAAATGGCCCACGTAATGTATCTTTTTAATGCGGTCCTTGTAAGTGCGCATTTGTGTCACACCAAACCTGATTTTCAATTTTCATTTTGCCATTTTAAGTGCAGTTTGGTGCCTTTTTTGTTTTTGTGCTAATGCAAATTTCCATATTCATGAGCAAAAGTGTGCTGTCAATTCAGGCAGAAATTTGTGTGATATTCAGACTACTTTGTCTTTAACAAAAACCTTTTTTGTCAAAGAAGTTTACAATTTCCTAATGGATAAAATTAGAACAATCCCGTGTAAAATTATTGATAAATGGACCGAGATGTATCAGGTACATGAAGATGATTGGAACCGTGTTTTTATGCTACCTTTTAAATGTGCGTTGGATGTTAAGTGAGAGAGTTCCAATTTAAATTTTTACACAGGTTAAAGGTAAATAATGACTTTCTCCACAAAATTGGTCTGTCTGATACCCCTTTTTGTACCTTTTGTAAAACCGTTCTGGAGAAAAATGATCATTTATTTTTTCATTGTCCTTTTGTTTCATGTTTTTGGAAAAAGGTGGAGGAATGGTTTACGTCAATTTGTAAAGTCAATATTGTCCTTACAGAATTTTCTATTATGTTTGGTTATAATATTTATGACCCAGACCTTTTTGTTAACTATGTAATTATCTTGGGTAAACAGTTCATTTATAAATGTAAGTGTGAAGAGAAGCCTCCTCAAATTAACCATTTTATGAATCTAGTTAGAATGATGGAGAGAATTGAATTTTATATTGCAACTAGAAGGGATAAATGAGCTACCCATCAAAGAAAATGGTATCCATTGATGTAACTCTATGTTTCCTTCTCGCTCTGTCACCAATATATAATTTATTTCTGCCATTTCTGAATTGTATGATTATTATAATATTAATTCATTTGATTGGTAATTATTGATGCACTGATGAATAAAAAAAAAAATTAAAAAAAAAGAAAAAAAAAAGATATTTTTCTTGAGTTTCACATCAAAATGTCAGTACAATCTTCCAGTATTATAGCAGCTGAGTTATAAGGTTTTACGGTCACTCATGCTCCGAAAACTGAAAAGATGACACCTTCATTAATGTATTTTCACATTGTTCTATTACTATTTCTAATATTAAAAAGTAAAATCATTTCAATGTAATGCTATTGATACATTATTTATTGATTTATTTTTGTCGCAATGTAGACCCACTTTTATGATACGGCGTAGTGTAGTATTTTATAGTATCTTTTTTAACATACCATGTTGTAAAGGTCAATTTCTCATGAAACTAAAGTCTTAACTGAGTTGTTTGAATAATTTTAATGTTAATCATGCTCCGAGAACTGAATCAATATTATAACATCTTTATTCATTTTTACAATTTTGTTTAATTTTTTTACATTCAAACATAAAGTCAATTCATATCAATTTTAAATCATTTTCTCACAAAACGTTTTCAAAGAGCAGATTTTGGGTAAATATTTAAACAGAAAACCCCTTAACTGAACAGTGTCTTCCTGGAACGACATCACAGCATTAGTGCCTTCATTTGTCCGGAAAAGTATGGAAATAAAGGCACTGTTCAATAAGATGAACCAAAAAGAGATGTCAAATAGTTTTCCAACTTTTAAGAGGAGTAGAAATTTGCATAAAACGTGTTCGTTCCTAAGAAAAATTCACCGCACGGGGCCTTGAGGTTCTAAAGGTTCAGAGTCAACGTATTGTGCAACGAAATTCTAAATTTTGTATCAACAAAATCAAATAGGGCCCATACAATGTTTTGAAACAAAGTACTTAAAAAAACAAGCTCGATCAGATCTCGGGAGCTGCGGGCCAACGAATGCGTGTTCACCTTATTTTGACCTTTGACCCCATAGCTGTATGGACATATTTTAATGTTTGACGCAGGCCAACATGTTGACAGCGCTACTTTTGTCATTTGAGGGTGTTTTTTTTTCAAATTTGACCTCTTTTGACCTTTGACCCTATAACTCACGGTAGGTCAGGCGAAGAGGTCACCACGGACATATTTTAAAGTTTGACCACGGCCAACATGTTGACAGCACTGCTTTTGTCATTTGGGCTTATTTGAGCTTATTTGAGCTTATTTGAAATTTGACGTTGCTTTGACCTTGACTCCATGATGACCTTTGACCCCAGTCTGATCATGTGAAATGTTGAGGCTGGGCTACTGCTACTTTTGACAAACTTTGGTTGAAATCGGTTAAAATTTGTAGGGGCAATAAACAATGTGAACGTTTGTTACTAACTAACTAACCAACTAACTAACTTTACCAACCTACGAACTAACGGAATGACATGAGTACTTGTAGAGCTGCTATCCGCAGCTAACTAATACTGCATTGATTAATACAGCAATGCTTGTTGACTTCGAAGCATGCATTTGTTTGTACACGCATGATTCCCGAAGTCATATGTCTCGTCAATTAATAAATTCCAAAGTTGTAGAAACTATTCAAAGTCATACTATCAATGACGTCTTAAAACAAACTGGCTAAAGTAAAGAGAGATGAAATAAAATATGCCGTACATGTACGCATTCACTGGCAGTTTTGTTCATGCGCCATTGCTCTTACCCAAGCAGCAATCAAGGGGTACTTCCTCTGCCGTGACCTCACAAAGTTGCAAGGTAGCCCTGTGGGGGATATCCACGCTTATGTAGCGCGCCCTCAACTGCGGGCGGCAATCAAAGTCGATGGTACCACCGAGTGGTTGGGCTTGGTCAGCGGTGACGGGTGAGCCACAAGTCGGGTTGTCGGTGACAGTGGTGCTGTTACCAGCGCGGACAACAGCGCCTGTCAATCGATCGCCTGCAAATTAAAATTGTATCCACAAATTTGGTTTAAACTTCATCATGTAAAAATACGTTAGTCATTTTGAGCAATTAAAATTAGTCCTGATAAATAGTTTGTTACAGTTCTGTGACTAAATCCTCCGATGTCTCAAATTACTAATCAGTTAGTCCTGTTATTTCACAGTTAGTCATTCGCCGATGTCTAATCAGTCAGTCATGTGACCTTCACAGTTACTCAATCGAAGCGATGACTAATTGCTTTAGTCGAATGTAAGATGTGGCCCGTCAGACCGGAGTTTATGTCCGACTTTAGAGCATGAAACGACTGGCAATCAAGGGCGGATCCAGAACATAATTTGGTGTGTGTGTGTTTGTTTTGTTTTTTTTGGGGGGGGGGCAAAAAAACGGCGTAGGGTTCAGGTCCCGCTCAAGGGCTTCGAAAAATGTTTGGGTTTTAGATGCTCTGTGGTGCGATCTGAGGCAAATTCTGACCACTTTAACTCAAGTTTTTTTAGGAAAACATGGTGGTGTATGTAGTGCCTGCCTTTAAGCTTTATTGCGACGTCACTTGAAAAAAAAATGGGTTCGTTTTGGGGGGCCATGGTCCTCGTTGGCCTCCCCCCCCCCCCCCGATCCGCCTTTGCTGGCAATATTTCTATTTCACTCCGGATGGTACAATAGTCCATCGCAGGTTACTCCCCAGCTAATGGTTGCCCAAGGACAAGATATAGTACGTTAGCAGCTGGACTCGAACCCCTGACCCTCTGATTATAACAGTTACAAACCCTAACCACTATAGGCCACACATCCCCCACAAACGGTAAGTTATATGTCGATACGTCAAATCGTCAATAACGAGTAACGGCGGGCACAACAGCTAGCTACTAGCAATAATTGAAATATTCCAATATAGCACTTAATGTGACTACTACAAATATCAGTCAATCTGACTAACAGAGGCAAACATTTATTAGTCAAATTGATTGACTAAGTTAAGTAGTCATTTTGACTAACATTTTTTAAAGGCTGACCTAAGTTTACAGTGTGCCAACAGCCCACGTTTAAGACATGTTGTCCGTTATAAAAGCGTTTTCAGCATTCCAGGTTGATAGAGTGTGATAAAGAAATTATATTTGGGAGTGCTTTTATTGTAAATTTTTCCCGTCGAAAATGGACGCCATAATATTTTGACAAATTCACTGCCAAAAATTTTTTTTTCCAAATGTTTTTTTTTTTCTGAATGGCTTTTTGTATAATGACTCATGGAATATACTTAGCAGATTTCAAGGCAAATTAAATTGGTATTGTAGAAACTTGCTAAAAAGTATCCCTTTTGACTACAAAAAGGAAAAACATGATGAAAATCCTCTTGTAATATTACTGTACATCGACAAAATGTAGATACTGATGAGAAAGACTCCTAAATAATAAGCATTTCTGTACAATTATCGGGAAAATCGGCAAGAGGAATACGACAATTACGTGGGGGTACAATGTCTGCCCCACTGCTAAGTATAAAGACACACCAATCCCCCGGCCCTGATCATTTTAATGCTCATGACTTACTGCAGCAGACTCCACGATTCAGAACTCGGACTTTCCCGATGCAGTGGTCCACTCCAAGATCGACTCTCCACCATGGAGCCGGATCGTCAACTTGTATAACCCCCAGAAAGAAAAAAAAGTTAACAATTTCTAAAGCATGTATGAGTGACTTGATTATTATGAGCATAATATTATGATCCAAACTGGCTTACCATATTGTACCCTAAATTTGTGCCCATTTACCTTTCCCCAGATGTCATCCAGTATAGTCTTGCCAAACCTCGGTATTGATGAGCTTCAAATTCACAAAGTTGCTAAATACTGGTAAAGTTACCCTAATTAAACTAAATGTATATGAAAAATCATGCAACCACGATAACATCATCATATATTTAAACCCCCTAAAAAATGGGGGGCCGGGCAAATAGGTGTCCGTTAATTTGGCTAAAAAGTAGGCGAAGGGTTGCCTAACGGGAAGGGCCTGAACAAGTACAAGGAAATCTACAAATGTACCTAAAAGAAAAAAAAGATAACTTTGACATATTATTATTATAAACAGCCATAATGTCTTATATTGGGGATTTGTATAAGCTTGTTCAAGTCCCTTACGTTAGGCAACCCTTCGGCTTAATGTTAGCCCAATTTACAGATACCTCTTTTTTTCCCTTTTCTTCTGGGCTAAATATCATGATTTTATCATTGTTCACATGATTTGCCATATAGTTTTATTCAAGTAAATGTGCCAGTAAGTAACATTGTGAATTTGAAGCTCATGATATTTGGAGAACAGGTAAATGCACGCAACTCTAGGGTATCATGGCAACCATTTTGGATCTGTTGTCCTCATAATTATCCAGTCACTTATATGCTTAACAAAATGTTATTTCAGTAAGGATAGGTCAGTAGAATTCCCAAAATGTACTTTTCATGAAATGCAAAAAAATATAAAAAAATATTCCAAAATATGGGAATAAATATATAACATGGCAGATATTTACGATTGATACAAATTAGGCACCCTTCCCAAAAGAATTTCTGGTGTCACCCATCCTAAATATCTTCTCTAGGGCAATTCGCTCTTTCCACACTCCGCCATTGGGCATGCAGAGCCTCGATTTGGCAACTTTACACAATAAAAAATAGCCGGTTCAGTGATCTGAACCCCGACACGGGAATCACTGAACCGGCTATATTGCCAGATCGAGGCTCTGCATGACCATGGCGGAAGTGTGAAAAGAGCGAATAGAATTGCCAAGTGTGTGTGTGGTTTGTTTGTTTTTTGGGGTTTTTTTTGACCAGTCGGTCACGATTCCACCATATACAAGCGTACTGACTATTAATGCTCATCAGTTCTGACTTACTAAAGGTGTGTGAACAAGAGCCGATCATTGATGAACTACTGCCGTCCACTGCGTTACCAGCTAACAGTCCGGGATACGTTGAACTTTGATGTGCCGGCAGACCAACGATGCTGAACGTCCCAGAACCATCTGTAAAACGTTATTTTGTAAATAGCAAATAGAGCCAAAGTCTCGAATAAAATGAGACCGTTTCTGGACTTCAAGTTTGGTTAACAAAATTTGCAGCAATTACGGGCTTTATATAAGTGTTTTTTAAGTTATAATTATTAGATATCCATTAGTTAAATCGAAGAGATAAACAATTTTGCCTATTGATCAAAAGAAATTCTTTGTTTTATATATATGCGAACATTTGAACGAGGCTTTTTAAGACGAAACCGATGGTTCTTTAAAGATAATATGACTTTATCTTACATGTTCCTGCTGACGTTTCCTTGTTATCGTCAAAGTAGTGTAACTCGGGAGTCAACCAATGTCGACACTGGCCATGGCAGCTTTTTGCCAGAAGAATCAGAAAAAGCCCTACTATGAAAACATTCATCGTGTGGCCGGCCTTAAGCGTGATGTTTGGAGTGGTCACCTTTACACCTTAATTAATAAATCCGGTTATTACGGTCGTGGTTATGCGTGTCATATAACCGAATACAATTCTGTCTCGTCGATGGAAAATTCCACAGTTTGTGGTACCATTGATGTCAGTTATATAATTGTCTGATACAACAAACGTACTAAACCAGTATCAGACAGACAAGTAACATATACTGATGTTGCACACGGATGCATATGGTATTGTGACTAGTAAACGTTCAAAATGTGTGATCAGTCTTGTTCGCTCATGCGCACCATCAGATACAGTTGCTCTACTACGTAACCGTGCCACAGTTTAATCTCGTCCACGTATACTTACCGGTGAAAAAAATCCGAGCATCAATTGTTTATATCTTGTTGTCAGGGTAACTGTTTGTGCTGAGCGAATGAATCTGAAAAGGATCAATCAGTGCTTTGGAAGGATGGTTACTTTATATTTGTGTTGTCAGGGTAGCATTTAGTGCTGACCGAATGAATTTGAAAGGATCCGTCGATCAGTAAAAGGAAGTCAGCGGCAAGGAATAACTTCAGGCCATCATGCGTAAGGTTTTAGCTTTCCTTCGTGCACTGGAAATTAATTTTCTTTGTGCTTGGAAGGTCGATTACTTGAAAGTTGTCAGAGAAAATCAGTAGTAAACAGAGAGCATCCAATTTATAGAATTCTGTCAGGCGAATTTGGATGTCTACTGCCTTCCATGTCAATTTACTGAGGTATTATGAGGGAGGGTCATTAATTTCAGTGCTCTAAATATTGCTTTGTGTATAGATTGCTTTGAGTATAGATAGTAGCATAGATTGGATTCCTTCAACAAGTTGTCTACCAAAACAAATGGATCCATTCCATTTTATAGTGACAGTTGAAAAGCAGAATATCTTCCTCATCCTATGGAGCTGATTGAAAAGAAAATCGATACCGACGTGAACCGCGTATTCTGGTTCAAGGGTGTGAAAAGACCATAGGGCTATATTAAATTACTGGAGCGCTATTAAACTCTTCGTTCTTGCGCGCGGAGAAGCTTTGAAGCCGCTCTGGGCGCAGACATTTTGAATTTATGTGGTGTTTGTAGATGGATTGAATTTTAAAAGTGTACTCTAAATGCAACTCGCAAGTAGAACATACGCAAACAATTTAAGCGCGTCATGACGGTTCAAAAAACGTCACGGCAAACAGCATCTGCAGCGGAAGGACGCGCACGCGTTGCGCTGTTTGCGAAGAGCAAAATGTAACGCTCATTAATTTTGCTGATCGTGCGTTTCGGTTTTGGGCGCATCGGCTTCGATGACGCACCGATATGGAATACAAACGCAGATATGCAAATAGACGTACAAAATACGTACACAATTTCTAGTTCTCCATAGGTTTGTGTACAAACATGGATGCTCCCAGCAGGTATCACTTTGTACATGAAGTTAGCGCTCTTGTAATTTAATGTAGCTCTATGGTGAAGACATAAAATCAGTGCACGCGAACCAGTGCGTGAACCAGAACAAACACAACTGACGTCAGACTTTGGTATCTATCCAGTTCGTAAAGTGACTGCGTCGTAAACACGCGCACATTACTAGCGCCCTTTCACTAAACATGCCACTTTGTACTACTTCCGGTTTCATATTTTCCGCCCAATTTGTGGGCGTGGCCTAAATGTGTAAAGGGGTGGCGTACACCAGTGGTCTGATCCAATTGTGACAAATATAGTGCATTTTCGTGGCAAAACCAAGAAAATTGGCAAGCCTGATTGAACTTTAAATGGGCTTAACGTAATCTTTACGAGAGGGATCCACTTTGGAATTTGCCCATGTGAGCTTTATTTTAAAAGGGGTGCACAAAATCCAGAAAAGCTGTATGTGTCGCATTCAGTGTTCTTTATATAATTTCAAATAGGCGTAGCATATGAAATAAAAACATTCTAACGTTATACCACTTTTGGTGGGCGCGGCCTATAAATACATATAAGGCCGTATATTAAAGCAGCATGATTTAAACGATGCCCAAATCGTCATTTTGGTGGTAAAAACACAAGTTCTGTATTCGTTAACTTTATTTTTACAATACAATGTAAAGATAATATTAGAGGTTACAGGCATTTCCCCCCTTTTAAGATGGAGCAACATGTCAAAGTAGGGGCATTAATTTTCCATACATTTTTGTACTGGCTCAAAGTAATTTAATGGTGATCCGTCATTCAAATATTTCATATCATTAAGGGCGTCAAGCATCCCTAAAGGCACGTAGGAACATTTGCATTTAGTAAAAAGAGTACAGGTCTATCGATTAATGACAAGTTCCTTGACCAAATTAAGTTTGGCACCTGCTGGTACCACTACTCTATGAAAGTGTTGCGCATGAACGTGTATAATTTAGAAGTGAGTTAACGTTGAAGGTTGTTTCAGAAAAGTTTCCCGCGTGCTGTTTTTATATAGCTATCCAGCAAAATGTTGGCGGTATCAAAATTTGTCAATGTCTTTTTTAATCAGAAGGCGCTTGTTAGAAGCCATAAACGATGCATATAGCAGGGATCACCCCCAAAGTCATCACAAATCATCCAATAAGCCACAACGGGAAACTGACTGCATTTATCTTGACTCTTGACAGTTGATTTAATGTACATATACATGTATTGCTACAGGATACTATTACTTGAAACCCTAAATCAGAAATATTTAAAGCTATAGTCCATCATTTGCAGATATCCGAAAAGTAGCTGGCGTAATTATTGTTGAAAAACATACTTGGTTGAAAGATAATAAGGGGACTAAACTCCCTGTGAAAATATTCTTTCTGGCAAGCTGTCATTTTGAAGTAATCAACAAAAGAAGGCCTTTCCAACGGTGCTCCTTAAGAGGCACCGTAGGACAATTTAAGTTAGTAGTTCGTTTTGTTATTCGGCGAAGCGCGCGCAAGCATTGGCACGACGCACACACACACACACACGCACCCCGTTTGCTATAATTCGTCAGATCATTGCGCGACATCGCGTAGCTGCATTCGGCTCAGCGAGAACGGTGTCTCGGACGCTGAATTCAGGCGCAATTCAAAAAATGATTTAGCAACTTTTGATTTGAAATTGAGATCCTAGAATGCTGTTTTTCTCAGAATATATACAGCTGAAGCTGAGCTGAAACTTTATCAGGTTAGTTGTTCAGTTAGTTGTTCTTTAGATTTTGAGCACTTTTGTTGCTTCAAACGAACAAAATGCACAAATTAAAAATGATGGACTACAACTTTAATTGAAGTAGATTAAATTACTTTGAGTCAGTATGCATACTTTTCTTCCCCAAACATGTACTTTCAAATGTAGCACCTCAAAAGGGGCAAAATGCTATACCTATAACACGGTCTTTACAGTGTATTGTAAATATATATATATAGTTAACGAATGCAGAATTTGTGTTTTTTACCACCAAAAAGACGAGCTGGGCCTCGTTGAATCAAGGTGCTTCCATAAATCGCCTAGAATTTAAGACACGCCTACCAAATGAGTGACGGTAACGAGTGGTTTAACGTTAGAATGTTTTTATTTCACATGCTACGCCTATTTGAAGCAAAGAACACTGAATGCTGCATATACAGTTTTTTTTCTAGATTTTGCGCCCCCTTTAAAATAAAGCTCTGCCCCACAGTAGGTAAATTCCAATATCCATTCCGTAAAAATATGTTCATCCCATTTTAAGTTCAACCAGGCCTGCCAATTTTCATGGTTTTGTCACAAAAATGCACGATTTTGACACAATTGGATCAGACTACGTATACGTCACCCCTTTACACATTTAGACCACGCCCACAAATTGGGCGGAAAATATGACTTTTGAAATGCTAGAATGTTTTATGTCATGTCCAAGTTTATTTCAAGGCATTGAAAAAGAAGGAAAATGAATGTTTGATACAGTTTTTCTGAGTTTTTATTCCTTTCACCCCCCCCCCCTTTTTTTAAGTCAAGCTCCGCCCCGAAATCGGCAAGATGCAAGGTGGGTCCACCTCTTAAAATGATTTTCAGACCGTTTTGGCTCTGCACGCCGAATTCATGCTCTTATCACAAATTTGGGCACGGTTTGGGCAAAAATAAGGCGCCTAAGCAGCTCCACTATTAACCAGGATATAATTATACGTGTACATTTGTATATGAAATATTTATAAAATTAATACAATCTTTAAATCGTAACTCTATCCGACCTTTTACCGTTCTTAAGTAACATTTTTGGTATCAGGGGTCAATCTCAACACTTTCATCCAAAACGGCACTTGTATACGCGAGATGTTAATTAAACTCGAAATTTTGGACATTTGACCTTGGTCCCCCGACCCCCGTCCGACTTAGGGCAATTAACTTAAGAATGGCCATTTCTGAACTACCCCCTGGCGGACAATGGCCTGGTAACGTCAAACCTTTTGTGCTCAAATTGTTTATTAAACTCACCTAGTATATAGCTCCCGGTCTACATGTATTATGTACAGTACATGTCTCGCCACACCGCTCGCTAACTACTATTAAATAGTTTTTATTAAATAAATGTTATGCAAGTTTCCACGCAACGATTGACCAATAAGAAAACGACTTAAGGTCAACTTAGGCTATTAGCATAATGAGCACCACCCCCAAAACCTCACATGGACGATAGAACCAAGGCGTTCGATCGGGTCCAACTGATTTGCATAAAATAGTGGCCGCATGAGGTCGCTGTTCGCGCTGTATTTTTAAAGGGAAAATACAACATTTGCAAACATCGAAAAATAAAACCACCCAGTTTTTACGAAATGCCTTCTAGGATGTTGGTAAATGACAGTCTAAAGCATTCTGTAAAATTATGGCACCTGGTGTGAGGTCATTTTCAAGAAAATTGTATTTTTGTACACATTTCCAACGGTGATCGGCCGACCCCCGTTGGAAAAACCTAACTATTTTTCAACTTACTGCTCCATATTTACCATTAATTGTTTCCGTCCAAATTGTGTTTGCTATTGGTTATATGTTTATGAACGGGTGCAGGCCAGCTAGACTGGTTCCCTTACCTTACAATTTTCCGGCATAAAAATTAACCAGACTATTTGAACATTTTTGTTTATTCTTGGTTTTTCCAGCATTTTCGGACACAAAACTTCAAACATGTCAGCGTAACAATATTTTGATCTATTATACTAACCCCACAACTAGTTCATTTTCTGAAAATTACCACGAAATCCAATGATGTACATGTACATTCCCTTTAATGCACTGCATGCATAGCGAGGATATATGCCGCCGATCGTTTGGTTTATAGTTCGTGGGACGAGAGGCCGAAAACGCTTTAGTTTTCGAGATACGCGATCTGGTCCGCCAAATTTTATAAAACTTTCTAGACATGTAGATTATGATGTACCAAATCAAAAAAACATTGTTCCCCGATCCACAGTTTGTTTGGGAATGGGAAAATCTGGGATAAAAACGCCGAAAATTCTGCATGAGAAAAAAAAACATAAAAAGCAGCGCCCTCTATTCACACAGTCAGAAACATTTTCGCACGCAATGAGTGCTTGCCAGATAATACCTCTTTCAAGTTCCCATTGAAGATCATTACAGAACAAATTCGTCTAAGCTGTTGCCGAATGGCAGCATGCAGAAATCGAATTCGTTGGTTATAAATCAAATAGACAAATTTAATTTCTTGACTAAAAATTATAAGGTTTGGCGTAGACTAGACGAAATCGATACTCCAGTACGAAAACGTGTACTTGTTGTTTGAATTGCTTGAACTGAATTTAATATTGTCACACAAAAGACGAAATTAAACGTTGGAAGTGCACTAAATCGCGGTGATGGGCGATTATGAATATTAGAAACGGTGATGATGATAAACGTTTTAGAATAGCCGGGAAAACATATATAATCCGATTTAATCCATTCATTTATTTATTAATTCTTTTTGTTGGGGGGGATTTAAACCTGCACAGTTCTTACCCGCACAAGACGAATGGTAAAGGTTTTCCCGGCAAATTTCCTAAAATTTTCATTTACTTCTCAAAGTCGGTCATTCATTTTCGTCTGAATTTGAGAATCGCTCTGAATATGCGTTTCAGTTTCGCTACCAGAGAATTCGATTCCATTTCAGTTCAATCAATAATTATTAAGTGATTGAGCAGCACTTTTCGTTTATGTCCATTTAGATTCGTTTACAAGACTTCTTTTTCGCTTTTAGAGGAGTCGGACAGCCATTGCGCGAGAAAAGGTTTCTGACTGTGTCAATAGGGGGCGCTGTTTCTTTATTTTTTCTCATGTAGAATTTTCGGCGTTTTTATCCGAGATTTTCTCATTCCCAAACAAACTGTGGATCGGGGAACAAAGTTTTTTTCGATATGGTACACAATAATCTACATGTCTGTGAAGTTTTATAAAATTCGGCGAACCAGACCGCATGGCGAGCGAAAAAAAAGCCTCGTCCCACGGACTATTACATGTACAGACGAATAATGACCAACGCCTTGACCCGTACCAAGAAAACTAACCATTGAACTTATTACCAGTCTTTCAGCATTGATATGATGCGCATTGTTCAGACACGTAATGGAGTGAGGAATATAGACGCGCGCATTCACAAGTATTTAATCAAATAAAAAAAACACGCGGTATAATTCCCCAAATAATAATCTGAACTATATTTTGATTATTTGGTGAGAGTGATTGCGTTATGTGCGAAATGGCAAAGAGACTTTGATAAAGTCTATTGATCGACCCGATAAAAAAAGCTTATATAAGTTCTTACTGGACCAAGGCCAGCAAAAGTCGATAACGGTCAAGTGCTTGTGTACGTACGTATCTGTTGCTTGCTCTACGCCTGTATCTGTATCATAGGGGCCGGGGACCATCACACTAGTATTAGCAGCCATTGTATATCTGAGCATTTAAGCAGGTGTATCGAGCTCTGGTTTTTGTCCTTTGATGATGGCGTTTTCGACATTGCGAGCCGGGCGGGTTCTGTCAGGCCGAGGTGGGCAACTCCTGGAAGGCTTCAGCCGAGCCCGAGGTACGTGGTATAAACATGTTTCGGATGCATCATTACATAACAAAATATCCGTACAATGGCATAGCACATTGAACGCGCTGTATGTCTGTAATGTGTTCAGGTATATGCCTGCTATACTTTCTTTAGCCTCGGAGCAATTCCACGGTAACGGAACTGGACGTTTTCACTCATTGAACAAAATTTCAAATGTGTGTATCACAGACACTGTTATTATTAGTTACATCAAACAAATGTCACAGTTGTGTTGCTCTAACATGTCTAAGCTACCTTCAATTTCCAAACTTTTTTTTGGCATGAATATCTCTCATTCATGAATTATGAATATTAATGACGTCGGTAACAGAAGGACGGTAAAACGGACAAGGGTTTTCCAACTTACATGTGTTTTGTGTAAAATCTGTGAATTTTATGGGGCAAAAAATGGAATCCCTGAAGCTTTAACTATACTATACCACCTTTCATTTGAATTTAAGTGTTTCGGTAATATATTACAACGTCTTAAGTGGATTGTAATTTGGTAACGGAAGGATGGTAACGGAAGGACAAAAGGTTTAGCATGAACAAGATGTGAATTTACACTAATTATACAAGTGAAACAAATTGCTAAAATGTGTAACTGAATGTGAAATCAACAATATGCAGACCTGGCATAAATAATTATACCCAAGAAACTTTTGAGATAAAGATAGGTGCCTGCTATAATTAATGATAATAAATGAAAAACAAAAACAACCAAAAAAACATAATTCACGAACACAAGACTACAGAAATAGACTTCAAACCCATCACCTCAATCCTTAAAAGTTAAAATACCAGTATTTGAACACTTGAGTATGTTGGTTACATGTTCACCGACAACTTTTAATAATAATAGGTTCAGTGGTTTACCTAAAGGTTTTCTTGGGGCGGAGCGACCATGCAGCCTACATTTAAGTTAAAAACATCTACCGGTAGACCTAATGGCAACAGAATCATTATGCTTTTAAAAAAATGTCAATTTTTTGGTGTTGCTTTTAATTGAACTTTAAATTCAATGTTTGAAATCAAATTAGAGTAGTTAACTTATAAACATCCAAACTGAGGTTGTTAACTTAGGCATAATTTGTCAAAAATTGCACCTCACATGTCTTACACATAAATTGTATGAAAGTTCCCAATAGTACTTTCTGCCATCTCATTTTCGACTTAATTTGCTTCTAGAATGGCTTCACAGAAATTGTATCTTTCCCTATTATCCATGAATGGTGATGGCAGCAACTTTATGATTTGATTTTCTGCAACCACTCCATACATGTACGAGTACCCGGTAGGCCTACATCGACATACAATGTACATTGTAGGGCCTACATGCCTGTGCCAACCTTTGTAATGAACACCTTGCCCTGATTATCCCGCTTTTGTGAAGGCGGGTCACACAAATGTCCTTTTAATGCTCATTATACATGGATGTATTTACATTGATTTTCATTTTTCAAACATGATCACAAATGTCGTAACATTTGATGTGAATAGCATTTGTCCTTCCGTTACCGTCCTTCCTTTGGTAACGGAAGGACGTGATTTAAGTAATTGTAATTAAAAAACGAGAAGTACAGAAGTGTCAGTTATAATGTCATTTTGAAGGCCTACCTAAACTTGCTTTACATAATAACTTTCATTGCATTCATACTGCAAGTTATTAAAATAAATTAAAAATATGTATTTTTTTCAGTAATGGAAGGACATTTTCGAAGTCTGAAATATTAGAAGTCACTGAAGTGAAACAATTAAATTACGCAAAACGTAAAAGAAAAAGAAAAATTCAGTCAGTTTTTCATGACAGAAATTGATGGCATTAATAGACTTAATAGTACATATTTTTATGTGCATTGGTAGAAAACTTTCATATCACTATTATTATCACATTTTTAGGATTAAAACAGGATTATGAATCCTATTTTTTGGTACCGAAATGTATCAAAAATTAAATGCCGACTTCAAATCTTTAAAATATAGACTTAGCTTTCATTTGACACCAAATTTGTTTAAGTCACATGCATTTGAAATTGTTGGTGTCATGTCCACTTTGGTGTGGAATTGCCCCTCTGTCACAAAAAAAATGGAAAGCTTGATTTTTTTTCAAAGTTGCTTTCGAATATCTGGTTTCCAAATAGTCAACCGAATTTTAAACAATCCAGCTTAGGCCAAAAAAAAAAATGTCTCCAGTTTCTGGTATGCGCGCGCGTCGCCGTAGCCATGCGCGTCGGCAAAATGAAAAAGTTTTTTTGTTCAATGAAAGATGATGTCTCAAAACCGCCAAACTCACTGGTTTGACTGGAATCTTGCTGCTGCACAATTTTAACGTGTTTTTAGATAGGGTTATGATCGAGAATAAGCTTTATGTGGCCTCTCTGGTCTCCCATAATATTTGCACTAAGTTTAGTCGGGCACCATTTGCAGTCATCAGCCGACATTTGAAGCAAAAAAAACAGGTAAAAAAAAAAAAAAAAGCCGTGTCGCCACACCACTTTTTGGGCAAGCTCCATACCAGAAACCGGAGACTTTTTTTTTTGGCCTTATAATCCCACCACTACATTCAAGCCAACATAAAGTGCCGCCTGAAATGCCCTCCGAGTGGGTATTGTTTGCAGGATTCAGTAGTGACCACTAGTCTATGTAATAGACCATGCCGAAAGCCATGGTCTATAATATTGGAACAGATTCGCTGATTAATTATGCAACACAACCGCATCTTGACCTCTAGATTTTGACCAATCAGCGGGTGCTTTCTATGTCGGGTCTTCAGTCATTCACCGTTGTCGCGTCATAGACTTGGATAAAAAAAAAAGACACAGCAACAATTTAAGGCTGTGGTCACGCTCTCTGTATTCTGTTTATGCAACACGTGCCCGGTTGTTGTTGTATTACAAAACACTGCATTCGAATTGACCAATCACAGTTTTAGTCCTGATTTGGAAATGAAATGACGTCACGATTTAGTAAAGTCGACTCCGATTGGCTGAGGCACGAGATCGCATAAATCTGCAATTCTGCATGCTTTATCAGACGTTATACAGGAGATGGGCTCCGTGGATAACGGGTGAGGCCGTGTCTGAAACGGGCTTCCAGAGCTACGGCTACGTCTATTGTCAGCGCGTCCCCGTGTATTTTCAATGGGCGCAGACCTAAACCTAACTCTAGACAGTTGATTCGGATGCAGCCTAATACTCAGACTAAGTGACCACTGGACCTTTACAAAAATGCTCCAGAGCTGTTATGTTAAAAATATGGGTGGAAACTCTCTGAGAAGTCACCTGGGCAGGCTATTCACATACATGTAGGCCTACAAAAATGTACATGTACCAAGAAGACCAATTAATAGCAAAAGGAAGTGAATGCAGTTACAATCAGAGACCATGGAGCAAATTGGGGGATGTTCCAGTTGTTTTCTTAAAAGCCTGTGTCACAAAAATGGAAGGCTTATTTTCTTTTAAGTTTAATTTTAAATATCCGGTTTCCAAATCAAACCCAAATAGTGGAATTCCAACCGATTTTTTAAAAATCTGGGTTTTAAATCCCACCACTTAAACAATCCATTGCAGTATAAGGACAAGTAAAAAAAACCACCAGTTGATCGTCCAGGGTTTTTTTTCAAAAAGAGGAGGATGAGGGCCTTTTTATTTTTGTATTTTTTATTGAAAAATAGGCTAAAATAAATAGCCATATTTAACTTACACGATATGTGCCTTAGAAAGGAGGAGGCCCTTTTTATTTGTAGCACCAAAAATAATAATGACTGAAAAGCCCATTTCATAAGCTATTTTTAGAAGGAAAAAAAATAATGAAATTTGGTCAATCCGTTCAAATAATATCCCCATTTAAACGCAATGACCCTAAAACCTGTCTCGTCCAAAAAATGCTATTTCAAGAATCGTTGTCACAATTGTTTTCAAACATCACCAGCGATAAAACCTCAGTTTAAAGTTAAAAATATTCAACAAAGTCCTTTTGAAGGCCCGTCTTTTAAAAAAAGTAGATTTTATAAATCATATTGTTTTCCTAAACAGGGTTGTTAATAACTTAATAAAGATATATTGTACTACAGTTGGTGACAGTTGTTGAAACAAGTATTCTGTGTCTTTTTCTTTGTTGTTTCAAAAAGTCAAAACACACAATAAATTGCTTTTTTTTTTGGACGAGACAGGTTTTAGGGTCATTGCGTTTAAATGGTGATATTCTTTGAACAGATTGAGTAATTTCAACAATTTGTTCATCTAAAAGTAGCTTATGAAATTGGCTTTCCAGCCATCATTATTTTTGGTGCTACATATGTTTTTAAATATGAAATATATTTTTGGGGGTTTGGGTTCTGCTTTTTTTGACTCGCCCTGTATTATGCCTGAAATTTAAAAAACAAAAAAAAATTGGATGCAGCCTCAAAAAAGGAAGTGGATGGGGACGATCAACTGGTATTTTTGTTTACTAAGCCTAAGACTCAGCAACGCTGTTTGCATATTTGAATTGTATTTTGTTATTAAAAATAATGATCTCTTTCCCAAGGTACTCATGTGAGGTCTTCAGCTGCTATTGAAAAGCTACTGCCTGAGGAATATGATGGCCCTCTGCTTCAAACCGAAGTACCAGGACCCAAA
Organism: Patiria miniata; assembly: GCF_015706575.1. Classification (NCBI taxonomy): domain Eukaryota; kingdom Metazoa; phylum Echinodermata; class Asteroidea; order Valvatida; family Asterinidae; genus Patiria; species Patiria miniata. Next base: position 8,399,134 of record NW_024037067.1, read on the forward strand.
ACGCAGGTAAATTATTGGGGGTTTTTTTAATGCATTTTTCATTCCCGCTCTGCTAACTTGGAACATAATGTATTCCTGATTTCCTGTGAAATGTTCCAAGGGATCTGAGTTTTTTGAGATCCGTCTCCACAAAAATCAAACTTTATTCCGTATTGTAGACAATATTTCCTGGTAGAATGTAGCCAGTGCGTGCAAGATGTACATGTAGATTAGGGGAGACACCCCCTCCCTCCTTAAGATTGTGAAATACCGGTACCATCGTATCCCTGGGGCTGTAAAAAGGACTTATATGCAACACTACTTTGTCCGGCCTGTTAGAACTGGTCCAAACTGGTTCAAGCTATATGGTTGTTTATACAGCACTTTTGGAGATTATCTCATCTGTTGACACGTTTGGAACTGATCCGGCTAGGTTTGATCAGATAATTTGCAATGTAGGTCGCCTTAAGGAGAACACGTACTGGTGCCTCGTAAATAAAAGGGATTTTTTATTATTAAAATATTATATGTGTAGAAAGTACAACAGTAACTGTGGGTATAGGCCTACTAATTATGAATTGTACTATGATCAGGTAGCGGCCCTGGATCACATCTTTATTGAAGCAGTTAAAAAAATGTTTTTCCCCTGGCTGTAAGCCGGAGGGGGATATTGCGATAGCGTATTCTTTCTGTGTGCATTTATGTCTGTATGTACATTTTTGTCTGTATGTCTGGGCGTGTTCATCCAAACTGTGGACGAAAAAGAACAAAAGAGAACAATATCGTCCAGGATTCCCAGCATACGTCCGCGATAGGGGTCATGTACAAAACCTATGGGAGTCTTCCTAAAAAGTTGGAGTACATTCAAAAGAGGGACAATAGGATGTCCACGATTGACTATGTCTGCGTTTGTTTATGGTGTAAATCGAGGACACACGCCTGCAACATCATTGGTGAATCAAGGACAGGCACCAAATCGAGGACGACCTCGATTCGACCTCGATTAGAAAACGTGTACAAAACCAATGAGAGCTGTTGCAAAAAAGTAAAAATCCTCGATTTACACCATAAACAAACGTGCTGTAGTCTGTGTGTGTGTGTGTTATTTTCGGGCCAACAGGTCAAAGGTCAAGGTCACTATTGCTGAAACAAAAGAAATCTTGTCAACGTGATAGCTTGAGAAATACTTAGGAACTTGAAATTTGGTTTGTGGGTTGTTCTTGGTAGTCTTGAGAAGCCTATTGCTTTTGGGGCCGACAGGTCACTATTGCTAAAACAATAGAAATCTTGTCAACGCGATAGCTTGAGAAATACTTTAATTAGGAACTTGAAATTTGGTTTGTGGGTTGTTCTTGATAGTCTTAAGAAGCCTGTTGCTTTTGGGGCTGACAGGTCAAAAGATCTAGGTCACTTTTGCTAAAACAATAGAAATCTTCCATTTTGGTTAGGATTACACTGACTTTAGAAAAAACTGCCAGCATGCCAGGGGGATTGCGCAAGTCTCACTTGCAGTATTTTCAAATCTGATTACAAACAAGTGACGAGCTCTTTTTGGAACCTACAGCAAGGTTTGATCAGATAATTTGCAACTTAGGAGGCCTTAAGGAGAACACGTACTGGTACCTTGTAAATAAGAATTGCTTTACTTGTTGAGATATAAGTGTAAAGTACAAATGTGGGTAAACAATTATCAATTGTACTATGGTCAGGTAGCGTCCCTCCCTGCATCACATTTCTTTGTTAAAGCACTTTTTAAATCTGATCTGAAAAAAGACCAGAGTAGAACTTGCGATACATGTAGAGCTTTTATTTCCAAGTCATATGACACTGTGGGTCCGGATGGGTTCACGGTTGTGTTTTTTTTTCATACATGCATACACGCCTACTTGCACTATTTAGAATACAATACAGCACTTTTGAAGATTGTCTCTTTTGACAGTTTTGGAACCTATACAGCAAGGTTTGATCAGATAATTTGCAATTTAGGTCGCCTTGAGGAGAACACGTTCTGGTACCTTGTACATGTAGATAAAGAGGTTTTAAAGAATATAATACAGCACTTTGGAAGATTGTCTCTGTTGTTGACAGTTTTGGAACTTACAGCAAGCTTTAATCAGATAATTTGCAATATAGGTCGCCTTGAGGAGGACACGGACTGGTACCTTGTAAATAAAGAGGTTTTTAAGAATACAATACAGCTTTTTGGAAGATTGTCTCTGTTGTTGACAGTTGTGGAACTTACAGCAAGCTTTGATCAGATAACTGGCAATGTAGGTCACCTTGAGGAGGACACGGACTGGTACTTCCTACTTGTTAAAAATATATTTGCTTAAAGTACGATTGTAAATGTCGGTAAACAATTGTGAATTGTCAGGTAGCGTCCCTGGATCGCATTTCTTATTGAAGCATTTTTTAATCTGATAAAAAAAAGACCAGAGTATTTTGACCTTGTGATCAGGCATGCAACTTTTCCTCGGATCAGCTGATTTCCTCGTGTTTCACTTCACACTTATACCTTTGAAAATTAAAAAAAAATGTACAAAGTCTTGTAAAGATTGGAGTTTCCTCGTTTTTGTTTCTTCCACTTGAGTTGCATGCCTGTGTGAACATACCGGTACATGTATGTCCCATTAGAGCTTTTATTTCCAAGTCATGGCAATGTACAGGTAGCCAATTAACAATTTGCATTGTATATGAATACACAGAATTCCTTTGCAGTTTTTGTACGATTGAAATTCTGATTTTTATTTGTCCACAGCAACTGATGAAAGAACTGCATGCTATAAACAAGGTATGTGCTTGGAGGAAGGGGGGGGGGATAACGTTTCCAGAAATCACCATTGCCATGAGGGAAATAAGACATCTCTGGATGTGAAGCAACTAACCACTGGCCGGGTTTAGCATGCAAAGGACCCCCCCCCCCCCTTCCAATTGTTTTTTTCTGACATAAAATGATGGTGAAAAAAGTTACATACATAAGTGTATGAGTACTTTTGAGAGCTCGAGCGTGAAATTTCGTTTCCCGTCCCATTATTGTATCAAGTAAATAAAAGATACCTTTTGGGGACTTGAGTTACAGAGCTCGTATCAGGAGCTTGAGACACCATCATGGTGTCTTTATCGACTGGCGTTGTTTAGGCCCTCACACAACCCGTCACGTGACCCGTCATGTGACCAGAGAGTTGTTTGTTTGGAGAGGAGAGCTTTGGAGAATTTTTTTTTGTTAAGGTTCACCAGTTCACTTGTCCTATTTGTCTGAAAGTTGCCATGGGTGGCAGGCTAAAGAAAAAAGATGCAAAGAGAAAGGAACTAGCAGGTTCTGTGGTTTTGGCCCTCCTGCTGTGCATGTTTCATATCAGAAAAACCTCAATTTTAAAGAGCAGTGTTGTAGTCGAGTACTTTTTCCGAGTACGAGTACTGCCAAGTACTTAGGTTACCGAGTACGAGTACAAGTACTTCCGAGTACAAGTTAAGGTCTCCCAGTACGGGTACTTGTACTTCTGAGTACGAGTACGAGTACAAGTACTTCTATTTCTGAATACGGCCATATGCAAATGGTTCATTGTGCGATATTGGCCCAGGCCCAGTCAGACCCATATTCAGACCCACTCACGGCTGGCCGAAAAATGTGTTTGTCCAGCAGACATGCACAGAGAAAAATCAGGAAATTTGATTTCTGTGCAAGCCAATTAACCATTTCCAACTGAAAGTATCGATAATAATATAAAGCTGTGGTAAAGTCAAGCTACCATACCATTTTTTTTTTTCGAGTACTGCTATTCGAGTACCAGTACTTTGATGATCGAGTACAATTTTGACATGCCAAGTACGAGTACTTTGCTGCCCAAGTACGAGTACCATTATTTGGAGTACGAGTACTTTGACATTCGAGTACGAGTACTCCAAAAAAGTACTCGAGTACGAGTACCGAGTACGAGTACTACAACACTGTTAAAGAGACCATTAGAACATATTTTGTGCAACTTTCTAATCCTCGTAAATGTATGAAAATTATGTGACATCTTGTTTTTAGTTAATTTGTTTGAAAGTGCTCTTCTTTTCACATTTACAATTGTCCATGCTTTTTATAATATCTGAGGGCGCTGTTGCTGTGATGTCATTTCAGGAAGGCACTGTTCAGCTTAGGGGTTTTCTGTTCAAATTGTGACCTAAAATTTGCTCATTGACAACATTTGTGGGAAAAGTTTGCTCATTGGCTTAGCTGTCTTGCACTGAAACAACAACAAATCACCAAAGAAGAGAAAAGTTACCTCCGAAAAATATCCAAAATTTTGGAAACTTTTGGTACTAAAATAGCTACCGGTATTTGAGGTTTCTGCCTGAAATGTCATCACACTTTTGCGAAAAAAATTTCCAAAATTCTCAAAATGTGTAGTTTCCACTGAGCTAAAACTTCCACAGGTTATAAATGTAGTTATGCACCCTACTTAAAAAAAAATTGAGCAATTTTGTTGCTTCAAACAAACAGAAATGGCACAAAACCACATGATCATTTGTACCTTTAAATTCAGTAGAATAATTGTTTATTTATTTATTTATTTATTATCGGGATATAAACATTAAAAACAAACAGGCCCGAGGATTTGTTGTTTATGATCATGATGTCAGAAGGACCAAGATAAAGCAGATGAGAATGTGCATTTTTTAAAACTCCTGTTTTTCCTCCCAGAATGCCGGCAACGTGCAGCTCTTCATTGACTACGAGAGATCCCACGGCAACTACGTGGTGGATATGGACGGCAATCGATTGCTGGACACATTTGCCCAGATCTCCTCCATACCCATCGGTAATTAGCCTGCAGCTGTGTAGACGTTAGTTGTTTAGGTTGGAAGCCTGTGGCTCTAATGCAGTACGGTAGGGACGAAAATTGCCCACCCAGGCGTAAATCGATACACAAATGCAGTTTCCTTGAAGTTATGATAATCACTTTCAAATAGAATTGTTCTTGAATCTAGGAGAAAATACGGGGTGAGTCAAAAAACCAGAAGCAAAACCCAAAGAAATCTATTTCATATTTTAAAAAATATGTGGCACCAAAATAATTATGACTCGTAAGCCAATTTAATAACCTACTTTTAGATGAAAACAAGTACAACAATTCTTGGATCAATCCATTCAAATTATGTCACCATTTAAATGAAATGACCCTAAAATCTATTTTGTCCGAAAATTCGATTTCACGAATTGTCCTTACAATTGTCTTCAAACATCACCAGCGATAAAACCTCAATTTAAAGGTTATAAATATTCAACTAAGTCCTTTTGAAGTCCCGTCTTTAAAAAAAGGGGGATTTTATAAATCCTATTGTGTAGAGAAATTGAAATAATTGTTTCACCTAAAGCGAATATAAATCATTTGCTTTTGCTGTAATTTTCAGAAATGGATGGAATTGGGGGGTTGGAAATATATAGCAAATACAGTTACACTGACTTTTTTGAGGTTTTGGGTTCGAAAATGCTATAAAAACCAAGAAAAACAATCATTTTCCTGTAGTCTGGTTCCCTGACTCCATATAAGAAGAAACAGAGCAGTTTACATACTTACGGAATTGTAAGATCAGGGAACCAGTCTAGCTGGCTTGTACCCGTTCATAGGTGTGTAATCGATTGCAAACAAGTGCGATGGTCAATTGGGGCCAGTATTTGAAAAAAAGCCAGTTTTTTCCAACGCTGGTCAGCCGACAGTATACCAGGTGCCATGATTTTACAGGATGCTTTACACTGTCATTCACTAACAGTCCAGCAAGGTATTTCAAAATGATTGGGTAGTTTTATTTTTTGATGTTTGCAAATGTTGTATATTCCCTTTAAGACCAAAACAGAAAAAAATACTCGGTCTCTGGTCAGCGCGCGCGTCGATGTGAATCATGCGCGTCAACCTTTTTTCTTTTTCTTAAAATTAACACGGAAGCTATTGCCGCGCCTCCTCAAATTTTTGTACCAAGGAGCACCAAGGAATGGGGAAATTGCACCAAGGCAAATGAAAAAGGGCACCAAGGCAAATTATGGAGGACACCAATGTATCATGAGGACACAAAAAAGCAAAATAGTACCCACCTTGTCTGTACAATACAAAAAAAAAAAGCCACAAAAAAAAATGCGTCGCTGCATCAATTCCGGAACTTCGGTCTGACCAGAGACCGACTATTTTTTTTTTTTTAGCCTAAAAGTAGTTGATTAAATGGGCTTCCAAGTCATAATTGATTTTGGTGCTACATAGTTTTTATTATATGAAATATATTTCTTTGTTTTTGGGTTCCGCTTTTTTTTTTACTCGCCCTGTATACATTGCATGCAGCTCCATTTTAACGTATGCCGGTATTTCCCGTTATTTGGAAAATCTAAAGAAAACAAGTTAATAATTAATGTAAAAAATTGTATTGTGCAAGATTTCTTTAACCTCGGCCGATTTCATGGTGCTGATATAGCATGCAATTTATATTTACAAAGCCTCTGACCTTTGCATGGATCAAAAGCAGTAACCACAGCAAAGAGCACGACATTTATGAGGCATGAAATTTGCAAATACTAGTAATTAATGCAACAATTGACATTGCCATGAGTGTACAAAGTGTACAAGTGTGAGCATGCCCACGCTTTAATTGCATATAATGTTAAATCAAATTTGCCGGCTGTTGTTAGCACAGTGTTTCTGCACAGATTTGGAGCTTTCTAAGCTTCCCTGTGCATTGTATGCGGTGAGAGGAAAAGACAATGGTTTGACAAAATCCCTGAGTGCAGAGTTTGCTCTTTGACCCGAAAGAGTACAGCTATAGAGGCTTTCAACTCCCTGTGAATGAATTCAGTGGGGGACTGTTGGTTTTTTTCACTGGATTTGAAATGTCTTGAATTGTTTCCCCATGATCTGAAGGTTACAACCACCCAGCTATTGTTGATGTCATAAAGGACCCTTCCAACTTGGTAAGTCAGCTTAGAAAATTTTCTTGCTGAGTGGGCCATTCTTCGGTCACGTGTGTGACATAAAATTGGGCTCATTTGATATTTGAAGCTTTACCCCTTGTTAACTACATCTGACATATTACTTCCACTAACTCATCAGGTTAGTACTTTTTACTCCCTATCTCAGAGTATAGTTCCTACTTTCACAAATTGTATCAAAATAAGTAGGAGGGGTCATCAAAGTTTGGTCACGTGTGTGACATCAGACGAAAAAATGTTATCAGGCCCATATCGGAAATTCACACTTTTCTCCAGAGTTCTAAGGACACACACACCCAAACTAATTCTGCTTTAGTTTTACTAAATGGGAATTGTTATATGTTCACATGTGTGACATTTCGATCGGTCACGTGTGTGACATTTTGTAATTAATTTTATGCAAATTTATGCACGGAAAGACCAACTTGTGAAACATCTTAAGAAAATTGCATCTTAACTTATTATACTAGCAACACTTTAGTGAACAACAATCATTTGTATTACATCACATTTAAAAAAAAAATAGTTTGTTTCCAAAAATTAAGTTAGTTTCAATTTCTGAAGAATCGCCCAAGGTGACTCACGTGACATCAGTCAGAAAGCGATATGAATAACAAAGCTTTATTGCTGGTATTATTTTGTTCGCTAAGGAAACCTTGACTGTACTTGGCCAATTCCATGCTTTTGGAAACTTCATGAAATTGGCCGCTGCTGTGAGGCCGCTGCTGGGAGTCATAGCTCAGTGAGTGAGGACGATATAGCTAGGGACCCACTCCAAACCAACTCAGTTCTCACTCAACCCACTCTTCATGTGTAAATGCTCTCCAGATGCCATACAGGGCGAGTCAGAAAAAGCGAACCCAAATGTCAGGGCCTCTGTTTTAGTAAAGTTCTGCATGTAGCACTTCCAGGATATGAAAGCCTAATTCACAAGCTTTCTTTTAGTACAAGAATCATTCAAATCACTCATGTACTTTTAAAGTTACGGAATTTTAAACACAACCACCATTTTAAAGTTCTGTCCACAGATCACAAAAAAAGATGTGCGTTCTTTCAGCAAAACAAAACAATTCACACACATCCCTATGTGATTTGTTTTCATTTTGCTGAAAGAACACTCATACCTTCTGTTGATCGGTGGACAGAACTGTAAAACGGTGGTTGTGTTTAAAATTCCGTAACTTGAAAAGTACATGAGTGATTTGAATGATTCTTGTACTAAAAGAAAGCTTATGAATTGGGCTTTCTTATCCTAGAATTTGGAAGTACTACATGCAGAACTTCCCTAAAACAATGGTCCTGACATTTGGGTTTCTTTTTTTTTTACTCACCCTGTACTTTACATGTAGTACATGTATCCCTGTACAGTAATTGACATTTAAGAAGGCATAATAGGATCATTTGCATTTATCCCAAAGTAAACCAACAAATTGTTATCAATATAATAACGTCTTATTAAAGGGCTCTTTGGGGGTCAAGGACAAAATACTAAAGAATATTACATGTGTTGTGCACACTTGTATGGAAAGAAATGCATAGTACGTACCTAGTAGTATTTTGTAGCTTTACGTGAGGTTACGTGAATTGGTTCAGAGCTAGCTTGGATTAAAGATCCTACTGGTGAAAAAGACCCAGTAAAATGATTCCGTCTGGCTTGCTGTTATGCAGAAGTAATCAAGAAATGTAGGTGATTTCCAACAATCATCCAAATTTTGGAATTATGCTTTTGACTAGAATTGTGTTTTTCAACTGTTTTCTCATATGAAGTGCAATATCATATGGACTGAAACTTCAACAGGTTACTGTAGATTCTCAACATTATTCTATGATCTTTGGATTTTGAGTTGTGTTATTATTAGAAAAACAAACAAAATGTATGGAAAGCAACTGTATGCATTAAGCGTGTAATATATGATTGTCCCCTACCGTAAAAAAGTATGTACGATTGATAAAGGTCCACACTACAGTAGACAGTATGCATGTGTACAGTAGAGGGAAGAGGTATCATCTGTTTGTGGCGATTTCAAATGACACTCAGTTTTAACATGTTGTCCCTTTTTCTTTTTTTTTAAAGTTACATACGGTATTCCCATTCATTTTTAGAAGTGGAAAACTTTCCGGCTGAAAAAAATCATCTGACCAATCATTTTGCATAGTGTTTTGGGATAGATGAGACCGGTAGGATTACAGTTAACAGTGTAAATACAATCCTTGTTTTTTGTGTTTTGTATTTCTGATAACTCCTGTCCAGGTTCACCTTGTTAACAGGCCAGCACTGGGCGTGTTCCCTGGGGCAGACTTTGCCAGCAAACTATCAGAAATCTTGATGTCGGTAAGTTTGGGCATAAAAAAAAAAGTTGTGAAGTTAACCCCTTCAGAAAAAGCACTTATTGGATAAGTGCAGCATTGAGTGTGTATAATCCTGCATTGATTCTACCAAAGGTTTTTACTTGTGACTGGGCATTGTCAATTGACTTGTGAGAAATTGTACGCACATGTCCTTGACCTTTTGAATAATTGTGACTGGACTTGTGGTGATGGATTTCAAATACGGTTGGCCATTACATGTCCTTGTGCTGACTTGACCAATTTTACAGGACTACGTGCGTTTTGGGTGTGGCATAGGGTGGCACCTTGAAAAATAGACTTTCAAATTGAAATGATGATCTTCCAACAATTACATTATTATAGCTTTCCTATGAGACATTGAAAGAAAACAATCGGCTCATGATAAGAAATCAATTAATTTGTGTCAACTTTTGCATTAAGAGCGGGATGCTCCTAGTTTGTTCTGAAGCCAGTGTAGGACCTAGAGTGCGCATGCGTTTTTGCAATGGTGCGGTTTATGAACAATAATTTCAACAGCTGTATACAGACTAAGTGCATGTGTGTGCATGTGGGTGTACCTACATGTGCATGTGTATACACGGTACATATACACAGTGTCGTATAAAACAGGACTTGGAAAACTACAGGCTTGCGATCCAGCGAGACGAAAAGATGCAAAAGTAGCAGAGATTCTGATAGAGGCGTGTGAAGCAGGCAAGCCAGCCTGGCTGCACGTACATGTACGTAGGCCTACTATGATTGCGGAGCAGTGTCGCGAACTGGCCCGGCGATCATCCTATAGCTATGGTAGGATCGGCGGACCAGGCGTATACAAAACACATGATTCCAAAATTAACATACATAATGTTTGAGCTGCAACGTCACTAGATAAGACTATTTATAGCATTTCGCTCAAAATTTTTTGAACTGGAGCGCCATTTAAAACCACTTTTTAAAACTGTATAAAGGCCTGCAAAACAAACCAGTATATATAGTATTTACATGGCATTATATTTCGTTAAACTTCGTTCGGAAAAGAAAATCTTTGAAAAAGCATGTATAAACCGACTTTAAAGAGATGCATTCTCAGGCTATTTTGGGGTTTCATCCCGAAAAAAAGATTCCTATTCTGAATTGCTATTTTCCTTGCAATACAAAAGTTATTCACTTTGGATTGAGACATTGATAAAAAAAATTCCCATATTTTGTTATTGAATTATTACTTCCCAATTTGGAATTATTGGCTGCCAGATAACAATTCCGGTTCTCATGGTGTAGGCTGGTGCCGGCCCCAATGTCAGTATCGATAATGTGCAGACCAGGAGCCAGTCTGCTCCCAAAGCAGATCTGTTTGTGCCCAAAACAAAACAAAAAAAAATTCCAGAGGTTTGCAAACATCCAAAAAAGGAAAAAGGAAGGTTTTTGGGGGTTGGAATAAAACATATTAGTTAAAATTTTATTACTAAAAAAAAAATTGTGCAACTTTAAATAAGCTAATGAAGTATGTGGGTTTATACAGGAAGGTCTCAGGCCAACTTAATACAGTGGAACGCCGCTATAACGAACATCGCGGGATCCACAGAAAATGTTCGTAATAGTGATCGTTCGGTATAGCGATTTTAAGCTGCCGATGCTCCGGTACTGACTTTTCATTTGTTTTCAATAAATGGCGCCCTTCATAACTTCACCCTGCATGCCCTGGTAGTTACTGAAAGACGACTTCGAACACGTGCTGACTATTGAATTATGTAATTACACAGTTTGGAGCTGACTACCTACATCGATGGGTGGCTTTCCCCTTCTATGCCTTGGGGAAATAATAGCCACTTGTCGCTCTTCTGTTGACAGTTTTCAACAACAGTGTTCGGTTGGTTTTGTACACAAAAATCAGGAGCCAAGGACGATGTTTGGTATAGCTGAATGTTCCGTATAGCGATGTTCGGTATAACGACGTTCCACTGTAGGTCTATGCTTGTGGAAGACCCAAGTGCTGAGATTTGGGACCTTTTCCCATACATTCTTACAGTGGATAGATGATTGAGTAAAAACTTAAACACAGAATGAGGCTGAAATGTACACTTTTTCCTTCTTTTTTGTTTTAAGGTTGCCCCCAAAGGATTGAATGGCGTGCAGACCATGATGTGTGGCACATGCAGCAATGAGAACGCTATCAAGCAGGCTCTGATTTGGTACCGGGTAGGTCAAACAAAAAGAATTGTAACAAACATGGTCCTATAATGTTCACTTATTTAAGAAGATGTTCCCTGGAGGAATGCTATCAGTCTAAACCTAGAAAACTCAGAGTCAATGTGAAGAATTATTTGATATTATATAATCAGAATTTATACGTACGAACAGACTGGACATTTGTCACAAAATGTCTGTCCCTGTTCGTACGTAACCCTAATCACATCATAAATTTGAAGCCAGTGTGGAAACTGATATATTTTTGTTTGATAACAATGTAAAATGGGTTGGTAATGTCACTGGAAGTACCTATTAGAAATTGAATTTGTCTTAAGCACCCTCTTCCTTGCAGTGTGTCTGTCCATGTTACATATGTATCACAAAGAAAAGATGCCTGTTATTTTCTCCCCAAAAAAGATAACATCTTTTGTCTTGTCTTGTCTTAGTCAATTTCAACTTAGCAAGGTATAGGAAAATGCAACATATGCTCTATATGCAACATCCATAAACTTATCTAATTGGCCCACTAGTGTGGAATTGCCCATTTGTATATTTCAGGTCAGTAGTCAGAAAGCAGTGTGCAGCAGTTTTATTCATTTTGAATTGTCAGAAACCTGTAAGTTTTATATTATTTTGTGATTAGACCCAGAAAAGGGGAGGACCGCCCACCCAGGAGGAACTGGGGTCATGCAACACTGGCCAGGTGGGTTGTACATGTATATCGCTCAACCAAACAAAGAATCATTGTATGTGTATTAACTGCATGAATGCACTAGTTGCAGTGGGGACAATGTTAAATTTGTCAAAAGATTGTCCTTTCTGGGCAATACAATCTCGTATCGACTGTCAAAAATGCAGCTGTTTACGTAGTACAGTGGTGATGCATTGATGTGTAGAGTGATGGTGCAGTTGAGCGGGGAGTGCCATTTGTCACTAAGGGATGTGAACAACCTTTTCAGGCAATTGTAACCAGGCATGCAACTTTTCCTCGGATCCGCTGATTTCCTCGTTTTTCACTTCTCGTGAATGCCATTACAAATTGAAAAACACTGTGCAAAGTCTTCTGCGGTTCCTCGTTTTTCCTAAATTCCCAGTTGCACGCCTGTGTAACTATAGTTAGTTTGCAGTCTGCACTTGGAGATAAATAGGGCAGTTGAAATGTGCACAACCTTTTCGGGCAATTGTAACTAAGTTCACAGATGCAGACTGCAAACTCAGCTACAATTTTCTGAAAAGTTTGTTCATATTTGAACTCCCTTATTTGTCCCCATGTGACAAATATGTCACTCAATTGCACCATAACTTATACATCAGTGGATTACCATTGTACTACATATTCAGCTGGGTTTTTTTTTTTGAAGTTTCGTTTTGTGTGAATTAGAAAAAGAAGGGTAGAAATGTAGGTCGCCGCTATTGGGGCCATAAAAACAACATGATCTTGCAAATTTTCCAAATATTATTAATTTTCCAAATATTTCCACGCCGCTTTCCTCCCCCCTAAAAAAGCAAACCACCGACCAAGTAAAACATTTTCCTTGATCCATGAAAGAACATTGACACCTAGAACTGAAAAAAAAGAAGTGAGACACTAATCCCCCGAAAAATATGTTTTTGAAACCTTTTTCAGGCATGCAACTTTTCCTCGGATCTGCTGATTTCCTCGGTTTTTACTGCTCATGAATGCCATTAGAAAATGGAAAATACTGTACAAAGTCTTGTTTGGTTTGGAGTTTCCTTGTTTTTTTCCCTTCTAAATTCCCAGTTGCATGCCTGCTTTTTAGGGTTAAGTAAGGCCTTTCTATCATGTTGTGGCAAATCGTATCATTGATAGAGGGAGGGTCTGTTTCATACTTGCCGCTCAGATCTGCTCTGATGACTTGGTAATGTTTGTCATTGTTCAAGGCACTTTGGGAAAGGCACTTTTACACTCATTGCTTCTCTCCACCCAGGAGTAAAGGGTGCCTGTGAGGGCAGAGATGGTTATTGTGATTGAATTAGCTTCCTTGCGCCTAACAGGCAGAATCAAGCTGTATATATACTCCCCAGGGAGCTGAGATGGTATTTGGAATGTTTAACTGGCCCAATGATCAGGGGTAATAATAATGTAAAGCGCTTTGATCTTAGTTAAAAGCGCTTTATAAGAACCTGTTATTATTGACGTGCGACAGCTTGTGACTGACAGCTTATGATTGACTTGTGATGACATATGATTGACATGTCATGACTTGCGATCGACATGTGATAAACTGAATACAACTCAACAGTAGTGGAATCCTGCGTTCCATAAAAGGAACTTTATGTCACACTTCATCTATTTTGTATGTGGCAGGAACCAGGCTGCCCTCCGTACACCGTACTATCCTTTGATGGAGCTTTCCATGGACGAACCCTCGGTAAGTTATTTGTTAACATTGACTCTATCTGACATTGTGTTTGTAATATCAATGGTCTTCGTGCACAAGTACATGTACCCCCGCAACGATAAGAAAGGGATAGTCGGTAAGAAAGGGATAGTCGGGCAGACAACTGGGAGAGACATTCAAACGCACTGCTGACGCCGCCTGACGCTTAACGAAGACGCTATGGCTTTGTGCACATTCAGAATAAAATTAGTAATGCGTACTTCGCGCTGAACGCGCGCAGACCAGTACATGCAAGCGATGTGTCCCATCCACAGAGCTCTCGAAATTGATAAAAATGCACCCTCTCTTCATGCACGGATCCTACATGACTCTTGAGGGCGGTATCATAAGTCCGACGCCTCATAAGTCCGAAATTTTGGACTTAAGAGGCGTCGGACTTATGAGGCATAACATTTATTTATTCCGCCTCATAGGTCCAACGCCTCATAAGTCCGACGTCAGAAAAATGAGGCATTTAATCTGTCGGACTTACGAGGCGTCGGAGCTATGAGGCGTCGGACTTATGAGGCGTCGGACCTATGAGGCGTCAGGCTTATGGGCTTTTATTTGGTTGAGGGATGCGATTTTGTCGGACTTATGAGGCGTCGGACCTATGAGGCGTCGGACTTATGAGCGGACCCCACTCTTGAAACTTAAACAGTATTACCATAACACTTTGAGACAGTTTGATGCACAAATATATAATAAAAAAACCTGAACTACAAACATGTACACAATTAGAAATGAAAACACAGGTGGAAATAGAAGGTCAAAGGCACATTTTGGGGATTTCAGAAAATCAATTGTATGGCCCTCTTTGAAGGTAGAGTATATTATTTGTCATTTGTGCATTTTTTTTTCGTTTGAAGCAACAAAAGTGTTCAAAAAACTTTTCACGGCTTCGCCAAATTAAAAATACTAAAGGAAATTTCCAAAAATGCCTCTTTAGACGTCTTTATTGTTTTCTACAAAATGACAGCATGCCAGAAAGAATAACTGCACAGGGAGTTTAGTGCCACTATTATCTTGAAACCAAGTATGCTTTTCAACAACATTTCATCAGCTCCTTTTTGGATAGCTGCAAATATATTCTCTACCTTTAATACACTTTATTTGTAACTTACGTACAGTAAAGTAGCCAACTTTTTAAGGGATGGACATACCTTAATAACCCAATAATCACCCAAAGCCCCCTCTCCCCCCCCCCAAAGAAAATGCTTGTTACTCTCTGTACCACCTAAAACCTCCCTAGATTTATGAAGGAATAAATACAGGGTGATTAAAAAAATAGGACACCCACATTTGACAGCAATTTTCACCTATTTTTAAAAATTATTTTTAACTTTCGATTAGTAGCTATTAAAGTACTGGCCTTTAAGCAAATGTGACAAAAAAATCGTTGCATTTGCACATTTTGTCGTTGAGCTATGCTAATTTGAACATTTCATGAGTGAAACCTGTTTGTCCACGGAGGTATACATTCCCTTCGCTTGACTGAGCTCAGCTACCGGAGCTTTATTTGAAAGGGCATGACATTGATTGTTGTGTTATGCAACAATGAACTTAAGCTGACAGCTCATTGAGTAGATGATCTTAACACTGACATGAATAATAATTGGACAGCTTCAACAAAAGTTACTGGGGCAAAATATATTTTGGTGTGAAGGTTCTTTAATTTTTATGAACTACAAAAACGTCCAATTCACATAGAATAACCCGTGGACAAGACTGATTTTGGTGACTTGTATTCAAATTAGCATAATATCACTTTTTTTGTGACTTTTACTAAGCTTTTTTCACCATGCATGGTTAAAGACCTATACTTTACTACTATGTAAAAAAAATGTTTAAAATAAGTTCATTAAGTAGGTGATAATTGCTGTCAAAAGTGGGTGTCCTTTTTTTTTAACCACCCTGTACAATGTAATACAATGTATCACATGTGCTAATGACCTATCTCTGTTGACCAGGCTGCCTGACTCTGACCCATTCCAAGCCGATGTTCCGTGTGGACATCCCCACTATGAATAACTGGCCGGTGGCCCCCTTCCCAAGGCTGAAGTACCCCTTGGAGGAGTACACGACCGAGAATAAAGCTGAGGAAGAAAGGTGTCTCAAAGCGGTAGGTCTATGTCCATGTTTGACCCTGTCCATTAGTAGTCTGACTCTGAGGAATATAGGGCGAGTCAAAAAAAAGCGAAACCCAAATGTCGGGACCATTGTTTTAGTGAAGTTCTGCATGTAGCCCTTTCAAAATCTAGGATACGAAAGTCCAATTCATAGGCTTTCTTTTAGTACAAGAATCATTCAAATCACTCATGTACTTTTCAAGTTACGGACTTTTAAACACGACCACCGTTTTGAAGTTCTGTCCACGGATCACAAGAAGGTATTGTTCTTTCAGCAAAAACAAGTCACATAGGGATGTGTGTGAATTGTTTTTGTTTTGCTGAAAGAACGCACACCTTTTTTGGTGATCCGTGGACAGAACTTTAAAACGGTATTGTGTTTAAAATTTAATGAATTGGGCTTTCATATCCTAGATTTTCAAAGAACTACATGCAGAACTTCACTAAAACAAGAGTCCCGACATTTGGGTTTCGCTTTTTTTGACTCACCCTGTATATGTTTACGTGTGCAGAGCCACATGACAATGTGTGATGTATTTTAGCATGCACATTTTTGCGACCCTCACACGTCAGCCAATCAGTGCCGCCTTAAGAAGTTCTGACGTCATTTGGAGCAAAAACAGGGCCAAAGCTGTTGATTGGTCAATAGCTGGCATTTTTTTTATCCGTACAACATTAGGTTAATACCGAAGACACGATAGAAGGTGCCCGCTAAATGGTCCGAATCTGGGGGTAAACACACAGTGTTGATTTGCATAATCTGAACACATATAGAAGCTTGCCGCGCAAGCTTTTATTCCATAGACTAACCATTGGAGGGATGAAGCAAATATAGTATTGGCAAAACTGAAATATTTTTGGAATCAAATAATCAGACAAACCAAGGGAAACTGACTGGTTGCAATTATAAATCTAAAAATTAATGTGGCCTGACGTTGCGAACTTAGCAAGTTCTTCTTCAGAGGCTAAACCATTTTCGTAATAAAGTTCTGTATGTAGCACTTTCAAAATCTAGGATATGAAAGCCCAATTCATAAGCTTTCTTTTAGTTCAAGAATCATTTAAATCACTCCTGTACTTTTCAAGTTACGGAATTTGAAACACAACCACCGTTTTGAAGTTCTGTCCGCGGATCACAGAAAAAGGTGTGTGTTCTTTCAGCAAAATGAGACAATACACATGCATCCCCATCTGACTTGTTTTCGTTTTGCCGAAAGAAAATTACTTTTTTTCTTGGTTGCAATTATAATAACATTGGACCAAAGAAATTGAGGTTCAACCTGCTACCTCTAGAACTCTGTATCCTCTCTGAGTGATCTCTGTTTGATATTTCGTGACTTTGAGTGTGATCCCTGTCTACATGGCATATATGGGTTTTTGGCTTCTGATAATTATAGTATAATTATAGCACCCTTTGAACAAAGTTATTTGACAAGTTGAAAAACTGCCAACATACAGGGTGAGTAATAAAAAAAGAAACCCAAATGACGGGACCATTTTCTTAATAAAGTTCTGTATGTAGCACTTTCAAAATCTAGGATATGAAAGCCCTATTCATAAGCTTTCTTTTAGTACAAGAATCATTCAAATCACTCATGTACTTCTAAAGTTACGGAATTCGAAATACAACCACCGTTTTAAAGTTCTGTCCGCGGATCACAAAAAAAGGTGTGTGTTCTTTCAGCAAAATGAGACAATACACATGCATCCCCATCTGACTTGTTTTCGTTTTGCCGAAAGAACACTTACCTTTTGTGTAATTGTTCTTAATTTAGATTCTGAATCCGATGTCACAATGCAGTTACACAGTGCGAATTGACCAATTAGATCATGATTTTTGGTCAGGTGACCGAGGTAGCCTGGTCAGGTGACCGAGGTAGCTTGGTCAGGTGACCGAGGTAGCTTGGTCAGGTGACCGAGGTAGCCTGGTCAGGTGACCAAGGTAGCTTGGTCTAACTGTTAGAAATTGACACTAACCAAATGGCTTATGTCCACCTGCATTCTCTCCCCTCCCTCAAAATATACATGTGTGTGGGAAAAGCCGCCCAATATTATCATTTATGAACCGGAGAAGTGTAAACCTGCTTAATATGCCTGTCTGTTGTATTGTATTGTATTGGGAGTCTTTATATTTTTGGACCAGTTTTGCAGGATTCATTTCAACATTGCTTCTACCACAGATCCTAGACACCAGGATAAACGACTGTTCTGAGCTCTAGTACAAAATGCACTGAGCGGACTTGCCTTAATTGGTAAGACGCGTGATAACGGGCATTAATACCCGTTGGCGCCTAATCGCGAATTTTCCAGGTGTCCTATTGTGTTGGGTTTTTGCAAGACATCTAAAACGGAAATATTCATGTGACAGGGGGAACACAGGATCTTCAAGTTTAGATGGAAAATATACTGTTTTTATTCCTCATCAGTGGCCGCATGGCAGCAAAGCGCAGCCAGCTCTGTAAAACTTTCTTTAAATTACAAGACTTTACAACATGTGTGTGCTCTTGTTGGTGGCTAATTTCAAAACTGAACTGAAGAAAGCTAAACCACAGGATGTTGGCCAGTGCCTCACATTCCTGGGCAAACCACACAGGGATTATGAATAAACAGAGCTAAAAAGGGGGTGATAAAACAAAGTAACTAGTGTAGAAAAGCTAGAGTCTAATGAATAATAATAAGGTACATGTAGTCAGGCCTCCTGCCTGGAGGTAATTACTTTTCCAGAAACTTGGACATGTGGAATGTGTGGCCGACCCACCCAGGGCCAAAGGACAGCTTTTCTCATGGTGGTTCTTAATAAATGAACAAAAATATAACATGTACATAAAACAATGTAGATAATAATAATTTTAATACTTGGAAAATGCATAAACATGAAACCAATTCAAAACTTGTGGAAAAGCAATTCCATGTGCCGACTAATGGGTTACAAAACATTAATAAAACTTTCAAAAGAGATAGGAAAAGTAAAGGTGCCACAAAATATATGGTTGAAATATGCTTCAAATATTTCACCGGTTACATTTCTCCACTGCTAAATTGTTGGGTTCCACACCAACAACACGTGTGAAAATTATTTTTTTCTGAGGATAAATGTGTCTAAATACCAATCAGAAAGGATGAAGTAAACTAAAAACTAAATATTATTCAATTACTTGATGAAACTACAAACTAGCTAACATAATACAAAATAAGAAAACGAAAGCAAGATAAACCCAATTTGCAAAATTGATGTTATGTTGAAAAACTATAACTATGGGCACATGATGGGAGTACAGTCCAGTTTATTTTTCCTGCATTATGAAGGGCGGAGTTGAAATGTTCAGTGTTCATGTGGGACGGTGTCTCCACTGCTTGTCCAGGTCCTGGGTGTATTGGGAGGATGGGTTGACTGTGAAGGGATGGCGGCTACACATGATGTACTCATGGGGGATGGGGTCTCCACTGCTTGTCAGAGTCCGGGGTTGTGTTGAAGACTGGGGAAAACGACGGTGATGGGGGTGGGGTTACTCATGTACTCTCATATCATGGGGATGGGGTCTCCACTGCTTGTCGGAGTCCTGGGCTGTGTTGAAGACTGGGGAAAACGACGGTGATGGGGTTCCTCCATGGGTGATGGGGATGGGGTCTCCACTGCTTGTGAGTGTCCTGGGCTATGTTGAAGACTGGGCTGGATCATGCATCAGAAACAGGGGGTATATATATAGCAGCAAACATCAAGATGGGTAACATAAACAGCGCACCTCTCAGTTCTCTCTCTTTATGGCGGGTATCAGTGAAGTAACTTCAGCTTCCCAAGGAGGGAATTTTGGAGACAGTTAACCAGAGTAGATGTTGGGGCCCCGAACTACTTCTCAGGTAGACCCAGCTACATGACTGCAAAAGTTGATCCCTTGACGGGTCAGTTCAACCTTTAGGTGCACCCCCATGTAGATGGTTCCCAACACTAACCGTACCTAGCTGCCTCGATCACCGCTTGCTGCAGTTGTGCTTAGAACTCCACACTCCAGCCATCTCTCCATCGACGTTCTGAGCCAGGTTGCTGTCCAAACAATGGGGGCAGGATGACGCAAGCTGCATCACATGGCGATGTCTGGGCCCCGAACTACTTCTCAGGTAGACCCAAGCTACACGGCTGCAAAAGCTGAATCCCTTGACGGGCTGGTTCAGCTTCAATGCACCCTCCGTGTAGATGGTTCCAGACATCCACACTTGTCCCCACTGCGCTGGGCGTCGCTCTCCATCCAGCTTTCTGCTGCATCTCTTCCTCAATCATGATGATGAATTTCTGCCTCTCTTCCACTTCCAGCACTTGGTTTCTCTCTGCAGTGGTCCCCATGTTTCATGAAAGTCTCGACGGTGCTTTATCAATGATCATGTCCCTGACATTTCTCCATCACTGCAGCGCTGGCCACAGTGCCAGCTAGCCACTGAAAAACAGTAAAACTTGATCCTGTCTACGACGCTTGTGACAGGGGGAACACAGGATCTTCAAGTTTAGATGGAAAATATACTGTTTTTATTCCTCATCAGTGGCCGCATGGCAGCAAAGCGCAGCCAGCGCTGTAAAACTTTCTTTAAATTACAAGACTTTACAACATGTGTGTGCTCTTGTTGGTGGCTAATATCAAAACTGAACTGAAGAAAGCTAAACCACAGGATGTTGGCCAGTGCCTCACATTCCTGGGCAAACCACACAGGGATTATGAATAAACAGAGCTAAAAAGGGGGTGATAAAACAAAGCAACTACATTCATAAAACTGTAAGCAAAACTACTCCTTATTTAAGATTTAATTGTTCCAAAATTGTTTAAAAATAAACACTTCAGGATATAACAGATGGTATTGTGCAGTTTTTGTCATCATAGATGAAGTATTTACCCGAGAAATAAACGTCAAATTTCGAGTAGAACACCGTTTACCCAAATTTCGTTTTTAATTACGCTTTTATTTAAAAGTTTTAGAGAGATAAGATGCCGAACCGATGAAACAAAAGCGACATTTCATTGTTCATCTTAAAGCTAAAGATATTGTGCTCGGCATTACCATGGTTATGTAGTTATCACTTATCAGAATTCAATAATAAAGACCAAAAACGTAGACTCATGAATATTCAAAAATATAATTCGCTGGCTTGACAGACTTCGACACCAGATCGGGCGCAGAGCCTTGCAAATCTGACAGCCACCGCGCGCAGTGGTCTTTGTTAAAAAGTATTCATGGTATTTGCCACCAGTACGGGCCGTTATCACGCGTCTAACCAGGAGTTGGGCCGAGTCGTTAATCCTTGTGTGCAGGATCCGTGATTCTATCCAGACCTTAGGGATAGGATATGAAGCAAATCATAGAGGCACTTCATTTTTTTTCTTCCAGGTGGCAGAAATTATGGAGAAAGGTCAGGCAGGGGGCCGTGATGTGGCAGCTATGATCGTTGAGCCCATCCAATCAGAGGGGGGAGACCATCACGCAAGCCCGTACTTCTTCCAGCAGCTGCAGCAGATCTGTAAACAGGTCAGTGAATACACCCATCTGTTAAACCCCGCCCACAACGCACACAGGCGACAACACACGCACTGCTCAAATGCCACACTGTGTGTTCCAGACCTGCGCATCTTATACCAAAATATATGCATGTAAGACTGCTCACTACTTGGTTCCACTGTCATTTGGGCGGAGCATGCTGTTCGGGGTGTTGGGTCCCTCCGGTTCTTTTCAGAGCCACACGAGCTCACGGGGGAGATTTGTTCACGTGGTGCTACCGCAGACTTATCTTGTTTTAGTATCTTTCCACCATGCAAACCTTCTATTCTCACAGTACAGGTACACAGTAAATTGACATATCTTACTTGCCTACGGACAGATGGTATAACTTAATTTTTTTTTTTTTTATTTATTGTATTGATATATGTATTATTGTATTTGTGTAGTTTTGACATTCATGCTTTTTATATGTTTTAAACCAAATAACGTGTAAAAAGGCCATGGAATTTCCCGCAATGGGATAATAAAGTTGTATTGTACTGTATTGTATTGTATTGTCTCTGAAAAATTAAGGCCTATAAAGAAAAAATATCAGGTGATTTAAATGTTTTGATTTTACTTGTAATTAATGGATTAGTCTGACTTTGAGAATCAATTTCCAAACTAGTTTGGCCTTAAAAACGTCACGATTACCCATCTCACACTACACACACAAGCTTTGGTAGGTGGGCCGTCACAACGTTATTGGGAAGTTTTTTATTGTTAGGCAAATTAGGACCGAGTTGTGGGGACTTTCTGCTGTCCCCAGTGTCTTCGGTCCCCATAGTACCATTGGAAAACTTGTGTGTAGTCCCCACAACTATGGAACAAGTATGTGTGGACGGGTGCAAGGTGGAGACCGTTCACCTTTATTCTTGAACTTTCCAGTTCTGGGGTATTGAGCGCCTTATTTGACAAAACCTGTTTTGTTAAACACTACAACATTTTGAATTTGTTTTGGTTCCCTCCGTGTCGTTCCTCAGTTTGGCACGGTCTTCATTGTCGACGAGGTTCAGACTGGCTGTTGCACCACGGGACATTTCTGGGCCAGCGATTCGTGGAATCTGCCCGAACCTCCCGACTTCCTGGTCTTCAGCAAGAAGATGCAGACTGGCGGATACTACTTCCAGGATAAGTTCTCCGTGGCTCAGGTGAGACTTGGGACACCGGGTCCGAATAACTTGTAGTGGAGACTAGTCTTCCAAATGGCAGGCTTTCCGGCCACTGTAGAAATCAGGGAAAACCATTTTTGTCCAGTCGGGGAAAACTTTTGGAGAAAACACCAAAAATCAGGGTAACCCTCGTAGAATTTCTCCAGCAGAATCCTATTTTATTCCTATTTACAATAGGTTTTTACCTATTTTCTCCTAGAAAATAGGTAACAAATATATTTTATTCCTATCACATCAGAATACGTACGTACATATTCACTATTTTATCTCTATATTTCAAAGTGCATTCTATTTTTTGACTGTTTTTGGAGACTTCGAAATTCATGAGTTCCACAGGCTATTTTTTTTTTATTTTGTGGGATTAGAATATTTCAGAAATCCATGAACTATTTTGTTCCTATTTTGTGGGACATAGAATATTTCAGAAATCCATGGACTATTTTGTTCCTATTTTGTGGACTGTACCCATGCTCCAAACAACACAATCTGAATGACAAACATTTTAGTCGCCTGTCTTTTAGAAGTGACCTTGCTTAGTTTATAAACTCAGGGAACTTGACAGTGACCCAGAAGGGCCAGGTTTTCACCAGTTTGGCGTATGTGCGTCTTGTGCCATATGTCCGAGTTGTGTCCACTGACCGACTAGTTATGGTGACTTTTTAGTGTTTCACTGTTTTTATGCAGTGTTAATATTACACACCTCTACAGACAATAACAATTGGCTGTGCTATACCACCTTTGACTTCCCAACAACCTTGTGAAAGTTAAAATATTTCTCATAGAATTCAGGAAAATTTATAAAGGGAAATATCAGGGAAACTTGGGGAGATTTGTTTTCATAAAGTGCTCGGAACCCTAAACGGGGATCAGAATCCCATCATTGCTCACTCTGCAAGATTTCTTCAAATGGTAGGTTCAAACCCAGAAAAAAAGTTAGCAAAATTAGACTGACATTCAGTGGAACTCTTCAAGTGTTGGTTTGAACCTATCATTTTGGTGAATAATGAATAAATAAATGTGGGGGGCTCATCGTCGTTACATGCAGCAGAAGCTGATTTACGAAGGACGCAGCTACAACGGGGTCAAGCCGGAGGCATGTAAAGACACCTCAGGCAGCCACCGTACCACCCGTGTCTTACCTTGAAGCACGGCCAGATCAAAACGGTTGATTTTTGCGGAGGGAGGAAAACCGGAGAACCCGGAGGAATACCCTGGTGGCACAGGAGAGAATCAACGATACGAACAGCTCCACTCCCATACGACCTGAGCCGGGAATCAATCAGGGGCCAGAGCGGTGAGAGGCAAGTGCTTTACGCACTGTGCCACCCATGCCACCCATTGATACAGTGCTTGACTCATCTGTTTTGCCAAGGCTTCAGGGTTCGAACCCTGCCATTGTATTAATGGTTCAGTTGCTTTGGCTAGCTCTTCCAAAAGTTGCATCCAAACCCAGCACTGCATAGCCTTGTTTAATACTTGGACTGATTTTTTCAAATTTTCGGGTTCGATTCCAACCATTGTTTAAAATGGCCCACTCACCCTCTGAGACAGAGTTCAAAATGTGAGCTCGCATCAAAATCTTTGTCTTCAACAGCCGCCATATATGGGTGCAAATTTAATGCAATCGTCAGCAATCCAGGTCCCATCAAAGCTATCTTGTGTGGCCACCACAGAAAAAAAATCCCTTCTTGATAAACAGAGATGCCACTTTTACGGTTTTAGCCGGAATTCCTTTTTGATTTTTTTAATCTCACAAAATTCTGGGGTTTTTTTGGGCCGTCAAACTAAACTGGAAAAAAAAGAGAAATTTTTTTTTACCTCATTAGCGCTCTTGAGTTGTGTACATTTAAGCGTATGCACGGCACAACGTTGCTTTGTTCGTTGAAGTAGTCTTAAAAACAAGGCTTTGTTGTTACCGAGCCTGCATGCCAAATAGGAGGCCAACCTACTTGCAGTATTCAACGGCGCCTCGCACATGCTTCACCGCGTGCAGGCGTGTTGTGTGCTCAGCACACAGAGCATTCAGCCTGGAAATCAAGTCTATCATTTCAATTATCGGTGATTTCCAATTGCAGTGGTATATGTGAATACAAAAATTGTGCATGTTTCGTGTCAAATACGTTGGAAATTCGGGAAGGCAGAATATATAATAAGAATTACAAAAAGTCAAAGTGATTGAACGAACTGACGGCTTAACGGCCAAAGAAGCAAAAATAAAACAAACAAGAGAAAGATGACAACAGGGACTTTGTTTTCACAAAAAATTAAAATTCCGTTTTTTCAAGCAGATGTTCTGGGGTTTTTTTTCAAGCAGACCCAGTTCCGTTATTTTTTTCAAGCAGACCCTGTGGCATCTCTGAATAAAACACTCTACCTTTCTGTCAATGACATGTTTTCTTGGGGGTGGGGAGAACATTTTCTTTGGAAAATGTTAGGAGTGTGCTTTCACAGGTAATTTTGGAGCCGGCTAACAGTTAACATTTGTACCATAACAGTCAATTACTTGCAGACCCATAATTAACAGGAAAACATCAGACCGGGAAGATACATTTGTCTTGCTGCGCGCATCCCAACCAGCAGTAATTACCACCCCTCAGATAACCAAATTTTAATTTAAACCCGCCACAGACTCTCCGTTGGAACCTGCTGGCAAAGGGAAGAATTTGTTAATTATATTTTGAAATTAGCAGTGTAGGACTGGTACCGAATACCAAATTACCCGGCCTCAAATGCTATCATTCGGAAGAAAACAACCATTGAAGGTGGTTTCAGAAAGTGTGCCTACGGCCACATTTTTTTACGTGCATTAGAATATGAAATCCAGTAACAAGACCCCAAAAATTGTGCATATATATTTTATTTGGTTTCTCACAATCTATGGTATATTATCGACTGAAAATTCATCAAGTAAATTGTTATGCACCCTTCTTACAATTTTGAGCAATTTGTTGCTTCAAACGGGGGAAAAAATGAACAAAAATCAAATGATCCTATGAACTTTAACTGCCGTTGTGGGTCAAGTATCAGGTACCTTTGTATCAGTCCCAGCCCTAGAAGATGTGTGACTTTCATTTTCTGTGACCCCCTTTTTTTTTTCCATCTTTGTTGTCGACAGCCGGGTCGAATCTTCAACACCTGGATGGGCGATCCTCCCAGATTGCTGATCCTAGGAGCTATCCTGGACGTCATCCAGAAGCAGAATCTGCTTGACGTGGCCAGAGAATCTGGGGAGGTCTTGATGGAAGGACTGCGCAGTCTTCAGGTCAATCAATTTTTTATTTTTATTTTTTTTTTAAATATTGTTTTGGACGGTTTGGCTGGTTCATCTAGTTTTGAATCAAAACAGATTCAAAGTCAAATGTTATTATTTAACCACTTCACGCCGGATTATTTTTTTGCCAAAAATTTCGATTTTTGCAAAAGGCCAAATTTTACAGCCAACTTCTGATATACAGTTAAATGCCACAAATACTGCTTCGCAAGAGTCATTTCAACAGATTTTGTACGATATTTCTTGCCGAAAACTCAATACTCCGGGGTGTGCACTGGAGCGTAAATTGTAGAACAATAGGCCGTGCACAGCGGCCAATTCAAGATCAGCACACGGTCTACCTCCACACACATACTGGAATTTGTATCCTTGTAGAGTTTTTTCTTTGTTCTTGTGTACTAAAGTTTTCGAGTTTGAAAGTGTAGTTTCAAAATGCTCCTATTTTAACCAGAGTTAATTTCCTGGGCTGATACTCGGACTTAATATCCCTTACATAAAATACTTCAATTTGCGACGATCAACCCACCTTGGAAATTCCTAGTTTTTGAGTAAAATCCATGTACCGGTATCTATTTCGTGATAACCTTGTGGAGACGTATTTATCTATAGAAATTGCCCTGTGGAGACGTATACAATCTTTTGTTCCCTATTGTGCACATGTCTCCGCAGGGTACCGTGTACCAGATCGCAGACTTCACAGACTTTGTGTGTGTGTACAAAAATTTAAGGCACAAGGGATTATAGCATGTTTAGACGTCACCCGAGGACGAGGCGAGGCAATCCTGACGTCTGAACTTGTCAGCCGTGCCTGCGTATAAAAACTGCTAGTGCGTGTTATCACGTCCTCCGACACAAACTTTTAAGGGGTGGGAGGGCTTAGTTGTGGGGAAGATGTATAATAACCATATTACTTGACATTGGAGTCTTTCCTTAACATTGTTGTCGCATTAGCGACATTTTACTATTGCTTCATGCTAATATATCGTTTTGCAAATTTGAACAAAGAAATTGACTGGAGCGGGGTTTGAACCTGCGACCACCGGATTGCTAATCTGGTGCTCTACCACCTAGTCAGTTTCCCTTAGTCACTTTGTGGTGTTTAGTTTTACATGCTCATTTCTTGACTGTGCAGTAGTTAGCTGTGGGCTGTCAGATAAGTAGAACACTTTTCTGGTTCCGAGAAAATTCTAATAGGGCTGCTTGTCTTTTGGGGAATGATTTTTGTTGTTGTTTTTTGTTAAGACTAAGAAAAGGTTCCATAGCTATATAACTGAACACCGCAAATAAACAAAGTCCACACTCATTGAAGGGGTCGCAATTTTGAATCTGATCGTCTTATGATGGTTATTTATGTAGACCTTTGAGAAATGTTGTTAACTACATTTTGATACCCCGTTTGCTACCAAAGACTGTGAATCGTCCAAAATTGACAACGATTTTGAAAAATGATCTAGTTGAAAAGTTGCAAATGTATAAAAGATTAAGTAATGCTAGTGGAAAATGCGGCCTGTTAAAAAAAATGCTTCACTGCCCGAAACGAACGCCAGGGAATATCCATCGCACCGTTCACACGGTGCTTGTATGCATTGGAGCATGCGGGCTATTCGAATGACCCGCGCTTTATTCGGGCACTGTGCAGCCGATAGGGGCCAACTACGGGAATGTGTGGTTAATTTCTCCCCTCGTAATCTTTTAAATTTGCAAATTTTCCAACTGCCTCATTTTTGGACTTTTTGTTGTTGCGGTGTTTAGTCTGATCAGGATGGTGCTTATTTTATTCACAACTCTTTGTATACTTTCTGAAACTTTATGACCTGCAGGAGAAATACCCAGCGTTGATATCTAAAGCCCGGGGCATGGGCACGTTTGCTGCGTTTGATGGGAAAGACCCTGAGACAACGGCGGCCATTGTGCGCAAGATCAAAAACAAAGGTCCAAAGCTTTTTTCAATGTTGTACTTGCCAAATGATCTTGTTTTGTTCTTTTACGCCATTAGCAACTGCACTAACTCCCTAGCATGATTTACTAGGAACCATACCCATCCTGGCAAATTCCAACACCATAATGGGAAACTGCACACACATATTTCTGACTTTGATTCTGGAGGTGTGCCCAACCCAATGTAAAAGACTGTCAGTTTAGGGGTACTGTACCCATCCTGACAGATTCCAACAAAACATGCTGTGGGGTTTGATGGGTTGAGTTCTGTTAGGGTTCAGGCATGCAACTTGGTCACAGTGTCCAAAAATGTTGTTGTGCTCAATTGATAATTGTGCAGTGATGCGTGGCTGAAATTAAATGAAACTCAAAGGGGTTATAAGGCCAAGGCTTAGGAGTATCTGCAAAATTAAACAGTTATTATGTTCTACTTTTAAGTGCTCTTTCTAATAAATATAATTTCGCGTAAATGCATTTTGTAGCCAATTGGGTGCTTTTCAGGATGAAATGTCCCTTTAAGGGAACTTATAATCAGACTAATGCCAAGTGATCATGATTGGTTAATGGCAATAGTATTTTGTTCTTGTAGGTATTTTGATGGGGATGTGTGGCACGCAGTCAGTCCGTTACCGACCGGCGTTGGTATTCCAACCACACCACGTGGACATGGCACTGGATGCTCTGGACAGCACCCTGGCAGATATGAGCGAATGATTATTCTCAGAGCAATGAATCGGGAATCACAATTGATTGGTCAGTATAGTGGTTGTACAAAAAAAAAGCAGCGGAAATTACAGAAATGCACAAAGACAATAGAGCCTGAAAATAAGAGGTCACGCGGCGAGCTTCCGCAACCCTCGGACATTTTACACTGGGTTGCTCTTTCTCTTGCTATAATTTTTGACAGAATGATTTCTAACCGTAATTACCCCAAGAAACAGTCATGTTGGAATTTTATCTCGATATTTGTCAAAAAAAAATGTTAAAAAATAACTTGGAGATGGGTAAAAAAAAATGAATTTTACTTACGACCTTTCACATCCGGCATTTTCGTTCCTAGGTCTCCTTGTTCGTTCACGTTTGTTTTCACATCGCGTACTTGGGTTAGAATGAAAATGTATAACAATGAGAAGATTTACCTACCTTCAGCCGATGGGTTCTAGATTTAGTCGGGCTGGCTTGAATGCAGTCCTTATCAGCGGTCAATTGAGATTTTTTTGTAAATGCTAATGAGCCCTTCAAGTTTATTCAAAAACATTGAATATCCGAAAGGACATTTGAGGCCTATATTTAAGGTTCAGTTTTCACCCAATGACATAATTTTCATCTTAGTACGAGTACACCGAGTTCCACTAGTCCACATGTATTTTAGATTTTCGAAAGTGAAAGGTCAATTTTTGGCACGATATTTTTCTTTCACGTGAGGCGATTTTTCAGTTTTGATAAATTGAGATGCTAGCAACGATTTTACAGAGGCCTTTTTTGAGGGTGATTTTCGTGAGAAATCAAAAAGGGATGTATCTTGATCAGCAGATTGTCAGCATTCCAGTGTTTCTTATAGTGGCGTTGTACTTACAGAGATCCTCCAACCGTGCTTGATTCTTATATAAAGGATTTATATACAGTATTCTGTAAAGATCCGTGTACAGGGTGGTGCAAAAAGAAGGAAACCCACTTTTGACAGCAATTTTCACCTACTTGATGAGCATATTTCAAAAATTCAATTTAATGGTATTAAAATAGTGATCTTTAAACATGGATGACGAAAAAAATTATTGCAAATGCATATTTCGTCTTTGAGATACGGTAGTTTAAACATTTCATGTGCCAAACCTGTTTGTCCACGGACGGCTTTATTCCATCCGCTTGACTGAGCTCCAGAGATTTAAGCTCTGAATAATAATTTGAAGACAAAAAACACTACACTAGACTTTACACGTG
Organism: Patiria miniata; assembly: GCF_015706575.1. Classification (NCBI taxonomy): domain Eukaryota; kingdom Metazoa; phylum Echinodermata; class Asteroidea; order Valvatida; family Asterinidae; genus Patiria; species Patiria miniata. Next base: position 8,428,962 of record NW_024037067.1, read on the forward strand.
GACAACAGGGATTTTGGTGACTTGTATCCATATTAACACTATTCTTGCAGATTTTTTTTTGAAGATTTTTTTCACCACGTATGGTTGTAGAGCTAGATTTCACTACATTATTAAAAAAAAAAGTTCAACCAAGTTAAGTAAGTAGGTTAAAATTCCTGTCAAAAGTGGTTTCCTCCTTTTTACACCACCCTGTATAGAGGACTATAAAGTATTCTTTGAAAATGCCTCATCTGCAAATTTGTGAAACCATTCTAATGATACTTCTCAGGGTGATTATAAAACATTAACTTGTTGAAAATGCCTCATCTGCAAATTTGTGAAACCATTCTAATGATACTTCTCAGGGTGATTATAAAACATTAACTTGTTGAAAATGCCTCATCTGCAAATTTGTGAAACCATTCTAATGATACTTCTCAGGGTGATTATAAAACATTAACTTGTACAATATTTTGAAAATCCAGGGCAGTTTCGTGAAGGATTAAGTGAGAGACACTTTGATTGGGTGCTTAAAAGTCAGAACTGAACTTTGTCATATTGTATTCCTTCTTTGGGTCTAAGAAGTCCAGACCGTGATATATATTTTATAACTATTGACTTGTCCAAGTGGTGTAGTAAAACTAGAGCCCCCTGAGGTGCACCATGGAGCATTGCTGTTTATAGACATCTGGGAATTGTCAGGTCAGGGAACCAGACTAGCTGGCTTGCACCCGTTCGCGTAATTTTTTTTCCCTAGGAGGGTTAGGGGCAATGTCATGAATAGTTCAGTTTTTCCTTTGAATCATTGCAAGACTTAGCTTCTCGTTCTATTTTCCCCTTAATTTAAAATTATCTCAGTGATAAATTTGGAGAAGAAAAATAGCTGATGAAAATGACCAGCGACGACGTGGATTCGAACCAGGGATCTTTGTATCCATATCTCATCTCGCTATCCACTAGGCTACTGTGTGGTAGCTCGACGACAACTGTTCTTTAAAATGCTTTAATGTATTGTAACTAGTTGAGTAACTAACAACAATGCTGTTGATGTCATTGTCCGTTCTCATGGATAAACATGAATTATTCATGACATTGCCCCTAACCCTCCTAGGAATAAAAATTACGCCACCCGTTCACGGATGTGTAACTGATTGTAAAAAGAATGCGGACTAACTAGATGTGGTAAATTAGGGCAGCTATTATTTGAAAAAAGTTGAGAAAATGAGAAAACGTTGAGAAAAAGGTGTAAGAAGAGGCTGCTGATTTCACTTTAAAACATTTCAAGACATTTTTCCATCAACAAATGGTGTATATAGCGAGCTGGAAATTGCTTTCTACAAATCCTTGACTGTTTTGGCAAGCAATTTTAAAATTAGCAGGAGGAGAACAGCCATTCACAGAGACATCCATTTAATATTTCTGCTTTTGTTGGTTTAATTTTTTTTTTCAATTTTTTATTAAGGATAAGCAATATATTTTTAAGGAACGCAAGCAAATTAAGATAATTGTACCATTTTATATCAGGGAATGAATGCCTTATGTATCAATAATCATTGCTTAAATTTCTATATTTTCTTAAGATATTGTAAATAAAGTAATTTCTATCGCTTTCTTTGACGCATTCACTATTCATAAAAGTATACAAACTAGCCTGATAGTTGTCTCTTGTATGTGTTTACCGTTTGGAACTAGACTGTCAGTTATGCTCATTAGTGATTATATTAGATTATTTTATTAGTCGAGTGCTTGTTGAACTAATGATTTTTTTTATTAAATGATTTCCTTCTACTGCACACGGGTGTCACAGAAACAAAATTATATGATAAAATGAAATTTACTTTTTCAGAGTGAAGCTAATTATAATTATAAAACGTTGAACCAGATTTTTTTGTCATTTATTCAATGATTTGTTGTATTGCACAAGGATATGTGACAATAACATTTGTATGATAAAATGAAATTCAGTTTTCCAGAGTCCTGTTCCTGGCAATCAAGTGATAATTAAAAAGTTGAAGAAATTAGAAAATTACTGGAGCAAGGTTTGAACCGACTGAGCTATCCAGCCTTGTGCATGGTATGTTGGAGGTCGTCCATTTTGTCAATCTCCATGCTCAAGGGGTGCTAGTCAGAAGCCATGAACCCGTATATATGCCATGTAGCCGTGTGTACGTCGCCAGGATTTTCCTAGAGGGGGCCAAAGGCACATTTTCCCATCTTAATATCTGGTATTAATTATAATGGTAGTAACTTTTGATAGATCTATGCAATATAATAATAATAAAAAATCGAAAGGGACGTTTACCCCAAAGTTTGAAAGTTTTCATTTGTGTGTGTTGGTTTTAAATGAACTAATGTGCCATATATTTTACAGGGGATAAAGTTGGGATGGGTCAATAGGATCAAGTTAAAACAACTCAAAGGTTATAGAAATATTGGTGGTTCAGTGAGAAATACTTATTGAAATTCTGTATTGACGTCCGAGATCTTCAACTGAACAACAAAAACAACAAATTGTTAGCATGATTAAGAAAATCTGTTGATACGGCTTAATGTCCATAACAAGCCTATTTAATTTGGTATAATTTATGGCTTGAATGTTTCAGACGCCTTTTATGTCTAAATCCACTGGAAATACTCTAAATTCATCTTATTTAATTGTCATGTTTGATTTGATTGAATGTTTAAAAAGCATTAAAAGATCATTTTTGGGAAGACAAAAAAAAAACCTAAAAGTAAACATGGTGGGACTCGAACCTGGGTCGCCGGATTGGGAGTCCTACGCCGGTCCACAAAGGTACCAACGTGCTCAAATGTTAATATGGTTCTGCTAAATTATAACTGTGAGGTAGACTTACCGTGGCTTTTCACGTTGACGCCCATACACGCTTAGACGTAACACACAGTCTTACGATGTAAATCACTCGTTCGATTTTGGGTGTAGCTATTTGGGTTGATCGACATTTGATTGGAAAAGGGTAAAGGGTGTAAACTGAACTAAAATCCTGAAATTCAATGAAATAAAACTGGTACAATCCTTGGTTTCAGTATGAAACACACGTGTTCAACGGATGCAGGGAAGCCCATTTCTTTTGTTAATTTCCTTTGTTGAATCTGGTGTTAACAATAAAATGTTTCCATTGGGGCGAAAGGATTAAACGCCGCGATCTTTTTTCACGCTAGAGTGCATCTGAATGGGGAATATTGAAGCGGAAAATCACGAAATACAGTGCTTAGACAGCGTTTTAGGCCACATTATGATACTTTTTGCAGAGGAAATTGCATACTGAATACAACTATAGTTTCAAAATGCAAAAATTCGCCGTATTTAAAAAGTCGAGGTAAAATATTTGGAAAAATTTTGCAAAAACTTTCCTCTTTCCAACGTAGGTGGCGCTATATATATTTCATTCTCGCACGTGCCGTTCATGCACAGCGCCGTGGCGCAATTTACAATTATCTTTCTCGGTACACGCGCTAGCCGCCCGAGCATCACATTCTTTTTATAAAGAAATGTTAAGAATAAGTTTAATCGGTCTACAACCAAAACAATATAGTTAGGTCGGCGACAAAAAATGCAATCCGAATAAAAGTCAACTTTAGCAGAATAAAACAGGCGTGCATTCACAGGCTTATTTATAATTTAGCCTAGGGCCAAGGCATGAAGCAAGAGGCAGCTAGGGGGACGCATTTATTTATTTGCAGGGGTGGGAATAGAAAGGAAAGCATCATTTTATTGCAACAAAATAGGTATGAGGTTTACTACATTAACGAATAAGATTTGAATTGAATTAATTAATTGTATAATGGCAGCCCGTGGGTCGCGTCGCGAGTGCCGGCTTGGATGGGGGAGGGAAACACGCAAAAGATATTTATTGGGAGTCCTTGGGGAAACATTTTTGAACAGGGCTATAAATCAGCGATTAGTATACATTTATGATTTAAAATCATAAATGTAAATAAAAATCAAGCCAGCCCCACCACCAACATGACCAATACCCTCCCAACTGCCGTACACACACGCTCTTCCTAATGCGCTAACCAACTTAGCGCGCTGGATACGGTGCAGCAAGAATGACATATTATATAGCGCCACCTACGTTGGAAAGAGGAAAGTTTTGGCAAAATTTTTCCAAAAAATGTTACCTCGACTTTTTAAATACGGCGAATTTTTGCATTTTGAAACTATAGTTGTTTTCAGTATGTAATTTCCTCTTCAAAAAGTATCATTATGTGGCCTAAAACGCTGTCTAAGCGCTGTATTTCGTGATTTTCCGCTTCAATATTCCCCATTCAGATGCACTCAAGCGTGAAAAAAGATCGCGGCGTTTAATCCTTTCGCCTCAATGGAAACATTTTATTGTTAACGCCAGATTCAACAAAGGAAATTAACAAAAGAAATGGGCTTCCCTGCATCCGTTGAACACGTGTGTTTCGTACTGAAACCACGGATTGTACCTGTTTTATGTCGTGGAATTTCACGATTTTTAGTTAAGTTAACACCCTTTACCCTTTTCTAATCAAATTTAGATCGACACAAACATCTACAACCAAAATCAAACGAGTGATTTGCATCATCAGACTGTGCGTTACGTCTAAGCGTGTATGGGCGTCAACGTGAAAAGCCATGATAAGCCTATCTTACAGTTATAATTAAGCAGAACCTGATAAATACATGAGCGCGGTTAGGCTGTTGTGGACCAGCGCAGGACTCCTAATCTGGCGACCCAGGTTCAAGTCCCACTCTGTTTCTTTTGCCTTAAATTTTGCTTTCTCCAAAAACACACATTGAATTTGAATATACTTGAAATAAAAACACTCAAAATTTCACGTTGCATTTTCAATATCCTTTTCAATAATAAGTCCAAGTAGATTATTTGGACCATTTTTTTTTTTTGGGGGGGGGGGGATGTAGGGGTGTGTGTGTGGGGGGGGGGGGTTGGTTCATACAAGCTGCAATCTGAAGCGACAGTTTTCAAGAAATTTTCAAAGCATTTATCATTTTAATTCTTTTGACTGGAGAATGTTATCTTCACATTAACACCGATAAGTACAATGATGCTTTGGTAAAAAGTTAAAAACATTTATTTTTTGTAATGGAAAACTCAAAATGTTTAATGCTTTCTGCCAATATAAAAGCTGATATAGAGACAAATTGTTGAATCAGTTGAATGCAAAATGTTTGGTTAAACAGAAATCTGATACGGCTAGTTACATGTATTTTGTTAAGGCATTAAAGCAACCCAAATTCAACTCAAGATATTTCTGTCAACTAAAAAAAATTGGATTTGCAGAAAATATCGGAATACAAGGGTATTGGTATGCAAGTCACTTGAAATAAAAGTGGTCCAAAATTGACCCAAGGATGGGCAGGAGAGGGTACGGTGATGTCAAAGGTCGTAGAAAAAACAACACTGCTTTGCATCTTCTCAGACTCTACATCCAAGTAAGAGATATTGAAGATGTGTTCAATCGAAGGGTTTTATGCAGCCCAATCCAACTTTGCATTATTCAATGACTGTCTACTGCTTATAGTAAAGGAATAGTAAACATTTATTAGGCCAAGACAAATAAATATTGTTTCCTGTTACCCTGAAAAAAAATAGGTGGGTAAAATCTTTTTCTTTTTTGCTCATAATTTGTATAGCCAGACAAAATTTTATTTCTCATTTTAACAGTTGACGTGTGAACTAGTAGTGAACCAACTGTTCAATCTGCATCTGCTGCACCGTTTGCAGGCTTTCCTGCACATGCGCAGTGCAGCAAGACCGCACTGCCGACCAACTTAAAAATATGAAATAACAATTTCAAACACTGTCCACAAAAACTAGGGTGGGGGCGGCACCAGTTATTCTTTTGTTTTTCATTTTTTGAATACAACAATTTTCTAGGTTGGATTTGGCAATAGGAAATGCAAGAATTTTTTTCCTTCTTTTTCTAGGCCTAACTTAGAATTACATGGATTACATTGAGCACAAGGTTTCAGTAAATGGCCCAAACCATACCAATTGCACTACAAGTCAGTAAAGAGTTACTACAGAGCCTAAATTGCACACATTATCATACTCAAGGCAGTCAATCCAGGCCATGAGTAGGATCAATCTAATCCAGTCCAGGATCTCCAATTCCAGAAGTCCTCCTTATCCTGACTGGTTCAGGGCCTGTGATAGCTGGGTGGGTGACCTTCTCTATGATCTGGGCCCTGCCTCTCTCCACCAACCTGCTGCCGCATTTCTGCAGGAATCAGTCTGGATAAAAGTTGATTTAAGGATGATTAATAACATGGTTTAATGACGTGTTGTTCCTTTTGTTTGTATGTGTTTCATATTTCTATATATATTTCTTGTTTATTGATTTTAAAGCACTTTGATGTGGGGCAACAGGTCCGCGGACCACAGTATTTTTTACTTTTGCTGCCCCTGGCCCATCTCTGTGTTTGTAATATTGGTCGAATAAATAATAATAACTAATAATAATAATAATGTTAAGCGCGGAAAATACAATCCACGAAAGTCAACTTTTGTTGGGAAGAAACAATACACTCTTTTTCGAACGATAACTTGAGAAAATGTTGATGTATTAGGTTAAAATTCGGTCTGGTTATTTGTTTGTGATATAGAACACAAGTCTGTTGATTGTTGAGAGAAATTGTCAAACAATAAAAGTATTATAACCCGAACAATCCAGTGTGTTCACCGCGAAAAATACAATCCGAGCGAAAGTCAACTTTTATGGGACAAAAACAACATTTTTGTTTTCTGGACAATAATCCTATAAAAATACCAGTTGTATTAAATTGAAAGTTTGCTTATGAGTAAATCGTGATGTCTTAAACAGACCTACTTAATTTCATCAGGACATGTGCAACAGTTCATTTAATACAACCCCAAACATAGAGTGTGGTTGGCGCGAAACTACAATCCGAATTAAAGCCAACTTTTGGAAGAAAAACAGCTTACTCGTTGTCCAACATTAACTCTAGAGAACTACTTCATATAGCGAACTGAAATTATTTCTGGTGATTAGACATGATATATAGGCCTGTTCAAGAGAAATGGTCAAACAATAGAATAATACAAGCAAAACAATGCAGTGTATTAGGTGCGAACAATAATTATACTCGTCGCGGACACAATAACGCAAGACTGAAATACCTGTTGCGTTGAATCAAGGGCGGATCCAGAACACAATTTGGGGGGGGGGGCCAAAAAAAAATTTGGTCCCCCCAAAAAGTGGGTCAAAAAAATTACGGCGTGGGGTTCGGGGTTTGGTGCGATCTGAGGCAATTTCTGACCACTTTAACCAATGTTTTTTTGAGGAAAAGATGGTGGTGTACTCATTGCCTGCCTTTATTGCGATGTCACATAAAAAAAAAAAAAATTGGTTTCGTTTTTGGGGGGGGGGCCATGGCCCCCTTTGGCGCCCCCCCCCCCCCCCCGGATCCGCCCTTGCGTTGAATTGAAATTTCGCCTATGGATTTGTCTTGATGTCTTAAATGAACTTACACAATTTTACCAGGAAACTTAAAACAATATAATTTACCCTACAAAAAAGAGGGCGCGCTACATAAACACTCGTCGTGCCGCCGACGGCGCCGCGCGCCCCGACTTTTAATGGTAGGACAATTCTCTTGAAATTCATTAGCCTTTTGTTACTTATCATTACCAATCAATAGGCGAAGTTTCATTTCAATACAACAGGCATTCCTTGAGTTATCGTCCGCTCAAAGAGTGTGATGTAAAAGGCAGGCAGGTTCTCAATGGATGTTGAAGTTAGCAGTTTTTCTCCGTTTGACGCAAAGGTGCATGGGACGGTGACCGCTAGTGGTGCAGCGTGCCCTCTTGGGAAAGAAAACAAGTTGAATTCAGTTTATAATTTAATAGGCATGTTTTTTTTCTCAGTGTTGACAAAAGTTATAAACACGGTCTCCTGTAATCCTGAATTCATTATTACATTTCATTGTATTATTACATTTCATAAAGTTGCGTTTATTTGTGGCTAGTGTGTGTCATGGGCGTCGCCAGGATTTTTTTTTTAAAAGAGGGGGGGGGGGGGGGCAAAGCACATTTCCCCCCAAATCCCTGTACTTTTCAGCATATTCTCGATTTATCATTTCTCGAGGGTGGCAGGGACATTTAACCCCCCCCCCCCAACCCATTAAATTAATGGCATTACGACTTCGTGCCTCGTTTTTTTTTTTTGCCCCCCTCCCCCTCCTCGCTACGCCCATGATAGTGAAGTGGCTAGTAATTTGGACTATGGACTCGGAAGTAATGGGTTCAATTCCCATTGTGGATTTTTTTTTGGGGGGGGGGAACAGTTGAATAAAAATAATTTCAGCCAAACTCTTCTAGCTATGCTATTTTGCTACCCAAAGATAAATTTTTGCAAAGTAGATGGACAGGGCGAGTCACTAACGGTGCACCTTCTATCTCAGGGGAGGGGAGAGGTGGGGGTGGGGTCGTAGGGGATATATGCGTGGGTATGTTTTCTAAGGTTAATTACACAACACATGGACACCAAATAAAGACACCGGTTTTGATGGAAACAGTGATTATTGTCTCTGAGTTTTACAAGGTCCTATATTAAAGCACACACACCAATGGCCCTCTCTACTCCACATAATAATGGCATTGTACTGATGTAACTAGACTTGCCTCTTAGTCTCCTTAAACTCAAGCCATGAAAAGAAAACAAAAAGTAGTTTCTGGTCAGAATGGTCAGCAGACTGCATCAAGTCAAGTTTTACGCTTTTTTTCACAGATACTGTTAAAACTACACACTATAATTTGGAATTGTACATTTCTAAACCGAAAAAGACACAATGCAAGATCAAAATATGGCATTTTTTCTTCTTCTTCAGTTCTTTGTAAATATAAGTTAATTGCTTTATATTTCAAATGATAAACATCAAACTTGTTGCACAATTTCTGTTATTCCTGCAAATTACACGAATTTAACTCGACTTCGATTTAAGTATATGGATTGAAATGGAAGGAAGACATTCATTTGTTTTTTGTATTTCATTTGAAGTTTTTCTTTTCATGAAAAAAACTAACACCGATTCTTCATCACCCAACACTATATAACTGCACCCATAGTGGAGAGTTTGTGACTACAAGAGTGGATCATTCATTCTGAGTTGATAAGTTACTCACGGCCCATTAAAGAAAAAAACATGGTTTGAGAAGTTATGAAAAAATAAAACCAGAAACAGAACTTCTTGTTCCCTTGGCCTGGCCGTTGACCACAGAAGGTGGTCCTTTAGTTTATGACACTGTATGGAAGCACTTTATTATATATCGTTTACGATAGACAACTAAAATACCGAGGCAATGTTATTTCACTCAATGGCGGAGTATATATATATTAACAGCAAATCACTAGGTATTAAGCTTTGCTTGTTCGTGTAACCTTTCCTCCAATGGAGACCCAAAGAACAATCTGGTTTTTTCTGTCTTTCTGTTTAATTATAAACACTACGTTATAGGTGCATCATGTGACACAGACATACTATACAAAGTACAATTTTTTGTGTGTAAAACGTCTTTAAGAATAGAACTTATTATTTTGTTTTAAACCACATATAATACTTGCTTTCCTGTCAAAAATTGATACCAAAAACAAGGCTAAAGTTTGTCTTCTGTTTTTTTTGCACAATCAAATGGAAGTTGTATACATTATAATATTTCACAAGTAACAATCGGCTCCAATGTTGTCGAATAATGGGCAACTTTGAGCACTCTCCATACTACTAACCCCAGCAGATGAGTAAAGAGGTACAGAATATCTATACACAATATTTACATTTCCACTTTTTTTTTTCTTTCTCTGCCGCATTTTGTTTCTCCCATTAGAAGCCGATTTGTATCATAAATGCCAGTACTGATTTCTTGATTGGATTGATTCACCTATCCTACCGTGGATTTACCTAGGCAACCTCGGGATTTGTACATACACAATATATTTGCTCAACAGCTCAACAACAATGCATTTTCGACTTATTTTATTAGTAGGCACTACACAATTTTTTTTGTCTTTTTCTCAGTGGTCGGTTGTTTTCAAGAAAAAAAACACACAAGACCTTGCACACTCAACGTAATGAAGATAATTTGTCGTTGGAAATCACAATCTTTGTGCACATACGTTAGAAACTGATGCAAATTAGACACAAACATCAATGCAAATCCTCCCCCACCCCAACTCAACTTTATAAATATGTTCTGACAAGACAAATTGGGTTCTACAATAGGCACAGTTAATACAATTCAGCATGTATCCGTTTAATACAATTATGGCCCTCAAAAATTTGTGTGACTAAGTAATTACTGTATTATTTACAAAAACGCTTCCTTTTTTTGGCAAGTTAGTAGCAATGGTACACTGTGACATTGAATAATTAGATAGAGGTTGCCCCTTATTTGTTTCATGAGAAAGCACGCACTGAAAACATACCCCCCCCCCTTCACCAATTTTTTTTTTTAAATCAACAAAAGTGGTGGGTAATTAAAGTGAATCAATCAAAAATGCAACATTACACACTACACAATACTGACAGGGGAGGAAAAAAAATATAGGTATCAAACACTGCATCCTAGAATACGTATCACATCAGTACCAAATTACCAAAATGAGTTTCTGGCCATACAGAAAAAAAAATCCCATATTTCATACTAGAATACCGGTACATGTACTTGAAAATCTGTACAGCATTCTCAATACCCACTTAAAAAAAACCAGAAGTCTATTTCTTTGATGATTTCGTTGACATTCCACACCAGAATCGCTGTGGAGTACCGATTGATTTCCATTATTGAAACCCACACAAAATACAGCCAGGAATTTGGGCAGTTGTCGCTACACTGTTTTACAATTCCCCCATCCAAAATGCACTGGGAGTTGGTAAATGAAAACACATTTTATGAGGAAAAGAACAAAATAATCGCAAATTTAACAGGAACACAGCATTTATATAACCTCATAACCTACATACTTCCACAGGAATTATATATTACTCATTGTCTTTTTTAACACTGCTCCTATTTTGAAGGCAAAGAACAATGCATTAATTTTTTTATTTTTTTTTTATTTTGTATTTTTTTTGGTTTTTAAATTTTTGTAATTTTTTTTATCGTAAAGATTTTTTGTCAATTTTATAATTTTTTTTTTTACTTTTTACATATTTGTAGTTTTTTTTTTCTTTTTTTCTTTTAATATTTTTTTTTTGGTTGTGATTTTTACATTTTTTATACTGTTTGGTTTTTAAGAATACCAGTAATTGATCCCTGTGCTTTTTGCACATGAGGATACCGAAACCCTGCATTGCACAGCGTCAACTACACGTTACAAATTATCAATCCCATCATGCATAGCTGACAAGTAACCAGTGGAAAATTAAAGTTGCACAGTTTTACAGCTCCTAATATTTAAAAAAAAAAAAGTTTTAAAAACTTTTCCCAATATTTATCTTTTTTTTGTTCTTTTTTTTCTCCATTTTTAATTTTTTTTACAAAATGACAACAAAATTCCAGATTGTTAACATTCACGTGATCTACGGTCATGTAAAATATTTACGGATAAATATTATTACTTTTTTTTTTTTAAATTTTTTTTTTCCAGTTATATAATATATCTTTAAAGTTGCAAAAAACAAGGCTGGTTATTTGCTCTTAACACACTGGCTAGCATCTCCATGCACCTGGACTTTACACTGAAAACACCTTTCATTTATCCTTTACTGAAAAAATGAGTTTTTTATATCATAAAAGTTATTAGGAATTGGTTGGTATTTCTCTATAATAAAAAGGCCTTCACCGTAAATGCTTTGGCTTAATGTGTACATCAATTAAAGGTTTTTTCTTTATTAAGTTATTACAACTACTGGTTATGTCGACAAACAGGAACAAAAAAATAGCACAACTGGATTCATATGTTGGGGCTCCATGCAGCTACAAATTGACAGAAATGTGTGAAAAACTGAAAGAAACTTGATAAGCGAGAGAATAAGCAATGATAATCTGGCACGGAATATCTCTGAAGTCACTTGGACTGAAAACTTTTTTTTCTCAATAGATAGCACCTTTTTTTCTAACTTCCTGTCTTTGATAATTTTTTTTTTTTAATTCTTTTTACTTTATTTTGTTTTCTTTGATGACGAGATGAAATTTTAACCAAGCAATACATGTTCATTCATTCGTTCGTTAAACTTTACAATTATTTCTTTTTACTCTCATGGAATGCATTGTATTAGAAAAGAAAAAAATATACAAAAAACTCGACATTGGTTCTGGTGTAGCCATCTACTGAACAACCAAAGTTAGTTTGGCTGCAAATTAAACAAAAGCGTTCAAAAAAAAAAAACAGTAAAAAAAAAAGTCTGTTAAGCTGATAATTAAGGCCATAATTACAATGATGAAACAGAACATTTCACAGCTGCTTGTCAAACAGAGCAAACTAATTATACCGAAATTGACGACAATGTTTAAAAAAAATGTTGAAAATAAAAAGTTTTGTTAACAAGCATAAACAAACAGGTCTTTAAACCAATTAATATATATTGCCTCACCATTTAAGTAGTACAGCATTATCATACAAGTAATCACTAATTTAAATATCTGTGGCACAGAGAACAGACAAAGTGAACATGGGGGAAACGTATACACACACACGTACATGGGCTTTCGCATAAGCCTTTTTTTTTTTTTCTTTTTTTCGAAAGAGTAAAGTGTCTATTAATGCTTATAATCAAATGTTAATGAGAGCTGAAATCACATTCTAGTCACACACAGTAGTATTCATAATACTTCATAATTTTTTTTTTTCCCCATCTTCATTTCAACCTTTTTTTCTGGAAGAGAGAGTTTCTTAGAAGAATAATTATACACTCACCCGTACAAATGGTGCTTTGTTACATTAATGTACATTATTATTAACTTTTTTTTTCCTTCGCTTAAACAAATAGATCTCAATACACTGCGGAAAAAGGGCACATCCGCAAAACAAACCAAAAAGTACAAGCAAAAAAATACAGTCATAAATATGCTTTCAAAAACTTGCTCTTTCTCTATTTTTTTTTTTTTTTTTTACATATGATAAACTTCCGGAGAAAAAAATTCAAAATGCTTTTCATAGAATCAAATATATTTATTTATTGGACTAAGGTAGTAAATGGTACATCAGTAAAAGACAGTATTTCAACCCAAAAAACCACAAAATGTCTGTCTCGGTGTGCCAAATTGGAACATCAAAAAGTCAACAATGTGACAGAAATTAAAAACAGATCATTTTTGATTTCCTTTCTAAATGTTACTCTGATACTTGGCACATTAGTACACAACGGAATGAAGAATGCAGCCCGCCAAATCAAGCACAATCCAAACCCCTTTTCTCTCTTCGCCCCGCCCCTCCCCCACATCTGCAAAACAACTCAGTTATGACAAGCATCTTTGGAAACTACAAAATGCTAATGCTCATGATGAAATTCCAATGACGTAAACAGAGAATGCGGCTTTAAGAAAAGAAAAGAAAACAGTACAAAATTGTAAAACGGGGGGAAAAAATGCACTTTATACAAACTAACTGCCATAAATGTATGTAACGTATTCGTTCTACAATAAATATAGTTTTTCTAGTATATACTTTAAGTAACAATTAATCATCCTCAAATGGTTTCAATTCCTACATCGTTTTTATGTAGCTTTGTGGCTTTTCCAATTTTTTTCAAACTGCTGACATATTTGGAAATAAATTTTTGAAAACAACGTCAAATTTGTACCAGCTCTCTTATATATATATTAACATCTGAAGAACAAAATGATCAAAAATACTTTGGACACACAAAACTGGAATTATGGGTTCGACCACCGAGCATTAGAGTGCACAACGTTTTAAAAAATATACAGCATGCCATGTTCACAATACACATCATTTTATAAAAACCCTGTCCAAATTACAGTTGACTGCAAATGTTTCATTATTACATTCGTTGAGTCGCTAAAAGACAATTTCAAAGAGGAACTACATGTACAGACCGAAAAATATGTCCCCCATTGAATCAGCAAGGACTTATTCTGAGTAGCAAACACGTAGATCAAAATGCACTGAGTGGTTGAAGTGGTCAGTTATTATTGTTTGACATCAAATACAAGCTCATTAATATTTCCCTACTGTTCTTTCTTAACAACATTCATGGCAGTTACATACGAGAGAATAATAAAAGTTATATATGGCAGCACTGGCATTGTAAAATTACAAATATTTTAACCACATTAAGGGAATTTTTTTTTTATCAATAATTGAATTTTTTTTCTTAAATTTATTTAGAGAGAGATTTTTTTTAACTCTTCATGTACCAATATCACTGCACAAGTCAATCTACAGAAAAAAGCCAAAAACACAAAAAAAAAGAAAGTCGGTTTTCCAATAAAAACCCTGAGAAAACCTTAAACAGAATAAAGAATATGCCACACATCATGGAAAAACACACTTTACAATATAATCAAATATGCAATGTTTAAAAAAGAATAACAAATTGTACACAATTATTTTGTTTTTAACATAAATTTATCAGTCCAAGCACAAAATACGTTTTTCTTTGCATATTAATTTTGTCCCAAGAGCCGCAAAAAAAAGAAGAGTTGCATGACTGGATTGGTTAAGAGGAATGCGTAAAAATTGCGTTTTAAGTAACAAAGAAAGTACTGCACTTGTGCCGTACAACGTACGTTTTTATTAAAATTTTTTTATTTAATTTTTCCATATAGACTTTTTTGAATGGTCCTTACATTAAACCAAACAAAATGACAAATCTTATATCTTTTTTTTTCCGACTCACAACAATCGTTATTTCTTGGTCTTAGCAAGTGACAAAAAAAGCACACACTTGCAAAAACGGGGGGAAAAGCCAGCAATCTCAATCAAGCATTTATACAAAGCAGACACATTACAACAACAAAAAATAATTTTGATTTCAGATAGTCATCCATTTTCAGATTTTGAAAAAAATAATAATAACAAAGAGATAAATGAAATCCAACATGTGTAAAATATTTTGTTTGTTTGCGTTTTTGACATAGCACATACCTTTGGTTTTTTTCTGGTGTCAAAGAGTTATGAAATTCCTGGACTGGAACAAAATAACCCCCTCCCTTGGCAGCATACAAATATTTGCATTCATATATCATACAAATAGTTTCCATGACAATACAAACACAGCCCCGCCCCCCTTTCAATCTCTACCCCTGTAACATTAACAAAAGTAGAACAGTGTACATAATTTAGAACATCTTAAATTATTTCATTTGAGCATCAATATACATCTGAATTAAGCAAAACATGTTAAGTTGACACAGTCTTTCAGTTAATAAACTGTTGACAGTTTGTAGACATTTTGTACTAAAAAAAACAACTGTACATTAAAAAAACAACAAAATTGCATTGTGACCTTTGACCCCAAACCCTGTTGCAAACATGCCAGGATCACTGCAAAAGTCTACCGTGTACCCTGGCAACAAGAACGGACCACGGTAAGGCTTGATCTGTCAGGTATTTCGAAAACAAAATTTGGATACAAAGGCAATGGACCAGTGGCATGGAATCAATGTGCCAATTTCATGGAAGCAAAAAAAAAAACCCCAAACTTTTCAATCCTTCTTTGTGGCAGCCAATTGTCATAATGAATAACGTAAACAATGAATTTTTGAGTGCTTCACTGAAAGTGCCCCCAAAACAACAAAAGCCTTCAAAAAAAAAATTGCAGTACTGAAGAGGGAATCACAGCAGGACAAATGTCTTCTTTTTCTTTTACCCTGATATTCGACAAGACATTTAAGTTGGGGGTACTTAAAAGTTGCACTTGCTTTAATTTATGAATTTGATTGCTATTAGCATTGCTATTTTTGTCGTTCCTTCCAGTTCTTCGTACAAATGCAGAAATCTTTTGAGAAGGTATAACTCAACTGCAACTGAATAATGCTGAATGTGCTACTGGAGCGAGGCAATCAGATTGAGATTGCTTCGTGGTTCTGAATTGGTAAACATTTTTATTCCCAACGAAACATGAATACAGGCTGAAAACTCTGAGTCTAAAGCACACGTGCTTTGGTTCTGACTGGGGCATTTACGCAAGGTTTGAATTCAAGCTTTTTAATATTTTTGTTCACTTTGATTAAGGCTGTCTGAAACAACTCGGAAAGACTGAAGTAGATACTCCTTGTTTTTTTTTCAAACGAGTTACGGTGGTGACATGTTGAAGTTGCAATATCTTGATACAATCCAAGCCCCTACTTCTAATGCGGAGGCCAGCTTTTGGAACGACCCTGAGAACAAATAGAAGGGTCTTCTTTTCAAAGACTTGCTATTCACTTACTGCAGAAATTACTGATCTCGAGAATGTACCACTTTTGTGGGAGGTGAGAAGTTGAGAACCTTTTTTCCAAAAGTACACATCCGGGCTGTTTTGCTCTGAACTTCCATTTTGATCATTTATCAGTCTGCATTGGAAAATGCACGGAGTTTAATTCAAGATGGCCGCCTCAGTAGATATAGTCGCCTTGATAGCCAAATAAACGAGTGGGGAATCTAATCTTTTTTCCATGTTGCACTATTGTATAAAATGCCCGCTTTGCTTACACATAAATGCCCCATTGTGCTTGGTTGCACTGATAACACACAGCAGTGGAGTTTAAAAAAAAATCAAAAATAATTTTCGCTTCCTATGTTTTGCGCACACCTAAAACCCTTTACGAAGAGTCACTGTGTTCTGTCATCACCCCGCTTTTTTTTTTCTTTTTCCTTTTTTTTTTTTGAATTTTTTTTTTTTTTTAAACAATTTTCATTAATTTTTTTTTTTCTGTTACATTTAATACTTTGCACAAACCCTACATACTTGCATATATGCAAAAAACACTGGTGGTTAATTTGTCTTTAAGCATTTGGCTGGATTGTTGGTGTTATCGTATTTACAAATCTTTCAGTTATTCAACAAGTTTTTTTTTCAACTCTTACTTTACTTATTTATATCAGATGTTCAAAGGAGAGGCACTAGGAAATACAAATCCTCAAGAAAAAAGTCAGTGCAGCTATCCACAGATTTTTTTGTTTGTTGCTTTCTGTACAAAGAATCGACAATTAGAAATATCCTCCATCATTGTTAGTTGATCACAAGAAAACATAAGCTGTCGCTCACGGACAGAAAATAAACGTGCGGTATTCAAAATACATGCTGTACACAATTCTTTAAGTTGTTTTCCAATGTCAAAGGTTATTTGTTTTTAAATGCTTAATAATAGTAATAATTACTAGTCGTTGAAAGACAATAATGTCGATTTCAGTACCCCTTCAGCCAAACACACAGAGGTTTCCAGTGGGTCGCTCAGTTTGTTTAAGTTTGGTTTTCTCCACAGTTTTGTGTTGCTCCTTTTTTTGTTTTTTTTCCTCGAGGTTCTCGTTCACTGTTGGTGGGCTAGGTCCCGCAGTGTCTTCGCATCACACAAATATAAAACACATCAGCATGGAAATTGCACTTTTGGACGCTACAAACAAGTCAGTATTAAAAACCAAAATTGTGCGGCACCATTTCGGATTCCAGTTGGTCTGGGGTGGGCGGAGGACTTTTTTTGTTCATGGTTCACCTCCACCCTTTCCCCTTTTTGGAATTTTTTTTTTTTTTCAAAGATCGTCTCTTGGCGATGCTCATTCCTTGATACACTCCTGCGCTGCCATCCTCACATTGCTACAGGCATTCCAGTAATGTAACACACTCGCCACACTGTCTGGTGTAGAAGTTAACTCCGCCCATCCAGAAGCACAAGCGTATCTCCTTGAATCAGGCACCTCATTGCTGAACAGCTGAGCATATCAACGCACTGCCACTGCAACACATTCCGTCAGTTTTGTGTACATGTATGTTGCATAATGACGTCACATACAGCATCAAAATAGCACATTTACTGCTGTTTCCTCGTTTCCATAACGCTTGCTTCCTTTCGTCCGACAAACTAATACACACCACGAAGATGCGGAGAACATAACGTTGGTGATTTTGTTTTTTTTAATGCAAACCCGCAAAAGAATGAAGTTGGAGTTCATAAACTGTAGATAGAAAGATTTTTTTTTTTTATATCCATTGCACATATCCAAGAAAAAAAAACAAGAGAGTAGTTTGTTAGCATCTTTTTTTTAACACACTGCTTTCGTTGTTGGAGGTTTACGACGCCAGAGTCATCTTGAAAAAGACAAATGAAGCAACATGGGAGTCCGTTCTCCTTGGCCGCCACGGCAGACGGCCATATTCGAGTCCGTTGTTTCACAATTTGAAAGGTCACTCCAAATGAAGCAAGGGTGATTTTGACCACATATACAGGTACACACACACACACACACACACGGGCGTGGTAGGTGCTTGTCTTATTGCCTTACAAATGAGTTGGGAGTGTGGGCACGGGTAGCCACGCGAATCCAGAAGTCCATTTTCTTCCGATGATTCCCTCCGAAAGTATCACATTTAATAATAAGAAAATCACATAATCCAATTTTGGTCAGACGAACAGGTACTTGCACTAGTTGTGTGATTCACAAAAAAAATGGCATCAGAAGTCTTGATTAGTCATAGTCCATCTTCCTCCACGTATCATCCACATGAAGGTACAAATCCTTGAGCAAAGTTATATTTTGTATCTTGGCAGAGATGCATACACAATATGTACAAAAAAATTGAGTAGATTTCAAAAACATTTAAAACACAAGTAATAAAAAAGCAGATAAATTTGGCATCATAGACACATCCTTTCTCCTTCAAAAAAGTAAAGGATTTTTTTTTGAACTGTTGTATAATAGACTACTTCAATATACATTTCTCTCAACTGGCAAAAATCCAATAGAACTATCTGATGCAGAAAACAAAACAACTTTACAAACCTACAAGTCTGTTATTCATTTTTTTTTTTCATTAAAAAAACCCTAGTATTTCCTGAACTTTTATCATACTGCTTTTGCACACAAAAGAAAACTTGTGAAAAAAATCTTGGGCTTTTCGAGTGGTGACCATTTACATGGTGCCCTCTCCAAGCAGATCTCCCGGCAGGAAGCTCAGGGAGGAAGGCACTCCAGCTCCTGCGGTGGTTTCTGTTTCGCCGCCGCTCCAAGGCGTAGAGGTGGCGGAGGTGTTGGTGGACCACAGACTCTGAGTGCCAGCTCCGTTCCACTGGCCACCACTGCTTCCGCTGCTGCCACCACTTGGAGCCTCCTCCTTGATGCCGAAGGACGGAATCCCGCTCAGACTGCTTCCAGGGTTACTGCCGCTGCTGCTGCCTGTAGAGGAAAACTTACCGCTGCCGCCGGACTGCGACTGGCTGCGGTCGCGGCTGCGGGCGATATCAGCGCTGGTGGCAAAGTCGGCGATGATGGTGGTGTTGCTGAGCACGCAGGTGTTGAGGCTTCGCTGGGCCTTGACGGCTTCGTCACGGGTCTTGTAAGCGATGATGGCAGTGCCTTGGGAGAGGTTCATGTGGAAGTGTTCCAGGGGGCCGTGCTGGTGGCACAACAGGCGCAAGGTGGATCCATCAATCTGAAGGAAATGGCCCAACACAAAAGACACACATATCATCCAGAGTCATGACAGATTGTTACATGTCATCACGATCAACTTAGTCAATCACAATCCATCAATGGTCATCACAAGTGAACCAAAAAATCATTATCAGTAAATTATCAGGTAGGGGTTGGGGTAAAGGGGGAAGGGTGGGTGGGATCGGGATGTAGGGATGGGGATGTGGGGAGATTACGCTAAAGTTGAGTTATTGCCTACCTGAGGGGTCAGATTTCGAAGCACCAACCAATTAGTGGCACCCTCACTGCCCGGCCAGGCTCCTGTTTGACAAAAGGAGAAAAGTCCAGTTTTCTGAAATTTACACAAAAATATCCCTTTTTG
Source organism: Patiria miniata (assembly GCF_015706575.1). Classification (NCBI taxonomy): domain Eukaryota; kingdom Metazoa; phylum Echinodermata; class Asteroidea; order Valvatida; family Asterinidae; genus Patiria; species Patiria miniata. The sequence goes on from NW_024037067.1 coordinate 8,448,865, forward strand.
TCGGCTGAAACTGCAAATTTAAAGGTAATGTACGTACTTACAAACGTAAGAAGTGAAGTTTTGTCTGAATTTTTCTAATTTTCACATAAAGAGAAAAAGAAAACCTGCCACAAACCATGAATCTACTGGATTCTAAACAGTAATACTGGGATGTCTTAACAGGGAATCTCAATACAAACTTCAAAAATAAAAACATTCCAACCTGACGTACTGTGGGACCTGTCCCAGGTGCGACCTCCTGGGGCATTCTGGGAAGACGAGACCGGCCAGCCGGCATTCCTCGGTTGATCAAGGCCGGGCGGAGGGCGTGGAGGACGCTGATTCGTAGAAGGCACATTCCAGTTAGGGGCAGAGGTGGGCTGAGAGAAGGCAGATCCCTGGTCCTGGTAGTTCCAGCTGGACTTCTTGAAATTGGGGTTGCCGGAGTTGCCACCGGTCCAGTTGGAGTTTGGCGGTGGGGGCTTCATAGGCTTGATCAGGATGCCTGAGATGTCGTCCCGGGAGCTTCGGTCATTGCGGTTGCTGCGGGTGTTGCCGCCAACAGTCAGACTGGAGCTGTTCAGCAGATCGTTGTTGACACTCCCCGGAGTGGCGTGGGGGTCGTTGGCAACATCCTTGGTGCGGGGCTTCCAAGGCACCCCGGGCTTGAACTCCAGCAGGTCGATCTCGCTGTTAGAGTGCGGGAAGGACCAGCCCGAGTCGGAGAAGGTCGAGTCGGCACTGTGCGGTAGGCTGTCCGATTGGGTGGGTGAGTTGCTGCGGGACCAGCCATCGCTGCGCGAAGACACGTCCGAGATAGAGGCCATGGAATCGTTGCGCCCAGAGCTGGGGAACAGATCACTGGTGGGTTTGCCCACGGCACTGCTCAGCGACTGACGCTGGGCGAAAAACTGCGACAGGCGGGACTGCTGGGGCTCCTTGACACCGAAGTCAGCGTTGTTGCCTGGGCCGCTGCCCTCGTTGTTGGGGAACACTTCCGAGTCGCTGTGGAGTTTGCCACGAGGAGGGAAGGGAGGGCGGGGCATACCGCGTTGGCTGGCAATCAGACGCTGCATCACCTCCTGCTGCCGTATGTTTGGCATCTTGCCGGAGGCGTTCTGCTGTTGCTGGGCTTGTAACAGCTGTTGAAGCTGCTGCGGAATGCTCTGCAACACCTGCATGACCTGATATTAAATTAAATAAAAATCTGATATATCTCATAGACAGGAATATTCCCTTCAAAGTTTGAGGCACACAAGTTATGGAAAGAATTCAAGATTTATCCCAAGTACTAGTTACCAAAAGAGTTATCCAAAAACTTGAATTATTCCTCCATTTGCAGGAAAAACATTGTACATTTTACTTTGACACTACGGTATTACTCTTGCATCTTACACTGCAACACTTGTTTTCATGTATCGGTTAGTTGTTGGGTCTCAATTTTTTTGAATCACTTTTTTGTATGGGAGAGTTCTCTTACCTGCTGGTTGCTTAGAGGCTGCTGGAGAAGGCTCTGGTTAATCAGTCCAGCCTGCACAGCCATCTGCAAGAAGTTCTGAGCCTGCTGCTGCTGTTGCTGCTGCTGCTGCATCATCTGCGGGTTGAAGGGTCCTCGGAGAGGCTGGTTGGGTGGAGCAAACGGCGGGGCAAAGCCCTGTGGCTGCTGCTGCTGCATGTTGCCAAAGCGCTGCTGCTGATTGGGCGGAAAGCCGCCCCGGACGTTGCTGAAGCCCGGCTTGGGTCCCATGGGATTGTTCATCATGCCTGGGTTGGACATTGGGGATGGGGGTGGTGGGGGACCCTCACCCATGCCAAAGGGCTTGGGGCCATCCGGTAGGTGGTTGTCCCCACCTAGCATCAGGGAGCCCATGTCACGGTTCACTTGGCGCAGGTGGGCGTCCAGATCACCGGACTTGCCATCTGACATCTGCCTCAGCTCCACTAAAGAAGAAAAAATATAATGTTTTGACTGAATGCCGGTTCACACTTGGCGCGAAAGTGAACGCAAACGCGAATTTGTGACGCCTGGGCAATTTTGCGCATTAACACATTTCAACTCCGGCGAACTTCGCAGCAAATGCTTCTTGACGTCAAATTCCCATCGCACTCACATTCACATGAATTATGAACCAACCTTTATGCATCGGTTTTCATAATCAAAGTAAGCTCAGTGGTGGTCAGATATTTTTGAGAAAAATACGAGTTAGATTTGGTCTCATTTAGAAAGATTGTGAAATGTTCCTGCCAAGCTTTTGGGCAACACTTGGAATTGTTTTTAACGTTACACGGGTAAAAGAACCACCTAATATTTAAATAGAAACAAATTCTAGTAACGTTGGAAGTTTGCGGACACATTCCAAGGAGAAGCGTACTTGAGTGAAAAATCCAGTTGACAGTAGTTTGTTCTCAGAATCAAACTTTGCATTTCGAGTTCACCACTACACATGGTGCCCCTGAAAACTTCTCCTAAATGGACTCAACGACTACGATCTCCAGTTTTTGAAGGGGAAGGCATTCTGCTACTCACTGAGAGCGCTGTCGAAGTTCATGTTGTGCTTTCTGAGTGCCATCTCGGCCTCCTCCTGACGATAGCCTTGGTCCATCAGCCTCTTGAGTTTACTGATCCAGTGGTTGGACTCCTTCTGACCGATACTACCCATACCATTAGTACCCTAGGAGGGAGAACAGATTGAGAAAAGCAGACAAAAAATGAGATATACATCTGTAACTCGACGCTCCACTGAGCAGCTCGCTGACCCAATCCGACGGCCAGGGGCACAATTCTGAAACCCTGTACCAAGGATTTTGCTCACGACCCTCAAGCCTCTCCAGGGAGTGTCGACAAGTTTGGGAAAGTTCTTCCTAATGCTGTATTGAGGTCCTCTTCCAAGTCCATACAATGTAGAAAGTGTAAAGGTTCTCACCCTGACTTGCTTGTTGTTGCGTCCTTTCATCCAGTTGCTGCTGCTGACCGATGACTCGCTGCTCTGTGACTTGGTCTCCCAGTCATCCTCTCCCCAGTGGCCTGCAGCTGACAAATATTGGGAAAAGACGACCTATAAGTTCCTGAATGTTTTGCAAATGAATTGTTCTAGTGGCCAACTGTTGAACAACAAACCAGTGATATAATTAGAGGCCAAACTGAAGCCACCAGATTATGCCCATACATCTATTTACTTTCACAAGCACTACCATCACCTCAGTACTTGGTCACATCCAAGGAAGACTAGCAACTATCTATTGTGTCAACATATCCTTGTATGAAAGTTTTTTCATAAATATTTTTGGGTAGGCTGATGGAGGAAGTTAGAGTTGACTCGCTTACATGCAATCCAACTCTCACCCGGGTACGCTGAAGCCTATGTAAAGTGTTTGCTAAACGTATAAATGGTGAAGGATAGTTTTGCCAAATTAAACATGGATTCATAAATACCTCGGGCAGTTTAGCTATTCCTATTGGTCGACAGCCCGTCACGTGGCCGGTCTTAAACGGATGATAAAGACATGGCTAGCTGGTCTTAAACACTTTTCCAGTGTCACAATAAAATGTGGACTCCTAAAAATCCAGTGCCTCTTATCGTTTCATTGGTTGAACGTTCACAATCCTCAAGTAGGCATGCGCAACACTACCAGCGAGTCAGAATTTTATAGTTCTAAATTCAAAACGCAATGCGCCAGGTGCGTTCTGCGCGACATCGCGCAGAACATGATACACACGCGTCAATCTCCATAAAAGGGTTGTATACATCTTACTCGCCAGCTGAACACTCCACTATTTTGCAAGAGGGATGTTTCAAAAAGCATGAAGTGAATTTGTTGAACAAAATCGGGATGTTTTGAACAAATTATTTGATTTTTTTTTACCGAAAAGGTATTTATGAATGGGAATAAATATGTGCTCCGTAGGTATTTATCACTCTGTTTAAGACCACTTAAAGTCTGGGTGCTGATAATTACCCTCGCCTCCGGCTCGGGTAATTATCAGCACCCAGACTCTAAGTGGTCTTAAACAGAGTGATAAAAACCTCAGGAGCACACATTTATTCCCTTATTAATATGCCATCCAGACAACAAGATTAAAACAAAAATTTAAGCCTGATAAATCTGAAGAAACAATTGAGAACTTCATTCTGTCTGATATCTGTCTATCTCTCTGTCTGGTGTCTGTGTGTCGCATTATTATTGTAAAAGGCCTAAGAAGTGTGCTTTGCGCGGCATCCCGCTAGTTTGTTAAACATATCTTTGAACATATTTCAACAAACTTTCCTTGAACTTACCGTTTCCATTTCCGCCTGGGCCCTCATTCCATCCAGCTTGCATAGAGTCCTTGTCCTGAGTACTGCCACCAGTAGTACTACTGCCGCCCCAGGGTTCATCCCACTTGCCACCGCTCGATGCTGGTTTTGCTCCTCCATTCCTGTTCCATCCCGTTCCTTGACCCTCTTCAGAAGTCTTTGGAGCACTGCCCCAGCCTTGGGCCTTCTGATCCTGACTGGCCTCTCCCCAACCTGCCTGGGTGGTAGTACCGCCCTCTGGTTTGGGTGCTTGGATTGTGCTCCCCTCTGGTGCGTTGGTGGTGACAGGCGATGGAGGCACAGCCGTCCCATCTTCTGCCTCGCCAGGGGTGCCAGGCGGAGGTGTTTGCATAGTACTGTGTTCCTCCTCCTCAACGAGGGAGGCCAAGCGGACGATGTTGCGGCGATTTTGGGCTTCAATTCTTGCGTTGTGCTCGCCGGAGTTACCCCAAACAAAGGTGCCATCATCGACGGGCATCTTGCGGTTTGGTTGTGTGGAAGGGCCACCCCAGCCAGTGGGGATGATGGTGGTTGGGATGTCAGAAATATCTGACCAGCCACTAAGCTTTTCAGGCATTCTGGGAGGAGGAGGGCCTTCCATGGGAGGATTTGCTTCCTCATTAGACCAGGTGCCCCATGAGCTGCTGTCAGACTGGCCATGGGTGTTGCTGCCTGGAGGCATGCCCATGGGATTTCCCCAGCCACTAGGACGACTCTGGCCTGTGCTTTCACGACGCTCCATTGGCCCTGGTGGTTGTCGCCACTGAGAGGATCCAGAGCCCATCACACTGCTGCCACTCATCCCAATCCCACTGCTGCCACCAACTGCATTGTTACCAACCATTCCACGCATACCCATGTTGCCATCAATTCCACTTCCACCTCTTATTCCAGGTCCCGGGATCCCAACATTGCCGTCATTCCGACCAGGTGTTGCACCCCAGGCTGGTTTGCGATCGCCTCCCCAAGCAGACTGAGCAGGTGGTGGTGCTGGGGGAGTTACAACCTGAGGTGCCTCACTTGGCATCCTAGGCTTTCCCCAAGCAGACGGTGGTGGAGGATTGGGACCCCAACCTGGAGCTGCTGGAGTACCCTGATTTCCTCCCCAGGCAGCAGTACCATTATCCAAAGTCTTAGGCACTTGTTGAGCACCCCCTTCCCACTGAGTATCCTGGTTGATGGGTTTCTTGCCCCATCCTTCTGCGTTAGTTTCCATGGAGCTGAATTTTGGATCGCTCCTGTTGCCAGGTTCCCAGGAATTGCCAGAGGGAGGTCCCCATCCCGAGCTGTTGCCTCCATTGCGTCGATTGTCGCCCCCTCCCCAGCCTGACGGGGTCGGCGGCTGCCTGTTGGGGCGCGAGTCAGGTCCATCGTTGGGTATTGCAGCCGAGTTACTTCCCCATCCAGTTGTGGCAGGACCTGCATGACCTGTGGCAGGACCTACATGACCTGTGGCAGGACCTGTGGCAGGGCTGGGGCTTGGCAAGGTACCCCATCCAGAAGGCCCCGCTGAGGTAGGGGTCTGGCCCGGTCGTCTCCACTGGCTGCCCGGGGTGGTGCTGTCTCCCCACCCAGGCACAGCCGCTGCCTCGCTGGAGTTGGTCTGCTGGCTTGAGTTGGGCTTCCCACCCCAGCCGGAGTTGGATGACTGGGTAGGGACTGCCCCCCATCCCGCAGCAGGTGCCGCGGAGCCGGCGGTATTTGGCATGTCTCCCCAGCCAGAGGTTGGGGTCTTGGGAGGGGCGGTATTCCAGCCACTAGGGCCACCAGCGGAGGTGTTGCTTGAGCTCCAGGGTGCTGTGTTGGTCAGGTCAAGCTGGTTATTGCTGCTGGTGGTGCTAGAACCAGCAGCCCATGAGGAACCTTAAAAAGGGAAAGAACACATCATATTAAGATCAATAACAAATATTCTACATACATGTTATTTTATTCTCACTGTTCAAGCTATCATGAATGCCAAAATAAAATGCTTGCATTCAAATACAACATGCAGTTGTTATGTGCTAACTTTTTAAATCCGCAGCTTTTTAGGGTACTGTTAATTTCTGATTGTGAATGTCAACAAGTCAGGTCGCAGGAACAGGGGATGAACCGTGGTATTAAGGAAAACCCCTCATCACAGCTTACTCAAGTAACTTATCACTTGACTCAAGACTGGATGACTCGTTATCAAACCGTGCGGATTTGATTACAATTCCGCTACGCTGCTCCATTTCACGTTCCAAATTTTGTTCAGAGTCTGTTGTTTAAAAACTCTTACCATTAGCACTAGTGGCAGAGTTGTTAGCACCTATTATTTGTTCCTTGGCTGGACCCCAGCCAGAGGTACTAGCGGGTACCGTGCTGCTTGGCCGAGGGCTCTCAGTCTGCATCCGATCCGACACCTGGCCTTGTTGTGGGGCAGGAGGCTGGGTGTCCATCCCGTTGCTCTCCTCCACACTCTTGCTCCCGTTGCCACCGGTCCAACCCGATCGTGGGTCCTTGGAGTTCTCCACTTCAGCTGAGCCGCTGCCGGCCAAGGATGGGGTACTGGTGCCCCAGACTGAGTTGCCGGCGGTGGTGGTGATAGAGCCCCAGCCTGTGTTCCAGATGCTCTTGGCTCCTGAGGCTGTGGTAGCAGCCATACTGGCGTGGCCCGGCTCACTGGGTGGGGCCTGGGTGTGGCCGGATGCTGGCATGTTGGTGGGTGCAGCGATTGTATTGATGGTGCCGGCAGAGGAAGCCACTTTCAGTTCGTTCTCAGATGGGGCGGCGGGACGACTGTTCTCACCACGAGTGATCGCTGGCCAGGCCTCCATATCGTGTTCATCAACTACTATTCTTTGTTTAGCACTGGTTTGGTCCATGGACTAAGAGTAACATCTGATGAAATAATCAATAAAAATAAGACATTCAATGTCACTGACACAATGAAGTCTTGAATTTTAGTATTTAACAAAACATTGAATATTCAAATATTGGTGAAAGCCTGCTCAGTATTACAATTTGGTTTTAAAAGCATAATTTTCACTTGACTTTTCAACTATTGAGCTGTATTGTATGTTTGTACTGTAAGTTTCAAAGTACCACGCTTGCTTGTCTTTACACAAACAGTTAAATTTGTAATAAATGAACAAGTTACAGTAATTGGTGACAATCTACGCCCTGAATGCATTTTAAAGGGATGACAGAAACTTTACTCATTGACAATACTAACGTCTCTGGGCATGTTTGTTTCAGAAATTTGGCAAAATTTAACACTGCAGAAAAGACGTGGTGCATTCTTTCTACTTCAGTTGCTGATCGGTAGACTCTGTGAAGATGTTGCAGATGGACTGCCCAATGGATCAGTGTTTTTCAGCTTTAGTGCTACACGTACCGGTACTAACAAAGTGCTACAGATCTGCAGTACACTAGTCTGCAGATGTTTAACCCGTGTAATATGTACAACATGATGCTTTAAAACATAAAACGGGGATTTGAGAACTGTAACTCACCAGTAAAAAAATAAGCTGTGTATAATTGCCAATAGTGGAAGCACACAAACACCGTACGCACGCCGCCGTGAGGTGCCAGTCGGCGTCAGGTCGGCGCAGTCTCCCGTAGTGTCCGCTCCAAATGGCAGTTAACGCTTGTGCTTTGGCTTGTATATTTGATAAAATCTGCGGAAGGGAGTTCAACATGATTCGACAGGTTTTTTTTTTTTTTTTTTTTTAGTTCCAAGGGGCCTAGGATGTGGGTTGGACCGATGCCAAGAAAAATGGGGGAGTGAGAAAAGAAATGAGAAAAGAAACGAAAAAAGAATCGATTCTTTCAGTGCCGGACTGTGAATCTGTGGGTGTGTGGACCTGCACTGGAAATGACTCACTCTTACATTTCACCAGAGTGCAAAATGTGTACAATATCACTTACATGTACATTGTACTGTACATTGACCAGTTGTACTTTTTCCCCAAAAAATTCAGATATTTGTGCACAGAATTTGAATTCCACAGCGGGGTTCTGATAATGCTTTACATTGTCCTGACAAAATAGACAAACTTGCTGAACTACGTTTGGACTACAATCTACATCTACTCTTAAAGGGCCTATGTTATGTAATTTTTTTAATGCAGTCCTTGTAAATGCACATTTGTGTCCCATTTTACCTTATTTTTCCATTTTCATTTTGCCTTTTTTAAGGGCATTTCGGTGTCCTTATGGTTCTGATGCTAATGCAAATTTGCATATTCATGAGCAAGAGTGTAGTGTCATTTCAGGCAGGAAACTCTATGCAACAGCTATGTCAGCACAAAATTTACCAGAAGTTTGGACATTTTGCTGTTGCAAATGTTCATGTCTTTGGTGATTTTTTTGTCGTTTCAGTACACGACAGTAGGCCAATGAGCAAAATTTTCTCACAAAATTTTTTCAATGAGCAAATGTTGGGTTCAAAATTTGAACAGAAGCCCCCTCAACTGAAAATCTTCCTGAAATGACATCACAGCAAGTGCGCCCTCATGTGTCCGGAAAAGTATGGAACTTTTTAAAGTTTTAAAGAAGTGCACTTTTCAATAAGATGAATCAAAAAGGGATGTCAAGTTGTTTTCATACATTTATTAAAGAGGAGTTGAAAGTTGCACAAAATATGTTCCCAAGTAAAATTCATGTCATGGGCCCTCTAAAGACATGTTTGCCCTTAAATGGGCAAAATTTGGAATAATAGGATGTACGCGTGTGAATAATAAAACTGCTAGACAACTTTTGGAGTTGTGAACATCCGACACTAATGTTTGAAAATTCCAGCATGAAAAGAGTCAACATGGGAATACATTTGACTCTCGTTATAACAAGGTCGATGGGACTAGACAAATTACCTCTTTATAACAGGAATGTTGTTATAAAAGGACAGCGAAACAAAGAAACACAAAGACAACCTGATATTCGGGACCTCAGAATTTGCTCTTTATAAGCAGAACCTCTTTATAAAAGTGCTCTTTATAATGAGAGTCGACTGTATTTAGAATTTTTGAAGTTCAAGATAACGTGTCATGATCAGAGACTTCAGCAAGGTGCAATAACCTACCTTTGGCGTTCTTTGTTCTGTGAAAAAACCTGGAATGAAACAAACATGAAAATGAGTGGACGTGAATTAAAAAGAAAAAATAATCAAAAGAAAAGAAAAAAAGTTGCATTTTTAGGTTCTCATGTTGCCATTTTCAGGGTTATTCGGTGCATCTTTGGTTTTTATGCTAATGCAAAATTACATATTCATGAGCAAAAGTGTAATGTCATTTCAGGCAGAAACCTCAATGTTACAGCTATTTCAGCACTAAAACTTACCAGAATTTTGGATATTTCGCTGTCGTACATTTTCTTTTCTTTGGTGATTCGTTGTGTCAGTACATGGCAGTAAACCAATTAGCAAACTTTTCTCAAAAATGTTTTCAATGAGCAATTTTTTGGGTTCACAAGTTGAACAGAAAACCCCTAAACTGAACAGTGTCTTCCTGAAATCACATCACAGCAACAGCGCCCTCAGTTGTCCGAAAAAAAGCATGGACAATCATAGCAGTGCACTTTCCAATAAAATGAACCAAAAAGGGGTGTCAAATAGTAACCAAAAAGGGGTGTCAAATAGTTTTCATACATTTACGAGGAGCAGAAAGTTGCACAAAATGTGTTCCAAAAAACTTCATCTCACAGACACTTTAAATATCACTACCATCATTGATAGGCATTTGTTAATGCATGCCAGAGTACAGTGGGAAAAAAAAACAGGCTTGGTGGAACTTAACCCTACCTACAAAAGAGATCCAAGTAATTTTGTGAAGCATATCAGTTAAGAACAAAAATCCCTTTATTCACTGCTAAGATCAATGTTTATTGAATTTCTGGCTAATGCTCAGTAACACGGGGACACTTTTATACCAGACGGCCAAACTCTTACCTATAGTCTTCTCTACTTGTCTCGAAGCAGACAACTACTCAACAGCAAAACCTCACAGTAGTTCCACTGTTATTTCAAACGTAAATTTTCCAGCCTCATAAATAGCACTGTAGAAAAGGAGAACACAAATTTGTATATTCACAATTGCGTTTATAAGGTAAGAATTAATGTGAGAAATATTTGTTCAAGATTTTCTTTTGTTTCATAGAACTAATTACTTGATCATTTTGAATAGAATTTTCAGGCCGCTTAATTCTATTATTTCATTTTGTAATGGGGCCGTCACCATACTTAAGGATAAATCTCACCTCTTTTAAACGTTAAGGCTTTTCAGTACAATGTGTGCGAAAGAAGAACTAAAATTCTTCTGTAACAATATGCAGCACTGGTTGCGTCCTGTAGAGGAAAAAGCAAAAAGGTCAATATCGTTAATATAGCTGCATCTACATGAACCAGAAAATCCAGAAAAATTGCGGTAAAGTTGCTTGCTCAGGGACATGGGGTCCGTGTGCCTTAACCCTAACAATCCCCATCCAGTCTCACTCCAACACCACAGTTTGTTGGAATCTGTTAGAGTGAGTACTACACTAGTAAACTGATTATGCCTTACATGGGGTTAAGCATACCACCATAATCAGAGTCCAACAGTTTGGCTGTTGAGTTTACCATATGGTGTTGGAATTTGCAAATTTGCTATTCCAAATTTGCAATTCCAAAATAGGGCCATGTCTCAAATGGGTACTGCTGCACAGATTCTGACTTTCACTATTATGCGTATGACGAGAGCCGTACGGCAAAAATGTAATTGGTACTGAACACATTAACCCTTCAAGTTTTGCAAAACCACTTTTGCCCATTGAGTTAGCCCCCACACTTTAAATTCTTTTTAGGTTATTGTCTGTGGAGTGAGGATAACACTTCAAATCAGTGCGCGACATCACGTATCTGTAATCGGCTGAATGAGAATGCATCCCGGACGCTGATTTATGCACAATTCAAAACAGGACTCGGCACCTTTTGAATTGAAAAGCCGGATCCTAGAATATTGTTTTCTAGGAATATACAGCATTCAATGAGGTAAAACTTCATCAGGTTAGTTGTTAAGCACCCTTCTTTAGATTTAGAGCACTTTTGTTGCTTCAAATGAAAGAAATGCACGAACGACAAATGATATACTCTACCTTTAACATGCCTTCACCCGAAATTGACCTTTGGGATTTAAAAATGTTTAAACATTGCTCTGATCCACTTAACCTTCCTACTTGGAGGTCAATATTCAGACCGAAAACTGACTTTCCACAAGGAGGGTTATAAAAGAAAAATTAGCATTTCCAACAAAATGTGCAGGGAGAAAAGAGCAAAACAAGTAGGGTTAACGATGAAACAGATTTTGTTTCTGTCTTACCTACAAAAGACTCTGATAAAATCTTGCATAAACCTCCCCTAGAATGGCTTGGAGGGTGATATAGTCTACATGGTGGGCTCCTCACCACCTGACTCAAGCTGCAGCGGTGGGAGCTTGCCAATGGGACAGTTCTCTTGCAAACAACTGAAAAACAAACAAAACAAAAGAAATAAGCTTATAATTAAAATCGATTAAGTTCAGTCTTTCTTTGGATGTTCAGTTTACAACTTGCGACACTTTATTCAGTGTTCATTCTACTACATATGCAGACATGCAACTGGGAAGCAACCAAAAAAGGAGGAAATCCGAAGATTAACAAGACTCTATAATATAGGGTTTTTTTAATTCTTAATGGCTGAATTCAGCTGAACCAAGGAAAAGTTGCATGCCTACATGTACGGTACATGTATACAAACATTCATTCATAAATATCTAACATAGTTTACCATTCCTATTCATAGAGAGCCCACCACGTGACCGGTTTTAAACGGAAAAGACCAGCTGGCTGGTCTTAAACACTTTTCCAGTGTCACATGAAAGTTGGACTCCTATGAAATCCGGTGCCTTTTACCGTTTCATTGGTTGAGCATTCACAATCCTCATGTGGGCATGCGCAATACTACCAGTAAGTCAGTATTTCATAGTCAGAAATTAACACTACACCGGCACAGCTGCATTCTGTACCACATCGCTCAGTACGCGCGACGTACTCCATATAAGTTAAGGAGTTGTAGAGGGGCATACCATAATATAGAAAGAGGGTGTTTCGTAAAACATGAAGTGAACTTGTTGAACAAAATCGTTCTAAATTTATATTTTTTGACTTTTTACCAAAATGTTTTTCTTTTTAGGACCGAAAAGGTATTTATGATTGGGAATAAACATGTGCTTGGCTGGTATTAAACACTATGTTTAAGACCGGTTGGAGACTGGATGCTGATAATTACCTTCGCCTTCGGCTATCAAGATATAAGTTCGAATTTACTGGCACAACATTTGGTACACAAACATCCGTTGCATTCAAGGCAGAGTGGGTACCCTGCCAATGGACTGCACATCAACTTTAAACGAGCGAATGCTGTGCAAAAAAAAGGAATGCTCTGGCAAAGAGCTGGCATGCAACATGATCAGAATAAAAAAAATTGCTGCATTCGCTTGTGATTGAGCATGTTTGAAAGGCACGCAGACTACCTAGGCTACGGCTCAGCACAATCTTATCACAAACTTGTAATATAACTTACAGGTTACGCGGATCCATATTCAAGCATTCAAGCTCAAAATCAATCAGGAATCTTTCGTTCTCATGCTCTCGTAATGACACTGCGAGATGTGAAAAGTGTCGCTGAGTGAGCGAGCAAGTGCTTGCGCATGCTGTAAGAAGTTCAGCAGAACTAGAAGAGTGACTCACACGAAGCGACGAAAAAGAAAAAAAAAAGGGAAGAAAAAAAAAAAACGGCCAGCCAGACGTTGATATTCATTTCCTGTCTGGGAAGTGCCATCGGCTTGCGTGGGGAGGAACATGCTTCAGCTTATCAGACCGTGGCTGGCATACCTAATGCCGCACTGCTGCGCTTGCAAGAATAAAAAAAAACACAAGGCCTCATTTTTTTTGTGGAACAGCCTTTGGCCACAAGTCCTGACAATAACTAGTCTCCATTGGGAGATACATGTACATGTACACACAGGAATAATTGAATGCAGGGCCTTACATATGAATAATGCATTCAGACTGCAGACGTTATTCAATTTAAGAAGGGAGGGGGGAGGGAATAAATACACATGTATGTAGCTTGAAACTGAAATTGAAACTATGACACCGCTTTACCAAATGTTACGTTTTAGGTCTCATTCATAGATCCTTAAATTGACGACGTAGATTTAAATGTATACTTTGTAATAATAATTAAACAACAATAAAATTGAAGAGAAATTGTACATGTGCAATGCTAGTGGGGCTCTGTTGGTGATTTGGTACACTGTGTAAACATATTTTTTTTGTGGAAAATGAAATTCTTAAGATGGAACACGAATTTTTTTGCACAGAATTTTTAGTCAATTTTAAAGAAATCCACTTACTATTTCTATCTGCTGGTTAAACATTCTTGGCAATGCAAAACATACCTAAACAAAGGATGAGAAGACGAAATTTATGTTACAATCATGTACAATCAATCACTTTTTTTCAGGCATTAATCATTCTTACTTTTTACTTGCATTTTCTTTTGGTCACTCAGATTAAACTTGAAATGAACAAGAAAATGCATCGGTTGTACAAAATGTAAACATGTAAATGTATGTATGTAAATCAGTCATGCAGAAAAGCACAGCCATCACAACTCATTAAAAATGCTAATCAGAAAAGATCTATAGGCTAAGTTATGGAAACTTCCTCTCTGATACGGACAGAGCAAACCATGCCGACAATACATGTGTACATGTACACATAATGAACAACCTGAACATATGTACATGTAGGTTGATACATGTATGTGTGTACATGTACATGTACATGTACAATGTACGTATGTATACATCGTACAAACATACCAAATACCGGTACCTGTGTATCAATTAATACTGTACATGTACAATACATGGACATGTAGTCATATTCAAATACTGAGTAAATAGAGTAACCATGTACTGTGGTGTACATGTCAACTTGTAAACAGTCAGGTCATGCTTAACAAGTCCTGACATGCACCGGTGACCTCATTATAAACCAAGTAATCACAATACAACAAAAATAGCCCTGCACAGTGCAAACACTCTAAACATATGCATGCATGAAAAATACAGGATGGTACAGTATTGGGCCAACATAAACAAAAACACATGTACGTACACACTTGTACAGTATGTTCATTGAGTACATGTATAACGTAAGATCTCTTACAAATCACAAATGTGAATACACATTAAGATAACTTTCTTTGACCTTAAAACACACTTGATGGTGTTTTCTGTCATTGTCTGTCTTTCACTTTCTGTTACATGTACGTGTACCTCTACCACTATGTTGTACGGTATCTTTCGATTCCTATTAAAGGCAATGTATCGGTACATGTACATGTACATGTACATACATATACATGTAGGCCTACCAAAAACCAAAACTACCAAATTATTGTGAAATACATTGTACCTTACTTTACTGTAATACTAGTCTCAGGCATCCTGGGAAATCATGGCACCCGATGTGTGGTGTCATTTTCAAGAAAAGCGGAATCAATTTTCAACGATGGTCGGCTGACCATCTTTGGAAAAAAACAACTGACATTTTTGCAAATACTGCCCCCCCCCCCCCCCCAATTTACCAAATTTAGTTTAGTCCACATTTTGTTTGCAATCGGTTACACGTGCGTAGAAGGGTGTTGGCCAGCTAGTTTGGTTCCCTGACGTGACAATTCCCCGATGTTTATAAATCGTTCTGCTTTGCCTGAAGTAAGGTCAGGGAACCAGACTTAAAAGTACACAAACAGTATGTTTTGTCTTGGTTTTTCAAGCATCTACGAAAACAAAACTTTAAACAGGTCCGTGTAACAATATCTGCTATAAACTACTAACCCCCAAATCCATCCGTTTCTGAAAATTAAAGCAAAAGCAAATGTTCTATATTACATTTACTCTAACCTTCCTAAATCCTCCAAAATCCTCTTTGCAAAATGGAGGATTTTGCAGGATGGAGGCTATGTGGCAAAAATGTGCGGCTGATTTTGGAGGATGCACTGTGTCAAGGTCTTGGGCCGGACCCTGTGTTTTTTATGATCAACCAGGCATAAATTTGACCTACATGTAGATTGTACTATAAAATCCTCCGCACAGCTCCAGGATGTCACTGGCTCTGTCTCAACATACAGACAGTGATTGCTGGAGGATGTTGCAGGATTGAGGCAGTGGTCACCCCTCCAAAGACCACACTCAAGAAATAATGGAGGACTTTGCAGGATTGAGGCTGTATGCAATTTTTACATGGAGGCAGTAGGAGGATTTTTCAAGACTGAGGTTGCATCCTAGCAAAAATGCCTAGGGAGTTAGGGTTAACAAACCAAATTTCTTTTCCTCCTAAGATTATGTGCAGCAGTACAGCTCCCCATAGGACGCATTCCAGCGCGCCGGATAACCTATTTTTAGCCCAGAGGATGAGGAATTGACATGCTCTAAAACCTTCCCTTCCCTCTGGAAAGCTGAACTGAAAACCAGATGGCGCTCGCGTTCCAGAGTGGCAATCGCAATCACAATCGAGGTAAACGAATGTAAACAGGGAACGAAGCCAGTTCCAAGAGTCTACAAATCCTTGAGCAAAGACGGGCTAGATGAGATCCAACCGGATACAAATGGCACTCAAATTTCTGACTTCTTTTTGTTGTGTAGCTGGGCAATTCCACGGAATTAAGGCCTACTGGTATAAACCTCAATGCCAAAACTGCCAGACACCATCATGTTTTTTTTATCAGTTGATAAAGACACTGTGATGGTGTCGCAAGCTCCTGATACGAGCTCTGTAACTCAAGTCCCAAAAAGGTGTCTTCTATTTACTTGATATAATAATGGGACTGGAAACG
The DNA here is from genome assembly GCF_015706575.1 of Patiria miniata. Lineage (NCBI taxonomy): Eukaryota > Metazoa > Echinodermata > Asteroidea > Valvatida > Asterinidae > Patiria > Patiria miniata. The sequence goes on from NW_024037067.1 coordinate 8,465,017, forward strand.
AACTTTCATGCTCGATGCTTTCAAATCATTGGAGTAACTAAGTGACATGATTTATCAAAATTATAGTCCACTTGTATGACTACAACTTTTATTATGCATACGGTTGAACTGTCCAAAAATGTACGTCCGACATTGGGGAACTGCCCAGTTGTAAAACAAAGGGAACAATAAAAGTATGACCAGTGGCTCCTGGGAGGGAAGTACTTCATTTCCCACAAAGCCTGATTAGAAAAGGGGGAGGGGTCTTTGTGAGTCACGTCAACTGAGTGATCCGGCTCAGAGTAAAGGCTTCATTGTCATGCGAGTGGAGTGGACATGCTGGATTTCTGCAAAGCATATTTTGTTTTATTTATTTCTGGTGATGAAACCAAGGATTCCTCAAAAGTAACCTAAGCACCGTAGCTCGAAAGCCTGAAGAAACCTGTAGAGAGAAGACAATGAGAATAAATTACAGTTTTAGAGGTGGGAGGAAAAGCCCAGAAGAACATTCTGGGGAAAACCCACGCAATCAGGTAGGGACTGAAAACCCAATCCACATATTGGCCCGGGCTGGATTCGAACCCGGGTCACAGGCCCACATATCTCAGCGGTCAGGTGGAATGGAAAACATTCACGGCTGATTCTGGGGAACAGTCTGTGACATCAACTGGGATATCCAGGATGCCATGGTTGTTTGTCTTCAGCTCGGCAACTTCAGTTTTCAGAATTGAAAAACTTGGAAGAATCTTTTCACAGGTCTTCTTGAGTTAAAATACGCAGATGTACATATCCATCAAATGTTGATTGAATTGTGCCTAATTCCCATCACACGTATTTCTGCTTTACTGGATTGTCCGCACCCACTTCCATTTCTCTGGATTCTACACAGACAACTGGGAATGGGAGGGCAAATCTATCAGCTCTATGACACCGCTCAAGGCATTGGCTCACTGCCAAATCAATCCAGCACCGAAAAAACATAAAGCGTAAGCAATTCTCATACTAAACTGATACAGTGCAACGTTAATTCACCACGACACAGAGCAAAACCGAGACACCTATTAGATCCTCTAAAATGCACGCTGCATTTTCCTCTTGTGAATGCCGTTTTGCCGAGGCAAGGAAACCATCGAATGCAGTCTTAATACGACAGCAATCAATACCGGCGTACAAGCTGACCAAAGCCCTGAGCGCCCGCTGACAAAACACGGAACTAGTGACCCTTGCCATCGCTGTATTGAATAAGCTTCCCCGCAAAACCCAGAGAATTGGGCCGCGCTGCCATCGACATGTATCTAGGCCAACTGTTACATGGAGACTGTAGGGCCCAACGGGGCAATCTGCAAAATGTCAGAGGCAAGGATCGGTCGAGGATCTCGCTAAACGATAAGCACTGGAGGAAAAAGGGGAGGGGGGGGGGCAGACGTGGCCTGTGATGACAGGTTTTCAAGTGTCGGATCAGTCGCCTGATTCTTTCAATAGACTTCTCCCTAGACCCTGAAGGTTTATTATGATATTTTTTTCCCCTTTTAAAGATCAATTGGGGAGAACGGTATGCAACTGAGGTCACCCCATAAAATCTACGACAACAGTTTTGTCAAGAGGATGGGAATATCGCAAGGTGTTGACACCCGTTGGGAAGCGTGATTGAAATTTGATAGTGGGACTTCAGATTGGGAGAGTATTGAAGTGTAACACAGAAGAAGAAAAAAGGATTGCTATCTATAATCAGTTACTACACGTACGATACTTTACAAGCGCTCTTGAGGATGTCCAGCATCAAAGTGCATGTCTATCGCATACACACACACACACACACACTGTATTGCAATCATTGACATGAATTATCTAAGAATCTATTTCATAAACTGTAAACTGTTGAATGGGATGGTGCCAGACTATTTCATGATTGGAATACATTCCAAGCATCGCTTTCAATTTTTTTTTTCAAACAATAGGGTATGTTTATTCATAAATTTTAAATTAGTCATAACAGCAGACTGGTATTAGTTTGTAATGAACTTTTATTTCATCATGACTACTTGCAAGTTCCAAAAATGAAGACTTTACCTCGCTTTCAATTTAATATGGCAGACTTGGGAATAAAGTCTACAGTCACAGCTGTAACACTTGAAGCATGTTCTGGACACGAACTAATGTACATTGGTAAGCAAATAGCTTAAACAAAAACTCAAAATCAAAAAAATTCTTGTGTACAATTTACAACATTACTTGTACACTGAAATCCGTGATGAGGAAGTGCTTTAGGCGAAGTAAAAAAAAAAACACGTTTCTCGGCCCGCTTCCTTTTAGGGGGCCGCCTGGATTTTTTTTTGATTTTTGATTTTTTGAAAAATGCATAAAAAAACACCGAAAAAGTCCACAAATTCATCGGAAAATAAATACTTGCTAAAAACTGTCCATTGTAGACCAGTACAACTCTAAATGACACTGAAAATATGTTCAGTTGTCTTGTCCAACTTGTCTTTCTTTTAAAAGTGTCTTTGAACAGTGGAAACACCAACGGTTGCAGGAAATTTTAAAATGGCGGCCATCTTAAAAAAATAAAAAATAAAAACTAAAAAGCCCCTCTTCCTCCTTTTTTTTTAAAAACCCGGACGAGAAACATTTTTTTTTTTTTTATTCGGCCTTACGCTGAGTTTATCTCTCTCCAAATTTCATCCCCGGTTAAAAGAACACAGACGCACCCAAGTCAATATGCAGGGATTGTTTTGAGTGAGCATACATATGTACCGTACATGTACTTGTACAAGTACACACATCACAGTGTGCATTGTGAACTAAGAAACCAAGGCTGCCGCTGTGTTATGATGGTATTTTCATTCACAATCACCCCATATTGACACAAGGCAAGGCTCCCTAACAGACAATTTGCCTGTCAAAAAAAGAAGAAGTAGATATTAGTTTTGGGCTGTCAGGGGCCCTGCCAATAAACACTGGTTTATTTTTGGTTCTAGACATCAATGACAAGGAAATCCATCATAACAACTGATGTGACGTCCTCAAGGCTCATTGGGCAAAGTCATTTTTAAAGGTATACGTGCATTTGTACATGTACACATTTACATGTACATGTATGTACTTAACAACAATTCAAAATATTAAACAAATGAGATTTCTCCAGACTCTAAGTTTCACTTTCATTACTAGACATCCATGTTTCATACATTTTTTTGGCTTTTCCAGAACTTCAGGAAAACCTTTTTGTTTTTGGTTCGAATTTTGCTTTTTCCTTATTTCCAAAATCCAAAAGACTTTTTACCCATTTTCCTCATGGGCCCAACATCACGTTTGAATGACGAAAAAAATGAAGTGTGTTCAAATTGCTGGTACATCGGAGGGGAAAAAAATACAAAATCATTGCCTTTAAGGTAATATAGAACATTTGCTGTTGCTTTCATTTTCAGAAATGGATGGATTTGGGGTGAGTATTTTATTGCAAATATTGTTACACTGACCTGTTTAAAGATTTGTGTTCATGAATGCTGGAAAAACCAAGAAAAAAGTTGTTCTTGTAATCTTGTTCCCTGACCCTACTGGTACTTCAGACGAAACGGAGATATTATGGACGTCAGGGACTTGTTAGATCATGGAACCAGACTAGCTGGCTTACACCCGTTCACGGATGTGTAACTGAATGCAAACAAAATGTGGACTAACTACATTTTGTAAATTTGGTAAATTGGGGGCAGTATTTGAAAAAGGAAAACAAATCATTTTTTTTTCCACAGATGGTCGGCCGACCATTGCAAATTGATACTTACAATTCCACTTTTCTTGACAATGACAGCACACCAGGTGCCATGACTTCACAGGATGTTTGAGAGTATTATTCACTTACCGGTACATGTACAGTCAAGTAAGGTAATATACATTATGTATAATAATTTTGTAGTTTGTTTTTGGATATTTACAAAGGTTTTATATTACCTTTAAAACAAAGGTATCCAGACTTGAAACAATGTGTCCAAAAGCTACAAGCACCCTTCTGGGCCCAATTTTACGGCTTTACTTACAGCTACCGTACCGGTACTTCACAGGTACAATGTAAGCAAGAAATTTCAGCTTGTGCGCGCATGCAAACAGGGTGAACACAGAACTTATTTGCCAGCGCAATAAACACAGCGTGGTGATCGTAAGCACAAATTCTGTGGTAAAGCAGGTAAAAAGTGTGTAGTTGCTATTTGGGTAAGATGAACGAAGTGGACTGAAAATGTTAATTAGCTCATGCTGAACGAAACTGCAACGAAAGAGGAAAAGCTTACCTTGTCATTATCATTTAGTACACCTGCAGTCCAGACAGTAATGCGACTCTCGTGTGGCTCACACTACATGAATGCATTGTTGGTTCTGCAGCAGAAAAAATAGACAAGAAACAAAACAAACCGGTCAAATGAAAGATATACATGTACAATAATCGCAACTTGACACTATGTTCTTGTCCATTGAATGCTGAACAAAATGCTACGGTACTGCACATGTGTTTAACATCACATCCTCGCTTCCTTAGTAACAATGCTGAAAGAAAACAAGCAAATAGCACATGAAGGTCTCTCAATACTGGAAACAAACCTGTATTGTCATTTTAGTCCATACACATGTACATGTGTTCATGAACATATACATGTACAATGTACATGTACATGCATGTATGTAAAATATATCAAGGAAAGCCATAGTGTACAAATGTCGTGTACATGTACCGGTACTCAATTCAAATGCACTTACCAAGGAATGCTGTACATACATCATGCAATGTCAATGTACATGTACATGTAGACTAAGGGTACAGTTGTATGGAATCATCACTTGGTCATGTTTGTGGCAATCCACCCACATGTACACTGTACATGTACACTGTACATGTACATGTACAACATGTACTTGTACAATAATTATGTACACTAGGTACATGTACATGCAAATTCTTTGCTGTGACTGACCAATCAGGTACCACAGCAAGATGCCCTCATGTTTATTCATGAGCCTGGGTAACTCCCTCGGGTAGAAATTGCAGTGCTCTTGACAATACTCCTTTTTAAAAAATTTTATTAAAAAAAAAAAGTACTGAATATCAAGTACCGTACGTGTACAGAACTGAACATTGTACCATTTAAAAAAGAAGACTATTTTACTGTTATTGTTAATCCACATGTAAACATACACAAAAATTATCTTGCAAGCAATCACTTTATCAAGTTTAAAGTTCAGGACAAACAGACCAAAATTCAAGTCTAGCTCTTGACATAAATTATAGCTGTCTGAATATATACAGGGCAATTGGCAATATGCCATGCCACGCCCCTCTACTAGCCGAAAAAAACAAAGTTGGTTCAGTAGGGTCCACAAACTATGGCAATGTTTACTGATCTGCTGATCATGTAGCACTAGCGTGATTTGGCTGTGTGCATGTTGGTTTGCCAGGGGCCGGATACTGCAGCCAGCTTTAGCAGTGATTTCAGAAATTTATAAGACAAGTAAATGTACATGTACCGGTACCAGGGTACGCGCCCTTTAACAGACAACATTTATTCATTCGAGGTACATTAGAATCATTGGCAGTTCTGGCATACTACTGGTACATGTACACAAATTTAAATGACTTCTTTTTTTTTCAGATCCAACTTCAACCAGTTAAAGGTACGGTAATATAGGCCTACTGCATTTGGGTTTGCTGTAATTTTCAGAAATGGATGGATTTAGGGGTTAGTATGTTATAGCCAATGTTGTTACATGTACATGTACACTGACCTGTTTAAAGGTTGGTGTTCAGGGATGCTGGAAAACCTATCAAGAAAAATATACATGTACTGTTCTTGTAGTCTAGTTCCCTGTCCCTTTTTCAAATGAAACAGAGCAATTTATAGACGTCAGGGAATTGTCAGGCCAGGGAACCCGACTACCGGTAGCTGGCTTGCACCCCTCTCGGACATGTAACCGATTGCAAACAAAATGTGGACTAACTATTTGGTGAATTTGGGGCAGTATTTGAAAAAAAAGTCAGTTTTTTTCCGACGATGGTTGGCCAACCATCGCAGGAAATTGGTACAAAAATTCCACTTTTCTTGAAAATGACAGCATAGGCCTACCAGCTGCCATAATTTCAGAGGAGGCTTGAGATATCATCCACTTACAGTCAAGTGGGGTATTTGAATTTTGATAATAATTTGATAGTTTTGTTTATCAATTGTTAACAAATGTTGTACATGTACATTTGTGTATTACCGTACCTTTAAAGCACAACACGGATCTATAGTTTTGAACTATAATAATCCTAAACGTACAAAGTCCACAAAAGCTTAGTATTAACGAACAGACACTGACAAGGGATGGCTCTGTTGAATTTGCCAGCCAGCGAGGGAGGGTTCTAATGATACACCAAGTGTCTGATACGAAAACCCCCATAAGCAATTCACAAATAAACCTACACCACTTCCTCATTTCGGACTAAAAATTGCAAATTCCTAACCAAATTCACGAGGGTAATATTAATGCAACGTACACCACAGTTGTGTTATTCCGATGCATAATTTCCATCACCGCATGCAACGCTGGTCTGATGCACTGATGTGCACTATACATGGCCGAGGGTCAGATTACAACACAATTATACACGCCGGCTGAGTGTATATATCGGAATAATCAAATACTGAAGTGATAATTTCCGCCAAGTCTTAGCGCCTACATGTACCTACCCCTCTGATACTATCTGATTGAGGATGTAGCTGGAATTAGGCTCATCCATGATGCAGAGGCCAGGGCGCGAGGAGACCTTGACAATTCACAGCTGCTTGGCTAAACTCGGAATATTCTGTGTTTGGGTTTACATTGCATATTGACTTCCTGTCCTTTAAAGTTACTGCATCTGATTTTCTTTTTGTACATTTTTAATTTTTTTTATTTTCAGCAACAAAATTGCTGAAAAATCTCAAGAAGGGTGCATAACAACTAACTTGTTGAAGTTTTAGCTTAGTAAATAATATTTTGAGAAAGCAGAGAAAACATACTTGTGTATGCATTTTGGGGGACTCATGACTGGACTCTGCATGCTGCTAACTCACTTAAAAAAATCTGTGCCCGCAGCTAGGCACACTTTCTCAAACTACCTTCAGTGATTGGTTGTTATTTCTGAATGATGCCATTTCAGGCAGAATGATTTCACAGGGTATTTGGTACATGTACCAGTTCTGTCTTCACTTTGAGCAAGAATGTTCTCGTTGAATCGGTAGGTACCATACGTTTCAAGGTAATTACAGATGTTCCTACATGTATAAATACATACATGCCTTCAACCAATTTAAATATGTATTGCATTGTACTACACTCCTTGGTGAAGCAATAAAAACCATAGAGCACTTGGGCAGTTTGGAGTGGTGTAAGGAGTAGCACGCAGGACACTGGGGCGTAACAGAGTAATGGGTCAATGCAATGGTCAAACTCACATACAGTACAACATGTACATGTACATGTAAGCATGTACAATGTACATGTACCGTAATTTTCGGAATATAAGCCGCGGCTTATACGTTGAATTTGCCCATGAAAATGTTTACTGCGGCTTATACACAGGGCGGCTTATACGCCGAGACTTGAAGAATAAAAATGACATTTACATGTGTATTTAATGTACTGGTAGTGGTACAAGAAGAGATGTGTTGCTGAAATAATGATCAATTAAGAAAGTCATTAACAAACCGAAAGCACGTCCCACAAAAAGATACCGAGCGGTAAAAAGTACGGGTAGTGAAAGCTGTCCCTTGGACATCGACAACCGGCCGTACGTACTGCTGCCTATGCTGCATGGATTCCCCATGGACTACACCATTTGTGGTAATAAAGGGGTGCACTTTCTTAGGAACAATAATTACCAATATTTCCCCAGTTTAAAAAAAGGAAAAAGACAACTAATACTTTTTATGGAGTTTGAAACATATCTTTATTTGATAATCAGTTGTTCAACGTCACAATATAATTTTGTTTCTTGAAATGTATTCAAGAAACGATGTAAAACTCAAAACAGGGGTGAAACCACCCCTACGAAATTAATGGATTCGTCCATAAAAATCTCGGCATCGTGTTGACTGTTGTCGAAGAAAGTTACGATCCAAACTTGAAGTTTTGACGTTACTACTCGTTAGTAATCACAACAATTTGATAAGTTTTGCTGTAAAAGTGGACTTGTTTATCCTTTAGGACAAAACAACTCGGCGTCTGTTGCCACAAAGCAGGATTTGTAGCGCTCCGGTCAGACAACACATGGTGGGTTGCTGCAAGTGCTGGGGGAAAATAATGTCATTCGCCGGCACAGGCTCACTGACGAGCCAGCCGGCAGCAATTCCCGTTTTTTATTTCTCATCATCAATTTCCATATTTGTTTGTAAGAGTAATCGACTGTAAATGATTTGACATAACATTTGTGGCCCTTTTATAGCTTTCGTAGTGCAAATGGAACTGGTTCAGAGCATTTTGACTAGAATTTGGAGGCCTTACAAAATTGAACCGCTGCGGTTGGTGCGGCTTATACGCCGATGCGGCTTATACGCCGACTTCAAATCTTAATTTGCAGATTTTTGCGTGCTGCGGCTTATACGCCGCGCGGCTTATATTCCGAAAATTACGGTAAGCATGTAAACATGTACAATGTACATGTGTACATGTACGTACACATACGTGTACATGTATACAGAGACTCTAATGTCAATGATTCCCCTGTTTCCATACAGAGAGACATACATTGTAAAGTCACATTAAAATCTCTGTACTGATATCCATTTCCAATTTCAGGAAATAATCAAGGGTGTTCATTTACATTGCCCATGTGTAACTTACATGTACATGCACACATGTACATAACTTTTACGTAGGTACAAAACAAATGTACATACATGTACCGGTACAGATTGTCTACATGTACAGGAAGGAGATTTTATTCATAAACCTTGATCCCACATTTGATAAAACTGGTGAACATTTCTTCCACTTCATGTTGGATTCTACAGTTTTCCAAGGCATTTTCTCATGAAAACTACCAACTCTAGCTGCCGGTCTTTAGAAGCTACATGTACAATGATCTATGAATAACACACACAGAAGGTGACCCCTAGTGTTATGATGCATGCATTGTGCAACGGGTTCAAAAGGCGTGCGCCATATTGTCTGTTGCACCACTGTACACAACGACAACTGCTTCTACACATCAAGCATTGGCCTGCAAAGCCATTTCCTGCACTTGCCAATAGTAATACGGTACATGTATGCACATACATGCTCAGACTATTTTTTGGTCACCCTAACCAAAAGGCAACTGACAGGCAATCTAAATATTTTCAGAGCATCACGTGCATATTATTTGTGCTGACATTGAACAGTTTTATGTCAACACTTTAAACCACTCGTATACAGGGGACCCGTTTGCTGAAGTAATCGCACCACCTGACAACATCCAATTCTGTACACAAACATGACATGGCCTAGAACTCATGGTTTTTTTTTCTACCTGAAGATCATATTAACTTGTATACAGCTGATCTCTAGAGATACAGCAAGAAGATGAAGAAAGTTCGTTCGTTAGGCCAAAAAAAAAAATATTCGGTCTCTGGTCAGACCAAAATTCCGGAATTGACGCGGCGACGCGGATATTTTTTTTTTTTTTTGCTATTTTTTTTTTCTTCAAGCTTGGATTGTACAGACAAGGTGGGGTACTATTTTGCTTTTTTGGTGTCCTCATGTACATTGGTGTCCTCCATAATTTGCCTTGGTGCTCTCGATCATTTGCCTTGGTGCAATTTCCCACTCCTTGGTGCTCTTTGGTAAAAAATTTTTGAGGAGGTGCGGCAATAGAGGGCGCTGTTGGAGCTACCGCGGAACATTTTGGAAAAAAAAAAGATTGACGTGCATGATTAAAATCGACGCGCGCGCTGACCAGAGACCGACTTATTATTTTTTTTGGCCTTAGGGTGTTTGTTTGTTTGTTTGCTTTTGGCATTTAACCAAGTTACATGTACAGCCATGTCCCCAAAAAAAATCACACCTGTTGTGTAGGCCTACATGTAAGCCACACCATCAATTTATTTGTGAAGATGATCAGATATTACTTACAAGTGCTTTACCATGGTGATACAGATGTGTATCAAACTCTTAACCACATGGATTTCTTTTTGTTTTCACACAGTAACTGACCAGCAGGCATTTGTTTAAGGTTTCAGCCTTTGGCCCACTCTGGCAACGGTCACTGCAGAATACTCCAAAGTGACCACTTATGTAAATATATCCCCCATGCCTCAAGCAATAGTGATTTGGATATCTGAGGTCAGTAGTTCAGATTTTATCTTAAGTTGTACTCGTGATAGATATTGACCTGCCCAATGCCCACTCTTGACTTCACTGTCTTTGATGCTCGAGTGGAAAAATACGGGCGATAAATTTGCATAACACACAGAGTAGAATGTACAATGTACTTGTACGCTGGAAAGTTTAAACAGATAACTTTTTTGGGCATGCAAATGTGGCACAGTGGAAATTACATTTAGTTTTACCCTCCTTTGTATTTGAACAGTCACACACTGTCAAAAAATCAATCTTCTTCCCCTGCCATGCCTTTTAGACAGGCTAGTCACCAACAGTCAGATCATATCTCAAGCAAGCACTGTGACTAGTCAAATTCAGTCCACAGACAAAAGCAGGTAAGTGGTAAGCACAGCTGGCTTATCAATCACCTACAGTCAAAGCATAGCTGTATTACGTTACTGGTACACAAACAGTCACAGTCAGTCAATCCTACTTTGTGTAGGCTGGGAGCTCTGAGCTGTTGAAACCAGTCACTTGATTGATTTTGACTGAAAAGACAAGATGGCACAGAATGTATATATTTTCATAGGAGGGTTTATAAATGTACACATTATATGTACAAACTACAAAGGCGAGTCTCAAAAAAAGTTTGAACAAGTGCTGGAAACCTCATGGTTACCAACCCTCCAAATACGAGAACCATATCCATTCTACATGTAATTGGGCCAACATGAATTTTTCAATTCAGCTAATAAATCTACATGTAGACAGTTTTGTCAGCACTTGTAGAACAGATGTGTTTAATTTCAAGTTCTTCATTCTGGGGTGAAAATGGGGCAAATAGCTTAGTTACAAAAATACAATTTGGTTCAGAGCACGGACTAAAACAGAGAGGCTTTCAAAATGTTCGGATCACTGTAGATTATGTACATGTACCGTACAATGTACCGTACAGGTCTGCAAAGCTCCATACACTTTAAAAACAGAAAAAAAACTCCTTGCTTTTGTGCTTTGACCTGCTGACCCTACACGCATGTAAATGTCTCAATGGCGTCTGACTTCTGATTGGATCCCAAACTCACGTCCTTCCCGTGATTGATCACACTAACGAGCATCATCAATCGTTAAGAATCGCTTCCAAAATAATTCACTTTGTTGTCATCCCACTTGTGACTTGTTATTTTCCAGCTCCGCCAGACCCGCCCCACTGTGCAAATACAAAACCCATCAATATTCTGAAATGATGAATAACACAGACTACATACATTGCACATGTATGTATGCACATGCACTTATAAAGCAGTACAGTCAACTCCCAACACTGGCACCATCACATTAACACTCAATACATGTCAGCCCCTCTCCGTCATATAATCCATTAAACATTAACAGCATGAAAACATCCCCAGTTAACCATCACCCTAAAAGCCCCAGCTACTGAGTAAACACTGCAACTCTTACACCATACTTACTACATGTACAGGGGGGAAATAGTGCAGTCACCCACAGCAAAAACCACAAGAATCTTGCAGGAATCCTTGCTGCATATTTCCTTGCAGACAATAAGAAAAACCTCAAAACCACAATTCAGGCCACTACATAGTCTTACACACATTTTAGCCTGTCCATATGTTCTGTCCATATGTTCTGCATGCAATATTTATGAGGTACAATATGGGACCTGTAGTCATGCACATATGTACTCTGCATTCAACACACATCCAGTCAGCTCATGTCCATGTACATGAATAGTATGGGGCAGAGCCCACGTACATATGCAAACACTGTAACACTATCATGGTGATCAATAAGCACTGTTAAATCCACCCTGGCTGTGACAAGTTGCTCAGCGAATCACAATAGGGTCCAGCGTATTGATTTTTTTGCCCCTACAGTATCTCTCTCTTGCCTGGCGCTTTATCACAAAATACAAGCGATTTACCGGTACACGTACTGGTACATGCATTCACATGTACATGTGCACCAGGCCTTCGGTTATTCAAATGAGCATGTCTTGAAATTCAGAGGGCAGAGGTCAGCAATGGGTTTTTATTTTATTAAAGGTAACATACACGTTTTGCTTTTGCTGTATTTTCAGAAATGGATGGATTTTGGGGTTAGTATTTTATAGCAAATATTGTTACACTGACTTGTTTAAAGTTTTGTGTTTGTTGATGCTAAAAAGTAACCCCCAAAAAAATGATGTTCTTGTAGTCTGGTTCCCTGACCCTACTTCAGACAAAACGAAGCAATTTATAGACTTCAGAGAATTAAGTAAGATTTGAGGCTTTGCATGGTGGAGATACTAAATAATGAAAGGTTTGCGGAAACACCATGTAGGAATAATTTCTCAACTAAGAGAATGGTTCTGAAAAGAACCAGAGGTATAAACCTCAGGTTCTTTTCAGAACCATTCTCTTAGTTGAGAAATTATTCGCACATGATATTTCCGCAAACCCTTCAGGGAATTGTCAGGTCAGGGAACTAGACTAGCTGGCTTGCACCCGTTCATGAATGTGTAACCAATTGAAAACAAACTGTGGACCAACTAAATTTGGTGCATTGAGGGCAGCATTAGAAAAAAGTCAGTTTTTTTTTCCAACGATGGTCGGCCGACAATTATTGGAAATTGATACAAAAATTGAAAATGACAGCACACTAGGTGCCATGATTTCACAGGATGCTTGAGACTATAATGTCCTTACAGGTATTTATGTATTTCATAATAATTTGGTTGTTTTGTTTGTTGATGTAAATTTTTTGCAAATGTTGTACCGGTACATGTACATTACTTTTAAGTCAAAATTGCATTTTTGTTTTTGGTGGCAAATCTTTCTCAAATCTGGGAACTGCATTTGCACGAACGCAGCGCTGGAAATACCAAATAACTAGATGTAGATCAGTATCAAGGATGGCTTTATAAGTCACCAGCTTAGTGAATTGTACAAACAAATACTTAGTGGAGTTGCGCAACACATTTTCTTTACTGCTAACCAAACACAATGCAGCCCTGGTTATTTTCAGAATTACAATTGTAAAATTCACTTAAATGGTTACAACCTCATGTATAATTATGCATACTCAAGAACTGTCCAGCGCCATGGAGCTGCCCACGTATCTCTAAGCTTGCAATGCCAAGCTTCCACTTCAGCCAAAAGAAAGAAAAATAATGCATTACCTCTATCCCAAAGACAAATTCCTTTCCTTTCCGGCTTATTGCAACAAAGACCAAGAGCCCTGGGGATAAGGTCACTGATAGAAATCCAATCGGGGAATAAATTTGTCTGCCAAGATTTGTGAACGCAATCATGTAAAAGGTCAGAAACGAAAGCGAATCCTGTTTTTGATTAAACTTATCCTTCTGGCAGAAACAACAACATTATAAGGGTGGAATATGCAATTGTCAAATCTTGGAAGTTGAAGATCTGCTTCAGTTTGGCCAGTCAGGTTTTCAATCAGAAGAATGACAACTGCACAATTGTGGGAAAGTGGATGCACTGCATTGTACATGTAACTGGCACTAGACGGATCTTTTAAAAAACGTCCTTCAGGAATCCTTGGCTAATTGATCCGTCAGACCTATACCTACACATACATTGAGCTTCTGCCAACATCAAAAGGCCGACATCAAAAGGCCAACATCATCATATTTCCATGGCGATAGAAAAGTAGCTTTGTATCATGTCTAAGCTCATAAGCAGATTATAGATTGCGCTGCTGCGGCACACTACATAAAAGTCACATATATTGGGTTCCTAATAACTGTCTCGGACAAAAAAAGGAAAAAAACCACCTAATTTCCTTTCCAACTATGAAGGAAAGGGATTCTTTCATGGAAAAGCAAAAGGCATGATGCATTCGGAATGAAAGTCACGTTCTGCACAGTTCTACGATCTGCGAGTCTGCAGCTTAATATGAAGACGTGCAGAAATCGATGGACAATTGTGCAAATTAAACACCCGTTTGCAGGGTTGACATGGAAACAGCGAATAAGTCAAATTCCCTTTATTTTTAGACTCTTCTTAATTCAAGGTTGTCTTGACTTCTTGCAGGAGACATCCATCACCAGGCGCCCAGAACCAATTATTAATGCCTCGCGGCACGCTGACATTTGTTGAACGAAGGCTGGAAACTGCACGATGAAATGCCAACTTACATGTTCATGTAAGATATTAAAAGTGGACATTCATCGAATTGGAAAAAAATGCTTTCTGGTATATTCAGTGGATGATCAAACAAGTACATATTAGTGATGGGATTTAAATCCTGACTGTTTTAAAGGTATAGTCCATCATTTGCAGCCATCCGAAAAGTAACTGGCGTAATTATTGTTGAAAAACAAACTTGGTTGAAAAATAGTAAGGGGACTAAACTCCCTGTGAAATTATTCTTTCTGGGAAGCTGTCATTTTGAAGTAATCAACGAAAGAAGGCATTTCCAACGGTGATTCTTAAGAAGCACCGTAGGAAAATTTAAGTAGTTCGTTTTGTTATTCAGCGCAGCGCGCACAAGTATTGGAACGACGCACAGGCGCGCGCGGTTGTTATAATTCGTCGGATCAGTGTGCGACGTCGCATATAGCTGCAATTCAAAACAATTCAAAACATGATACAGTAACTTTGGATTTGAAATTGAGATCTTAGAATGCTGTTTTTCTCGGAATGTACAGCTGAAGCTGAGCTGAAACTTCATCAGGTTAGTTGCTCAGTATCCTTCATTAGATTTTGAACTCTTTTGTTGCTTCAAACGAACAAAATGCACAAATTACAAATGAAGGACTGTAGCTTTAAATTCAGTTTGAATTCCACTATTCGTGGTTTCGATTGTGGAAACGGGATATTTGAAACCAACCTTAACAACATTAAGCCTTCCATTTTTGTGTGACACAGGCTAAAGAAAACAACTGGAACATCTTGGTATATGAATAGCCTGCCCATTTGACTAATCATGGTCCCAACCCATTTTTTCCTCTCAACATTACAGCTCTAGAGTGTGTTTGTCAAGGCTTTGCAGTCACTGAATCCTGCAAACAATACCCAATCATTGGGAGGTTAAAGAATGCCGCACCTCATTTGTCACTTTTTGTAAATAGACCTTGCACTGACTGTGAGATCGAACTTCCGCTGAAATCAGATAACTGTATAATTCGGTCTGAATAAGATTATACTAAATTGATTTTGAAATCTCCGATTTCTCCCAACATTAGTATTTAATATTTATTCGCTGCCTCAAAATTTATCATAGTATACCGGTACATCGTAGATCTCTGCAGATGTACAAATGAGAGCAACAATCAATGAAACTATGCCCCCTCCCCAAACCCCCCACCCTCCCAAACATTTTACACACCTACATGCAGTATGAACGAAACCCTCTGTCCACACCCACAAAAGGGAAACATCTGATGACATTCAAGGAATGCAAAAATGCGGGGTTCACGGTGCAACATCAGCTCCTCCGCTGGCGATAGCAACAGACAGCAACAAGAAAAATTGTGCCCCCACTTCCTTTTCATCATCAATTCTACCATATGTGCAGCAGCACCGGTGTTAGCGCTGCGATTGAATCCTTACAGAGAAATGCTGAGGACACGGGGCTTACTGCTTCAAGGGAAATATAGCAAGCTGAGGCGTTTCTTTTTTGTTGTTGTTCTACCTGCTTATAACTGGGCCACCCCTGGGGTTCAATTTCCATCCCACTGTGGTAATGAAGGATTTTTACTGTAGCCATGGAAGTTCTTTAAAAAAAATTAATCTGATTTACAATTTTCAAATCTTTATGATTTCCGATGGCATTTTTTTTTCTCTGTTGGCATTCAATGACACACGACAGGCAGCAAAATTGTTTTTCCTGGCACTGCTGGGAGAGAAGTCTATGTAATAGACCATGGCGAATGCATTAGTCTAGGATATTGGAGTAGATTCGCTGACTGCATGTAATTAGGCAAGACAACCGCCTCTTGGCCTCTAAATTTTGACCAATCAGCGGGAGCTTTCTATATCGGGTCTTCGGTTATTCACCCGTTGCGCGTCATAGACAATGGATAACAAAAAACTGTGACATGCGCTCTGTATCATGTTACGCGATATGCACCCGGCTGTTGTTGTATTACAAAACACTGCATTCGAATTGACCAATCAAACCATTTAGCCCTGATTTGGGAATGGAATGACGTCACGATTTATTAAAGTAGACTCCGATTGGCTGGCGCGTGGCTTGCATATATCTGCATGTCTAGACATATCAGACGTTATACAGGAGGCTTGGCTCCATGGATAACGGGTGATACTCAGACTACTTGGAGAGTTGCATGTTTAAAGTTGTGCTTCCTGTGCTAGTCAACAAATTCCAATCAGTAAATTTACAAGTTGTATATTTTATTCCAACCCAAAAACTCTTTTTCTCCCCTTTTTGGATGTCTGCAACCCTCTGAAAAAAAAAGGTTATTGTTTTGGACACAAACAAAGTGGCTTGCAAGCAGACTGGCTCCCAGTCCGTACATTATCGATACTGATTGTGGGCTGGGAACCAATTATTGTCTCGCACTGCAGCCAACAATTTGAAATTCTAAAGTAATAGTAACTATACATAGGCCAATGTTTTCGGTCGATGTCTCATTCAAAAGTGACTTTACTTTTTGTATTGCCTGAAAATTAGCAATTTAGAAAAGAATCCATTTTCGGGATGAAACTCCAAAATAGCACAAGGGAAATGCGACCTTAATGCTTAGAAATCATAAAATTGTATGCTGGTCGTCTGGTTGGAATCCGATCAGCTGATGTTTGGGATGTGAAAATATTTAAGCTGAAAAATTTGCTATCAATGTACATTTGTATATTAGTACATGGTGCAAATCGGCTAGGAAAGTTTCCTGCTGAACTCTTATGCATGTAAATGTATGCAGTTTCAATATTTACTGCTGTACCGGTAAGTTGCTTAGCGTGCAGCTTTGTTGTTGTTGTTGTACCGACCTGGGACTCAATAGTGATCTGTACTGCACGCTGTGTGTCTGTTCACTCTCCATGCCACCCAAAGTATAAACAAAATCAATATGGGCAGATCAATATTGACTGTCATGTACCATGTCCCACTTACACCATTGCAGACTGTGTTAAGTTGTACCTTAAAGTGCAGGGAATAATTACATTGTACGCATTCAATTACAATGTACATGTAACCCGATATGTGCATACCTGAACAAGTGCATATATGTGTATTCATCAAGTACAGATTGGTACATGTGTACCATATTTAAGTATTATGCAGCCTTTCATAATTGCATTTCAAGCATTTTATCCATTATTCATAAATACCTCAGACAGTTTAGCTATTCCTATTGGTCGAGAGCCCGTCACGTGGCCGGTATTAAACGGATGATAAAGACATGGCTAGCTGGTCTTAAACACTTTTCCAGTGTCACAATAAAATGTGGACTCCTAAAAATCCAGTGCCTCTTACCGTTTCATTGGTTGAACGTTCACAATCCTCACGTAGGCATGCGCAACACTACAAGCGAGTCAGAATTTTATAGTTCTAAATTCAAAACGCAACGCCCCAGGTGCGTTCTGCGTGACATCGCGCAGAACATGTTACGCGCGCGTCAATCTCCATAAAAGGGTTGTTTACATCTTACTCGCGAGCTGAACACTCCATTATTTTGCTAGAGGGATGTTTCGAAAAGCATGAAGTGAACTTGTTGAACAAAATCGGGATTTTTGAACGAATTATTTGAATTTTTTTTACGGATAAGGTATTTATGAATGGGAATAAATATGTGCTCGGTCGGTATTTATCACTCGTTTAATACCGCTTAGAGTCTGGGTGCTGATAATTACCCTCGCCTCCGGCTCGGGTAATTATCAGCACCCAGACTCTAAGCGGTATTAAACGAGTGATAAAAACCTCCGGAGCACACATTTATTCCCTTACAAAAAGCAACATCTTTTCTCATTTTAGATTTGAAGTATGCATTTATTGACGATAAAAATTGTGCTTGAACCATGTACTGAAGACCAAAATGGTTTTACATGTATTTACATGTACATGTATATATATGTCCATGAACAACATGCTTTCTGTGCTGTACTTATAATGCGATTTCAAATGGCTTAGCAGTTAATATATGTAAGTACGTGTATGTACCGGTACATGTACAGTATGTTGTTGCCGTTGCTTGTTGTGCACGAAAACCACCACAATAGTACAGTCTACAGAAGTTTTTGTGCAAAATCTTTTTTGAATGGAATTCAGTTCTATCTTATTGGTAGAAAAAAGTTAACATCATGCAACTTTGACTGTTTAAATTCTGTATCAAGAACAATTCGCTTTGTCTCTTTTCAGCTAAAACTGGGAAATTATTGGCCCCACATTTGCAATTACCATGTACATGTACATAGACCTGTTTTGCAGATATAGTATATCCCATCTTTGTAGTCACATGTCTGCTCTGAATGAATAAGTTTGAATTTGTGAACAAAACATACCCTAATGTTTTTAGCCACATACATGTACATGTATAAAAAAAAAAGTGAGGCTTGGAACGCACTCCAATCATAAAATAGTCTGGCACCATCCCATTCAACTGTTTACGATTTACAGAAAAGATTCAGGGAACATGATTTAAATTGGCTTTATCGTGAATAAGATCTATTGCAATGCCTGGCCTCAGATCATCATGTGACCACAAAGATGGCGGTATCGTGAAACAGTCTATAGGCAATCGCTGCTTTTCCTACTACAGACAATACTATTCCAACTCCAGACACTAAAATTACGCAGGCCTGCCTTTTGGTCCAGAAAGATATGTAAAAAGACCCTGGAATATAGCATTAAAATACTCCCTCAGGAAACTTGATCGAGCAGCCGACTCCAAAATAATATTTGTGCAAGTCCTGTGCTAGTTTTTTTTTTTTTTTTAATTCTCAAGCCTTTCTTTTTTCCAGCATTAAAAAGTAATGGAGGCAAGTATACACACCGAAACAAAAAAAAGGCTAGCGCGACTGAAATCCCAAGAGGAATGACCCAGTTGGCTTAATCCGTCTATAGCCCCATCTTTAATTCCTAGATTAAAAAGTCCTCTCTGCGCAATGTTGCCTTTTTCCCCGTCCAAAGGATCTATCGGTGCCGGCGGCAGCGGCTTAAATTCTGAAATTGGTTGCCCACGCTTTTTTCTGCTTCATCTTACACTGTACATACATTGTGTACATGGACAGGCACAAACAAATGTGCACACAGCAAGAATGTTTTCTTTAAAGGGAAACTTTTTACTTCAACACAGTCGTTGTTTCTGTGAAACCATTTATGCTGAATCCAAGCAAATTCTGCATAATTTAATCTTCTCCAAAGTTCTACATACACCTGTTATGTATTTTCTGTGAAACCAGTTAAACTGAATCTATATACATTCTGCTATTTAGTTTATGTTTTCCAACTACATATATTTTTCCTTTAACCCTAACTCCCTAGGCATTTTTTTGCTAGGATGCAACCTCAATCCTGCTACATCCTCCAACTGCCTCCATGTAAAAATTGCATACAGCCTCAATCCTCCAAAATCATCCGTTATTTAGAAATCGAATGTGGTCCTTGGAGGGGTGACCACTGCCTCAATCCTGCAAAATCCTCTGGCAGTCACTGTCAATATGTTGCGGAGGATTTCAAGTATAATGTGGCCTAAATTTATGCGCAGCACCAGCTGAGCATAAACAACACAAGGTGCTGTCTAAGACCTTGACACAGTGCGTACTCCAAAATTAGCCACACACTTTTGCCATAGCCTCAATCCTGCAAAATCCTCCATTTTGCAAAGAGGATTTTGGAGGATTTGGGAAGGTTAGGGTTAAAGTATGGGCTCCGTGCAAAAGCACCCCTCAATGGTAAGAAAGGGAGAGTTGAATCCCATAGCCTTAATCCTGCAAAATCCTCAATTTTTCGAAGAGGATTTTGGAGGATTTGGGAAGGTTGGGGTTAAACTATGGGCTCCGTGCACAAGCACCCCCTCAACGGTAAGAAAGGGAGAGTTGGGGGCGACCACTAAAAGAGACATTCGAACGCATTGCTGACGACGTCTCACGTTCACCCGAAGACACTATGTCTTTGTACATATTCAGAATAAAATGTCGTGCGCACTTCGCGCGATACACGGGTGAACCAGTACGCTAACTCTGCGTGTCCTGTCCACGGGGCTCTCAAAGGCGGCAAAAAAGCACCCTTCATTTAGCTCTCTTGTTGGCGCAGGGAGCCAACACATTTTTTTTTATCCTGGGAACAAGCTCATGTCCCAACAGCAACTTTAATTAATAATCTCAAAACTTGCAATTTTCTGTGTCTGATTGAAACTGGTGCCCCAAATGACTACCTACCGCAGGTAGCACAGGTGGCTGAAGTCAGGGCACCAGATATTCATACTTCTGTTCCCTTTTTTTGGGCAGATCCTCGGCCCTCATTATGGATGTGTGTGGAGACTTTGAATGCAATTGGGGAAAATTACGGCCATGAGAGAAAGAAATAATTTACATACGTTCGCTAATTAATGTATGCTGAGATAAGGTAGACTGCTCTGAAGACAAACATGAAAGTAAGATGTTCAAAAAACAAAACAAAACAAAACACACAGGACAATTGTAATTTCGTTTTTCATACATGTATAGTTTGCATGAAATCAAAATGTCTGAATGATTGACTCCAGACTGTTATGGTTCAACAATCAACAATACTTACACAGTATCCCCCAACTTTTTTAGGTGAAACAAAATGGCGAACGATGTACATGTAACAGTGCACAAATTATCAACTTCAGTATTTGAAGGGCCGCCAGTGGCAAGATATTCTCATATAAAAACAGAGCCATTCAAGTCGTTTTTACGACTTGTACTCTGCCCTTGACAAGGTCATTACATACACTAATTGAGGCGCTGGCTTGGTGATTACTGTGTGTTACTTGGAGCGCATC
The DNA here is from genome assembly GCF_015706575.1 of Patiria miniata. Classification (NCBI taxonomy): domain Eukaryota; kingdom Metazoa; phylum Echinodermata; class Asteroidea; order Valvatida; family Asterinidae; genus Patiria; species Patiria miniata. Next base: position 8,486,255 of record NW_024037067.1, read on the forward strand.
ACACGGTTTGGTGCCTGTAGACTGCTGTGCTGGGCTTCACATGTTACTCGGACGAACTGGCCAAAACCAACTAAGCCATGTAACTACATGTATACACACATTTTATCTCGATACACACCTTGAAATCCTGAACCAAAGAATTGTCAAAGACAAATTTCCCTTTCACTTTTGACACAACTTAAATCATAAAAGGATAAAAGTGAAATTGCTTCCCTTTCTGAAACAAAAACAAAACACTTTGGTCATTCCAACCGATACTCAAAATCAATCACACATTTTGAATTTATTTCTAAATGTTTCTGAACACTTTTGACAAGCTTGGAAGAAAAAAAACGAGAAAAGATATTTTAAAATAGGTCCGGCTGTTTGTTTCAACGGATTTTTATTTTTTATGCAACAACAGGATATGTTCTTCAGGGGATTTTAAATTTCTTCAGAGGATTTTAAATTTCTTCAGGGGATTTTGAATTTCTCTGTCAATTTAAGTCCCTCGTAGCTACATGTATACACATCCTGGCCAGGTTCGAGTCTGGCACTCGACTCCCACAAACACAATGGCAAAATTGCAAAGCCCATTCAAATAAAAAAAGACTAAATATTGAACTGAGCTAAATATAGCAGAGCTGGGTCAACACTGTACCACATAATGAAGTATTGTAAGATTGCACGACCATGACCAGTGGTGCATATAACTACTGTTGTCAACATGCATATTGAGTCCACCAATGCATTTTGCATTCTAAACTCAAAATTGGGTCTGTTGCTGGGAGCAGGTAATTACATATTATGTACATGTGCATGTCTGTTCACGTTTCAAGGATGTGCAGACTTTGAAAACAAACAAAAGACAAATGGGGATTTTTTTTGCATTATGCAACACATTGAAACACAACATTTACATTGGAACACCACCACAAAAAAAGGCAAACCCGAACTTCCTAGGGGGTGTGCAAAATCATATTAAAATTGGAGGATTCAGGACTGTTAGGATTAGCTAAAAGGTAATTTTTTTAATGCGTATATACCCAAAACGTGAAGATTTACATATGTTGATGACTACTTTCATAACCTACAGTAGAAATACATAGTTTCTAAATACCGGTAACAAGGGTTAGTGCATATGTACATACACATGATACATGTACGGTACATGTACATGTAGGTCTACATTATACTGGAAATAATGTACCGGTAAGTGCACCCCCATTTGCTGTCCATAACAGTCATAAATACCTAAGACAGTTTACCCACTCCTATTGGTCGAGAGCCTGTCACGTGACCAGTCTTAACCAGTTGATAAAACACCGGCTGTCTGGTTTTAAACACTTTTCCGGTGTCACATGAAATTTGGACGCCTATGAAATCTGGTCCCTTTTACCCTTTTTATTGGTTGAACGTTCACAATCCTCACTTTGGCATGCGCAATACTACCAAGAGTCCTAAAGTCACACTACACCGGCACTGCTGCGTTCTGCGCCACATCTCCATACACATGTAAGGAGTTGTTTACGACTACTCGGGAGAAGGACATACCATAACATAGCTACATGTAGAGGGGTGTTTCGAAAAACAACAAGTATAACTGTTGAACAAAATCGTTGGAAATTTATCATTTTTGACTTGTTTTGATTTTTTTTTTAAGTGCAAATGATTCTAGATACCAGTACCGGTATGTCTTTACTAACCCTAACCTCACCTAGGAAAGATTTTCATATAAGAAGTTCACTAATTTTCCTCTGTATTGACTAACAAGCCCCCAGATAGCAATTTCATGTCATCAAAGTCAATTTGAGCAGTGAGAAAATACAAGCATTTTCTTAGAAAACACTTAAAATTTTTCAGTCCACTCTCATAGGGTTTGTACACAGGGTGTTGAGTGAACTTCTTATATGGAAATCTTTCCCTATATTATTTGTGTAGTACTTTGTAGCGTACTTTACCCCACATGAATACTTTGGGGGTTATGTAACCCAAATGTAACTAGATGTCTAATTCCATGTACATGTACATGAACATGTACACGTACATGTACCGGTACATGTATGTCTCTTGTAGTAGTTTGCATGTAATTGAGTTACATTATAATCTGAAAGAAAGCACAAAATCAATACAGATTTCATTAACAACATAAAACCTACCAGACACATCAAATTCATCTGACTAAAAAGCTTTGGCAACAGGTTCCAAAAATCGTTTTGAGTTTGATTCAAATCTGGAATCTAGGACCAGTACAGTATGGTTTGGTTTCACCATGGAGCTATAGTGCTCTTCAAATCCCAAAGATGTATTCTGTACATGTACACATGTAAGACCATGGTAAGACTAACAGTAACAATGTACATCCTGTACATACCATACAACATGTATTGCAGCAAAGGGCCGGGCACACAGTACATGTATACAATTGTATACATTTTAAGTACAATACAGGTGGACACTTAACAACAAGTCTTGTGTATTCACTCACCTTTAAAAGTCGTTTGCGTCAAAGCGGCCAGTCTAGATATTCATCAAACATGTAGAGTTGCAATTAGAACTGTTTGGCAGAGGGCTGATTCCAGATAGTGCCCTCTCTTAACATGTACAAATGTACATACTCGTCTAGCAACCTTGTGTACATGTACAATGTACATTTGCAATGAAAATACATGTATGCATAGCACAGTAAGTACAGTATGCCTGCACTTCACCACAGACATCAACGGCGGCGTACACACACACACACACAGAACTATAGGCTAAATAGAATGAAGAGCCCCTAGTGCTGTGTGCTCAACCAATCAGAACGCACACAGCGTCAGTGTATTGTGTGTACTGAGCCAGGGCCGGCTCATGTCAGATTTGTGTATGGTTTCAATGGCGGTCAGTCTGTGTGCACACTTACTGCACCAGCCCACTGCCTCAGCATAGACTTCTAAAACCCAATTTCTAAAACCCGGCTATAATAAAAACTGACCACAAAGACGTGTAATCCATGTATAATCAATTGGCTACACTCAAGAGATCACAGACACTTACCTTCACTTTACACAGATGCTTGACGGATTTTGTTTTCTGCCAGGGAACTGCATGTAATGTCTGCTCGTGTAGCGCAGACAGCTAAATGCTGATCAATGTACAGTGTACATGTACATGTACATGTACACATACAGTGTGTGTATAGCCTATGCAGTACACCAGTCAGCCAGCCTAGGCCAGTACATGCACTCTGCATATCATTATCTTGTTTACCATGCAGATATGCTGTACAGTGGGAGGCGCTATGCATACTCTTCCTGTAATACATGCACATAGGCTCTGGCTGGGCAGCCTGACTGAGCAAAGATCGTGACCTACGACCTCGGTATGCTAATGTGCATATTTCTGGTTGGGTTATTCCCCCAGGGCTGTGACGTTAAGCATAATCATAGACATGATGTACAATGTATGCATATTCTCATGATTAGCCAACCATATGTATATCCTAGTTCCTACTAATAGTTTTAGAATCTGTTGCGCACATAAAAAAAAAGTAAAGTACATGTACATGTACATGTTTGAGTTAGTACACACCATCTTGGTACACATTTACTGTACATCCATTTACTGGATTTGATTAAATCAGAAAGATATCAATTATCATTAATGACTAAAAAAAATGTAAATTAAAAGTAAAAGTTACATGGTATGTAATTTAAATGTACATTGTACATGTAGTTGAAAGATACATGCATATGTATTAAAAATAATAATAATAAAAATATTTATTTTGCCTAGATACCGGTACCGGTACCATCAAAATATTCTAATGCCTTATGGCATGCGCATTATAAGTTCCGAACAATTGTTAAAAATATTTTTAAAATACAGATTAAAATGTAAAGGGAAGATACAACAAAATCAAACATCAAAACACAAAATGATCAATTTATCACGAAATACCGGTACCTTATTGGACTGTTAGTGTTAGGGAATGACAGTCTAAAGCATTCTGTATAATCATGGCTACAGGTGTGCTGACATTTTCAAGAAAAGTGGTATTTTTCCAATGCTGGTCAGCCAACCAGCGTTGGAGACAACTGACTTATTAAAAGAAAAACTGTTCCTTATTTTTCAAAGTTAATTATTCCGCATTTTCTTTGCAATCGATTACACACACCTATGAACGGGTACAAGCCAGCTAGACTGCTTCTCTGACCTTACAATTCCCCAACATCTATAAATTGCTCAGAAATCATCTTAAGTGGGGTCAGGGAACCAGACTACAAGAACATGATTGGTTTTCTTGGTTTTTCCAGCATCTACGAGCCCAACACAAGTCAGTTTAAAGGGAATATACATCATTTGCTTTTGCTGTAATTTTCAGAAATGGATGGAATTGGGGGGTTGGAAATATAAAGCAAATATAGTTACACTGACTTTTTGGAGGTTTTGGGTTCGAAAATGCTATAAAAACCAAGAAAAACGATCATTTTCCTGTAGTCTGGTTCCCTGACTCCATATAAGAAGAAACAGAGCAGTTTACATACATTGGGGAATTGTAAGGTCAGGGAACCAGTCTAGCTGGCTCGTACCCGTTCATAGGTTTGTAATCGATTGCAAACAAGTGCAATGGTCAATTGGGGCCAGTATTTGAAAAAAAAGCCAGTTGTTTCCAACGCTGATCGGCCGATCAGCGTTGGAAATTGATACAAAAATACCACTTTTCTTGAAAATGACAGTATACCAGGTGCCATAATTTCACAGGATGCTTTAGACTGTCATTTACCAACATCCTATTAAGGTATTTCGCAAAAACTTGGTAGTTTTATTTTTCGATGTTTGCAAATGTTGTATATTCCCTTTAACAATATCTGCTTTTTATACCTATCCTCCAAATCCATTTATCCCTGAAAATTGCATCAAAGGCATTCCCTTTTAAAACATTACTCTGAAAATATAACCATTACATATTTTAACCCTACTATACCTGAATCCATCAAAATCCACACCGCAGTTTTGGAAACAACAACTGTTAAATACAAACATACACTCTGTGCCAATTTGTCATTTCAGTCAAAATCAATCAAGAGGTGACTGTTTTCAGCAGTTCCATGTAAGAGCCTGTAGCCTACATACACTGACTGGCTGGGACTGTTTATGTATTAACTTGATACAGAGTCTGTACATGAAACATTTTCAGAGTGTCAATGGGTAAATATTTAAAAGCATTTGAATTGGTACCTTGGCACTGTTTAACTGAAACAATTTCCTGTTTAATAACCCATACTGAAAATAAATACATACATGTACTGTATAAACATGAATCTTCACTTGAAAACATGAGCAGTCTCAGTGATATTTTAAACACCAACAGAGTACACTGACGAAGAATGCACTGTGCAATACATAATATGATATGTACTGTATCATCTGTATGACTAAAAAATTTGTTCAAAATTCTGGGCAAGGCAAATATGACTCCCCGGCATTTTGTTCTGCTCATTATGCAAAATCAAATTAAAGCTACAGTCCATCATTTGCAGCTATCCAAAAAGTAACAGACGTAATTATTGTTGAAAAACATACTTGGTTGAAAGATAGTAAGGGGACTAAACTCCCTTTGAAATTATTCTTACTGGCATGCTGTCATTTTGAAGAATTCAACAAAAGAAGGCCTTTCCAACGATGCGTCTAAAGACGTATGACTGAAAAATGACGTCTAAAGACGCATCGTTGGAAATTTCCGTTAGTAGTTTGTTTTTTTTATCCGGCGAAGCGCGCAGGCGTTGACACGAAGCACGCGCGCGCGCGGTTGCTATAATTCGTCGGATCAGTGTGCGCGACATCGCGTAGCTGCAATCGGCTCAGTGAGAACGTGTCTCGGACGCTGAATTCAGGCCCAATTCAAAACATTATTCAGCAACTTTTGATTTGAAATCGAGATCCTAGAATGTTGTTTTTCGCGAAATATACAGCTGAAGCTGAGCTGAAACTTCATCAAGTTAGTTGTTCAGCACCCTTCTTTAGATTTTGAGCACTTTTGTTGCTTCAAACCAACAAAATGCACAAATTACAAATGATGGACTGTACCTTTAATCTTTACTGCGTCCCTCCCCCTTTTTTTTGGAATTGGGAGGGAAGGTTTTACATTACAGTCTTATCCAGCAGCAGTATTAATATACACATGTAGGTTCAAACTACAGCAAAATAACTTTTTGTTTCATAGATTTGTGATTGGCAAAGTGTAAACAAAACCTGGAAAATATTCATAGGAACAGACTGCGTTCCACACTAACAGTATTATTACCTCGTAAGCACCGTTGATATCAGCATTTTCAATAATCGATATATCGGAAATCCAATATCGAGAATATTCGATTGATCGATTATCCCATGTATTAAAGACCATAAAGATGACACTTTGATTAAATAAAAAGAATTTTAAAAAAATGTGAAGTCCCAATTCTCCACGGCTTTCTCTGGAGCATATTACTCAAACTTTTTAAAAACAAACATCTCAGCACTGAGAGTTTATCCAGAACAGCCGGTTTCTTTTGAGGTTTTACATTGGGGGACGCCGCTTGGCATTTCGCAATGTTTTTATTTTGAGTCACAAGCACAAGTTGCCGCCGACTTTTATTTCATTATACAGCAAACGTTAAACACAAAGTAAGAGCACAAACGGGGATATATTTTGACGATAATCTGACACATTTTCAATATTTTTGATATCATTCCTCAATATCGAAAATTTCAATATTTTGATATGATTGAAAAATTGCTATCTAGACGATATCGATATCAAAATAATGATATCGAATAATCAAGTAATTTGATATATCGACGGTGTTTTAAAGGTACATGGGGACATTTGCTTTTTGTGCATTTGTTTTTTGTTTGAAACAACAAAATTGCTAAAAATCTAAAGAAGGATGCACACATGTAACAACTTACTTGCTGAAGCTTCAGCTCAGTGAATACTATACGTTTCTAAAAAACTGAGAAAACGTATTCACAGTTTTTGGGGTCTCGTAAAGTTAGATTCCGTTGCTAACACAGGTAAAAAAACGTGCCTGCAGGCACATTTTCTGAAACCACCTTCAATGATTGTTTTCTTCCGATTGATATCATCTCAGGCGGAATAATTTCACAGGGTACTTGGTACAGGTACCAGTCCTACATGGTCCTTCACTGCGCGAGCAAGGATTTTCTCGTTTTAAAATTGAGTGATTGCAAATGTCCCCATGTGCCTTTAAAGGGAAGATACAACATTTGCAAACATGACATAACCAAATGATCAAATTATCATGAAATACCTAACTGAATTCTTAATAGGGAGTGACAGTCCAAAGCATCCTGTAAAATCGTGGCTCCTGGTGTGCTGTCATTTTCAAGAAAAATGGGAAATTTCCAATGCTGGTTGGCCGACCAGCGTTGGAGAAAACTGGCTTTTTTTTCAAAAACTGCCCCTAATTTTTCATAATTAGTGATTCCTCATTTTCTTTGCAATTGATCACACACCTGTAAAGGGGTGCTAATATGATTCTCTGACCTTACAATTACCCAAAGTCTGTAAATTGCTCCGTTTCATCTTAAGTTGGGTCAGGAAAACAGACTACAAGAACATGATTGGTTTTCTTTGTTTGTCCAGCATCTACAAGCCCTAAACATGACACAAGTCATTTTAACAATATTTGCCATAACATATTAATCCTCCAAAATATCCATTAATTTCTGAAAATTGCAGCAAAAGCGAACTGTTGTACATTCCCTTTAATGCACAGTGCTTTTGAGTACACTGCACAGAATGCAATTAGAAGGTAAGCCGAGGGTGGGCAGCTCATTATACAATCAACATGCGGTCAATTAGAGACAGACTATAGCATAATGGTGAGGAGTCTGAGGACACTAGGGACACTAATTTGCACTTTGGAAAGCACTGTGTTAATTAAAGGTACTCCAGACATCAGGCTTAAAGGAGTAGTATCTAGAAAAAAAAGTACCCATTTAGACTTAAAAAAAACCAACACGATTACAACGAAATTAGAATAGTAGAATATTGGTAGATCATAAAAAATGTAAAAAAATAGAATACAAATGTTCACACACCTATTTAAAATTTGGTGTTGTGCAAATGAATTTCGAGGTGTGAAATAGTGGGCCCACAAAAATTATCCAATATATTCTTTAGTTTTTGTCTTAATAGGGAAGGGGAACAAAAAGCAATTGCTTTCTCCTTTTTCCTACATGTTAACATCACTTCATGATTTATTTATCATATATTTCTATAGACAATTTCTTTTGAACAAGTTGCAAGTGTATGATGAGAATCGTTATTACATTTTTCAATGATGTTGACATGAAAAAAATGTATCTGAACTGAACTGAACTGATGCAGCGCTAACATTTCTCTTCAAAACCATGCGCTTGGATTGCTGTGTTATTTCTGAAGCTACATGTAGAATCACACTTGATGAATCTTGTAATGAATCTCACAGTGAATTGAATACACCCTATGCAGCACCAGTTTCTTGTCGACAGTCCAGCTCAAAAATTTGATGTTTAAAAAACCGGTAACATGAACATACATGTACATGTACATTGTACGTAGAAAAAAAAGACTAAGTAAAAAAAAGACACTGCAACCGATGCAAACAACATTTTATCTGTAAATGTAAGACACTACATGTTTACTGTGGATCTCCTGTGACTCATTAGAAATCAGGTACATTGTACATGTACATCCACCCAGTGTTGTAGTACTCGTACTCGGTACTTGTACTCGAGTACTACTCGAGTACTTTTTTTGGAGTACTCGTACTCGTACTCGGTACTTGTACTCGAGTACTACTCAAGAACTTTTTTTGGAGTACTCGTACTCGTACTCGAATGTCAAAGTACTCGTACTCGAAATTACGGTACTCGTACTTGGGCAGCAAAGTATTCGTAATCGACATGTCAAAATTGTACTCGATCATCAAAGTACTCGTACTCGAATATCAGTACTCGGGGGGAAAATGGTACAGCTTGACTTACCACGGCCTTATTTTATCGATACTTTCAGCTTGAAATGGTTGATTGGCTTGTGGAGAAATCAAAGTTTCCTGATTTTCCTCTGTGCACGTCCGGACAAGCACAATTAACAGCTAGCCATGAGTGGGTCTGTTTATCCGTCTGACTGGGCCTGGGCCAATTACACACAATGAAACGTTTGCTGTATGGTTGTATTCGGAAATAAAAGTACTCGTACTCGGAAGTACAGTACTCGTACAAGTTCGTACTCGTACTCGTAAACTTGTACAAGTACTCATACTCGGAGACCTGTTCTTGTACTCAGAGGTACTTGTACTCGGCAACCTAAGTACTCGGCAGTACTCGGTACTCGACTTCAACACTGCATCTAACTTACATGTGTAAGTAAACAAAAGATCTACAAGATGTTTTTGTTATTATGCAAAATCTGAAAGAAAAATCGATTTTGCAATTTTGGCACCAACAAAGATGCTATTTTTGAAGTTCACACTCAACCAAACTGGGCTGAAAAGTGGACAATTTATGAAATCATCCAAACTACAAGCATCACAACCTCAAATGTGGTGTTAATAAAATAAAGGGGGCAACAAGACCTTTCATTTGTAGTAAGATGGAATATGGTTAACTGTATTTTTTTTGTAAACAAAACTGGGGGGAGGAGGTTTGGGTGCTAAAATGTTAAGAATGTTCATGTAATCTTTAGGACACTTTGTTTTAACGTGCCAAATGCAAATTTGATTGTGAGTTTCTGTTTTTAAGGCAGAAAGAAAGGTTCATACATTGAAGGTTATGAGAAGAGTGTCATTATGTTGCAGTTCATCAAATTCAGATTTTACGCCATGTTAGAAACCATTAAGAGGAAGTAACGTGAGTGACATAACGTGAGTGACAGTACCTCCCTGTTATCTTATGTCCCTTGCATCTAAAATACACACTGATTTTGTTCAAACAGACTTTTGTTTTAATCTAGCTATGAGTTGTACAAAATGTAAAACAATGTTATTTCTGTGTTGAAGACTACAGTTTGAGACTTTAACAACAAAAGTGCAAGAAAAGTTTCCATGTCTTTTTCTTTTGTAACGCGAGCGACGACCAACAAAACACATGTCTTCAAAAAGTTAACGAATGGATTGAACTTTTCTTTCCGTTTTTGAGTACCCCTTACCCCAAGGTTGTTGTATGCCTGGTTTGATTCAGCTTGATCCAATACTTTTTAAGCAGTGAGAGGTCAAAGTAGCCTCATGGCATGTTAGTGGAATTGCAACGGAACGTTTATGCACCCTGTTTCACCAACAAATAAAAAAATGGCGACTGACTTTATTCCGCACATGTGTAGATTTCTCCACCAACGTCCTGTGCACTCTGCGTCGCAAACGGCCCGAGGGCCATAAGATAGGGTAACCGGGGAGAATGCATTTACTGAGTGGACCCAGCGGTTACTCTAGCCTCTAGAAGTCAGGTTTACCGTTTACATGCACACAGTAGCAAATTAGGAGATTTCCCGGAGTAGCAGGAAGCAGCTTTGCTAAAGGGGAAACAGAGCTTCCTAGTCAAGCCAGGTAGGGCATGACTTCCTTCAGAGTTGGGGGGGGGGGGGAGAGGTAAAGGTGTCCAATGATGTGAGCGGGTGGGTCACGGTAAAAGCATCAGGAAATTTAAGTTCAGGATAAACCTAAAGCATCCGGAAATTTCAACGCAGGATAAAATTAGACATGTTGATAAACAACAAAAATGAAACACACCGATACGCAAAAAGGCAGTTGGGTTTTCAAACTGTGAGTAATTATGCGCATCAGCATGTGGCAGTTTCAGTTCAGGATAAACAGAGAATTTATGTGAAACAAAAAGTCTACTAAGAAATGGTTTTAAAAAGCTACTGTAGGGTTTGTAATCTGCAAATGTAAAAGATGGTACCGGTAATTACATGTATGTATAGTTGGTACAAACATGTAAGATGGAGTATACAGACACTTTGAGACTTGGTACAGTCCAAAGTTTTAGAGTAACCTCAGAAGATATTTTTTTTCCTTTCAGTTTCATCGGTACCCTTTCACTGAGCCTCATATCAGTTGGGACCTACCGGTACATGTGTATGGGCCTTATTCACGAGTTGGCCATTTTTGTCAAGTTCCCTGAATGTTCTTCATTAAATGTTAACTGTTGAATGGGATGGCGCCAGACATTTTATGCAGGCATAATGCAGCATTATTTTACTGTCATTTTTTTTATATGGCTTAAAACATTTATGTCTAATTACAAGTTAAATTGTTCATTGAAGCAGACTGGAATTTGTTATACATTAACTTGCTTTCATTTCTCTTCACAAGTTCCAAAAATTAAGATTTTGCCTAACTTTCAATTCAATATGGCCGACTCGTGAATAAGGCCCATGTACTGTAATTGGCTTATTTGTAAAAGTGTAAAAATTAATGTTCTGTTACTGTAACACTCTATTTCATGAAACTAATCGCAACTTACGAAGCATCGCAGCGCTGTGACGCATCTTATCCGTACGATGCTTCGCAGCCGCGACGCGTCCTGCGATCCATTTCACAAAACACATCGAAAGTGCGACGCGTCATAGGTGTATTTATAGCACAACTCGGTGACTGTTTATAGCACAACTCGGTGACAGCGTACACTAAATAGTCGTCTGATATTCAACAAAGAGTTGTTGGATCTCCTCTAGAAATTTTTTAAAACGTAAAACAAAATGGAGGACGTTTGATACAATTTTAAAGAAAAACCAGCTCTCAGTGGAGTGTATACATTTGTAGCTACCGGTACGTTGAAATTTCAACTGTAATATTCCATGCTAATTCATAATTATTCAATGCATATATGTACATGTACAACGTAACACACACTGTCTGTATTATAGTCTCATTTATGTATTTATAAATTTACAAACCTTCTCTTCTTTGGAGACTACCGGTAGTTGTTTTGTCAGTACATGGCAGTAAGTTAATGAGCAAACTTTTCTCTCACATTTTTTCAATAAACAATTTTTTGGGTTCACAATTTGTGCAGAAAACTCTTAAACTGAACAGTGTCTTTCTGAAATGGCATCACAGCAACAGTGCCCTCAGTTGTCTGGAAAAATATGGATTCAAAAAAAAAAAAGTTTAAAGAAGTACACTTTTCAATAGAATTAACCAAAAAAGGTTTTCAAATATTTTTCATGCATTTAAGAGGAGAAGAAAGATGCACAGAAAATGTTCCTAAGAAAACTTCACTTTGTGACCCCTTTAAAAGGGAGCTTATTCAGATGCACGTACAGTGGTACACGATGTACATTTGTACATTCCATTTGTGTACCATGGCTATCCTATCCATCACTCTACTTTAGACAAACTATCAAATGAAACTATTAACATTTGTATCACTGTGATGTCAGTCTATGAACATTTTATAATTTTTTGTTCAGTCTACTAAATGCAAATTTCTAGAAATCAGCTAAAACTATAGGCTGTCAAACATTGTACTATTTGAAATGAAAATAAACAACAACCCAAAAGAACCACAAACACATAACCAAACCAAACAAAAAAGAACTGGCCTTACATAAGTCTACTATGTAACCCTGTCGTCTGGTAGACATTTATATAAAATCAAAGCCCAGTATGATTGACAAAAAACAAAAAACAAAACTTCAAAACATACTGTGCCACCTCTGTGCTCAAAATGTTGGCAGCTGTGCACGAAGAATCATAAACATAGCCAAAACATTCAATATGTAGGCCTACAATGTACATGTACACTGTACCAGATATAGAGCACTTCACCGCAGACAAATTGATACTAAAAAATGTCAGCGCTGATAATATATAGGATAATGCAACACACTGGGGTTATTATGACCCATCCGCAGCAGTGCCGTGTCACAGCGAACAACGGTGTCAATTTCACCGCTGAGTACGTATCTAGGTGTCGGCCCGCCATGATTTATTTGCGGCGATAAAATGATTAATAACAGGTGAAAACGGACCTGTCTATGTCAGCACATCTCGGCCTAGTTCAAAACGGATGCTTGGGTAACATTTGTAATTTTGTATCATTGAACACTTTGTCATGCTCTGTAAACACTAGACATCTTCCTTGAAAAAAAAACAGGTTGATAATCTGAAGTACAGGAAGAAAATTTGCAATCGAGTACATGATCATGGTTTTGAAGCTTGGTTATGCTGTTTAGGGAAATTTTCTTGTTTTTCTTTGTTTATCTTTTTTGTTTCTTTCCCCCGTTTATAGAAATTGGAAAGTTCAGTCACCTGAAACTTTTCACAGTTGTGATTACTTTAAGCAAATAAATAGAAGATTGAATCGTTTGTATTTGAGTTCACTGTTTCCCATTTAACTCCCACAAGTTAACCAGCTATTTTTTAAATCAAAAACTTGTAATATATTCATGCACACGATGCACATTGATACAATGTTAGACAATGGCCCATGTACCGGTAGATGGCTTTTTTTTTTTTACCCATGTGCATACATGTACGTGTTCAATTAGGCCCTTATGAATAGAATTTTAAAAAAGGAAGAAATGAATGTTTCTAACAATCTAAATAATCATGTGCTTTGAAACTTAAAAGATGTATATTATACACAACCATAACAGGCATGCAACTGGGAATTTAGAAAAAACGAGGAAATTCCAAACCACACAAGTGTTTTTCAATTTGTAATGGCATTCATGAGAAGTAAAAAACGAGGAAATCAGCAGATCCGAGGACAAATTGCAAGCCTGCCATAAACAGATTTGCATTCATTATCAATCTTAGTATTCAAGAAGTAAGTAGGCCAAACAAAAAATATGGTGTATTTATTGTGAATTTTTGTGGCCAAATTGCAGACGTCAAACGTTTTATTGTCATTTTGCAAACAACATAAGTACACACCCAAGTGGTTACTGAGTTGCAAAAGAACACGCAAATGCAAAAAAAACACCAACGAAATAAAATTATTTCCTTACCTACATTGTACCTATTTTTTTCAGGCTCTTACCGTAGACACAACATTTATTTTATTTGGCCTTAGTAAGCAGTTTATCAATGAAACATTTGTTTTGGCTACACAATTAAATGTACAATTTTGTACATATACAGTGTATACCGGTACTTGTACAAGAGTAATTTACCCTAAGTTACATGTATGCAATTCAACGTGTAAATACAACATACACGTATTGTAGATACAGGCCTAGTAAATGTGTTATGTAAATCTTATGATATTCATGATATGCAACAGTATCATTAGGCAGAGAAGTTTCTCATCTGGCCAGTGCTTCGGGGAGGCTGGTGCTCCCCCCCCCCCCCCAAGATATGGTGGATGATGGGCGGATGGATGATTCAATTTTCTCGACTATTTTGCTGATACAAAATTGTGTCAAAAGAAGCCAAATTAACCCTTTCTACGTGGCTACAATTTTGTTGAAAACAAATAAAATTAAAAATACAATATATTGACAATATGTGTGCTAAATATACAAAAAAAATCCATCTCATGAATAAATATACAGGTATTGCAAATGTATGAATATCAAAATGTTTTGAAAAGGAGGCGGCCGGGAAATAAGGAAGTGGGCGGGAACGAGAAACTGCTTTATATTTTTCTTAACATGACCTTATAATATTAAGCAATGAAATTGGTTTTGCCCTTGTACATTAAATTATAGAATGACTTTGACCTGGCACATGTGCAAAATGTACATGTGTACATGTACAATGTGTCTTTACCAGCACAGCCAATCCAACGCAGCAACACAACCTTGTGGCCCTAACAGCCCCTCCGATTGGCTGACGGGCAGACTATTAATAACTCTTGTAACCTGGTTTGGCCTGGCTTGTGTACAGTGCATGCCACACTCATGCAGACAAGGTTTCAGCATCAGCGCTGACACTGCTTGCATATGTGATGGGGCCTGTGAGGGGTTCACACAATCATGACAACTGTGTAATATTCAGTGTTGAGAAATCCATACTTTTAAAGGGCTACATGTATTGCGGCGTTTGCATTGGACATTTTAAGCTCTGGCAACAGAGCTTCTAGTACAAGTCACTTTGGTGTAGGTCGGTCAGTCGGTCCTCTAAAAATATTGAACCCTCTAACTCAACCATAAAACTGTAAGTACCAAATTGCAACTGTCCAAAAAAGCAAACAAAATACATTAAAGGGAAGATACAACATTTGCAAACATCACAAAATGAAATGATCAAATTATCACGCAATACCTAACTGGATTGTTAGGGAATGACAGTTTAAATCATCCTGTAAAATCGTGGCTCCTGGTGTGCTGTCATTTTCAAGGAAAATGGTATTTTTCCAATGCTGGTCGGTCGACCAGCGTTGGAGATTACTGGCTTTTTTCCAAAAACTGCTCCTAATTTTTCATAATAAGTTATTGCACGTATCCTTTGCTAGACTGATTCTCTGCCCATTCCCTTAAGTCTATAAATTGCTCAGTTTCATCGTGTGAGGTCAGGGAACCAGACTACAAGAACATGATACTAATCCTCCAAATCCATTTATATCTGAAAATTGCAGCAAAAGAAAATGTTGTACATTCCCTTTAAGTACGTGACAAAAATTGTTTGTAATGATTTGTGACATTGTTTATGAACTTTTTTTTTATAGTCACATGGAATTTTTGTGCGCTACATACTTAATAAGTTAGGGGGCTTCCATACACCAGTCACTATCCCTGATCAGAGTATCACCTCTGCCTCTAGCTCTGGCCCTGTGTCAGTTTCATGAGTCTCCTGGGCATAGGAGTGAGGATACAGTTGCATTATGAAGGTCACTATTATTTTTGCATCCTGACATTTAACAACATGGGAATATCCTTATTTCAACTGACAAGCACCACCAAGTTATAGTAATTGTTTCATTTCATGCAAGACTTTCGTGCAAGACGGCAAGTGCTTACATGTTTTGTGCAGCTCGCACAAGTTTGTTTGGGGTAAAACTTATGTCGACTGTGTCAACCAGATTTCGGCCTAAAGAACCTGGTACTAGTCATGAATTCCATTAAAGGGAAGATACAACATCAAAAAACGAAATGATCAAATTATCATGAAATACCTTACTGAATTGTTAGGGATTGACAGTCTAAAGCATCCAGTAAAATTGTGGCTCCTGGTGTGCTGACATTTTCAAGAAAAACTGTATTTTTCCAACGCTGGTCGGCCAACCAGCGTTGGAAAAAAAAACGGTTTTTTTCTTCAAAAACTGCTCCTATTTTTTTCATATTTAGTTATTCCGCATTTTCTTTGCAATTGTATGATTACACACCTGTGAAGGAATACAAACCTGCTAGAGTGATTCTTTGACCTTACAATTCCCCAAAGTCTTTACATTTCTCCGTTTCATCTTAAGTGGGGTCGGGGAACCAGACTACAAGAAAATAATTGGTTTTCTTGGTTTTTCCAGCATAAACAAGCCCAAAACGTGAAACAAGTCAGTTTAACAATATTTGCTATAACATACTAATCCTCCAAATCCATTTATTTCTGAAAATTGCAGCAAAAGCAAATGTTGTACATTCCCTTTAAAAAAAAAAACTCGTTTAAATTTATTTCGCGTGGGCACTGTATGTAGTTGTACATAAAAAATTTAAGAGCTATTATGACAATTGTAAAGAGCACTATATGCATTATTAAAATTTACAAGTTATTGCTTTATTGAACTTGATTCCAGGCCTCCTGCTAAGATGGAAAATTGCATATTTTATTATTGAATTTTTTGTATTGACTCGGCCCTTGTTTGTAAAACGATCCTCATGGTAAAATGGTGGAAAATACTCCCGAAGACAATACAGCACAGCGTACAGCATAAAAGAATAAAAAAGAAGAAAAAAGGCAAAAGACTGGTTTGAAAAATAAACTTGTACAGAAACGATCCTGGCCGAGGCGGAAATTGTGAAGAGCAAACTATGAACAGGTGCCGACGTTAATGGATTTCTTTCCATATAAATGATGGCGGTTTATACATATTCTCTGTGAGAGGCCCATTAGTCCAGTGGAAATGGTGCCAAGGCTCTGAAGAGTATGGAAAAAAAGACTGGAAAAAAACCTTGTTATTAACAGTAGTGTAGTAGCAACAAAAGTGCTTAAAACCTAGACTGTTCCTTAACAACTAACCCGATGAAGTTCTAGCTCTGTAAATGATGTATATTCTGGGAAACAATATTGTAGCATCTCGATTTCAATTCAAAAGTTGCCAAGTCAGCATCCCGAACATCTTCTCATTCAGCCGAATGCAGCTACGCGATGTCACGCACTGAACCGACAAGTAATAGCAACCGCACGCGCGCGTGTCTTGTCATCGCTTACGCGCACCCATTCTCCAATTCGCCGAAATACAAACCACCCACTCACGGAAATTTCCAAAAATGCGTCAACTGACACATCTTTGGAATGGCCTTCTTTGACTTTTTTTGTCAAAATGACAGCATACCCGAGAGAATAATTTCACAGGAAGGTAATCCCCCATCTTTAAAGATATAGTCCATCATTTATAATTTGTGCATTTTGTTCGTTTAGAGCAACAAAAGTGTTCAAAATCTAATGAAGGGTACTGAACATCTAACCTGATGAAGTTTCAGCTAAGCTTCAGCTGTATATTCCGGAAAAAAAACAGCATTCTAGGATCTCAATTTCAAATCAAAAGTTGCTGAATCATGTTTTGAATTGTTTTGAATTGCAGCTATACGCCTTCTTTTGTTGATTACTTCAAAATGACAGCTTGCCAGAAAGAATAATTTCACAGGGAGTTTAGTCCCCTGACTATTTTGCAACCAAGTATGTTTTTTAACAATAATTACGCCAGTTACTTTTCGGATGGCTGCAAATGATGGATTATAGCTTTAAACCAAGTAATTTTGTCATTTACTTTTTGGACAGCTGCAAATAATCTACTCTACCTTTAAAGCGGCTATGACATCAATAATGAAGGGAAATTTACATAAATTTTACACTGGAACAAATACATGGCATACATGTATGTGCAAATTTGCATTCCTCTGCAATGTATGAAAACTACGAACTATCTGATTTTGGTGAAAGATTTTGCAAAGTGCACCTTTTTTTAGGTGCATGTTTTTCCTGACAACTGAGGGCGCTGTTGCTGTGATGTCATTCAAGGCTCATTCGTCAGTTTAGGGGGTTTTGTTTAACCCTAACCGCCCTGAATCCTTCAAAATCCTTTTCGACAAAGTGGAGGAATTTGGAGGATTGAGGTTACATGGCAAAAGTGCGTTACTGATTTCGTACCGGTAGGATGCATTTGTGTTTTGTTTTTTGCTCAGCCTACCGGTACATGTACGTAAAAGGCCTGGATTATGCTTGAAATTCACCATACTGCTCCAGGATGTCACTGGCCAAGCCTCAACATATTGACAGTCACTGCCGCAGGATTTTGCAGGATTCAGGCAGTGGTCACCCCTCCACGGACCATATTCAAGAAATAATGGAGGAATTTGCAGGATTGAGGCTATGCTACCGTATTTTGCCATGAGGCCAATTGGAGGATTTTGCAGGATTGAGGCTACATTCTAGCAAAAAGGCCTAGGGAGTTGGGGTTAAACTGTAAACCTGAAGAATTTGCTCGCTGATAATATGTGCGCAAAACAATTTGCTTACTGACTTTGTCATACCAGATCAACAATGAACTCTCATAAAAAAAAAACCTGAAAATTTACCACAGCCACTTGAGACAAAAATTTTCGGACACTCTGCTGCTGAAGCTGCCAAAGTTTCTGCCTTGAATGACATCAAAGGTTCACTCGTGAAAATTTGTATTCACAATCGCATAATCACCAAAAAGGCACCAAAACACCCTTGATGGCTTGAAAATTGCCAAGTCAAATTGGACACCACAAAGGTTTGAAAACTATTTGACATCCCTTTTTGGTTAATTTGATTGAAAAGTGCACTTGTTTAAACATTGAAAATGTTCATGCTTTTCTGGACAACTGAGGGCGCTGTTGCTGTGATGTCACTTCAGGAAGACACTGTTCAGTTTAGGGGTTTTCTGTTGAAATTGTGAACCCCAAATTTTCTCATTGAAAACATTTGTGAGAAAAGTTTGCTCATTGACTTACGAATTACCAAAGAAAAGAAAATTTATGACAACGAAATATCCAAAATTCTGGCAACTTTTGGTGCTGAAATACCAGTAACATTGAGGTTTCTGCCTGAAATGACATCACACTTTTGCTCACAAAAATGGAAATATGCACTAGCATAAAAACCCAAAAAGCACCAAATACCCTTGAAGATGGCAATAGGCTTAAATGGGAGACAAAGGTGCATTTTCAAGGATTAAATAAAATACATTGCGTGTCCTTTAAACAAAATTATATTTCAATGGGCCCCTTTAAAAATGGGTCATACAGTATTGAAGGTATGCATGGAAATGTCTGGAGCCACCTGTACTTTTTTTCTTCCATGGTTAACAGATGATCAACCACAAAGTGGGTAGGATATTATGAACCAGTTTAATAATTCACCAGGATTGTCCCTCAATGAAAAGCAAGAACATGCGGCTGCAGGAATACTCGATGCTTCGCGGGAACCCACAAATTACACGGGACTCTCCATCACACCGATCATGGATTTTTCTACCTGTCTTTCACGGGCATTTAGGGGAGTTTTTCTCCGCACGAGCTGTCAAGTTATTGATTGTGTGTTCCGTACTCGATAAGTTGCACCTCACATAGAGCCAGAGGGGTGTACACACTACAAGGGACAGGCGTCCATCTTATTAACTGACGAGTTTAAATTGTGGTTAGTTGTTACAAGTACCAAGTACTGCAACCAGAGGAAGTGATCAAAAGTGGCATTGATACCTACTGTTCTCAAAACAAAACACCACCCTTCTTTTTTTATTCTTTTGAAAATAGAGCTTAAGTTGCCTAACTGACAAAGTTGATTTGATTTATTTTAAATCTGTTGATCTCTCACTTGTTTCTTTCATTTCAAATTCACTGTAAAATCAAACTTGAACTGGGATTGCCAAAAATAACTTTACAAAACTGAGTATACAAATAACGAACAAACCGGCAGTACAGTAGTTTGTGGTTGAGTGATGAAAGTTTATCACACACATTTATCATTGAATGCGCATGAACGTGCAGGGAGAGGGGCGCACGACGCACGCATTTTAATTACGAGCAGACTGGGCGTTCGCGTAACATCGCATTACATCACGTTTTTATCCTGAATGACCTCTGACCTGGGCTACTTCATCGAGATACCGAACTGGCTTAAAGGGAATGTACATCATTGGCTTTTGCTGTAATTTTCAGAAATGAATTATTTGAGGGGTTAGTATAATAGATCAAATATTGTTTAAGTGACATGTTTGAAGTTTTGTGTTCGAAAATGCTGGAAAAACCAAGAAAAACAAAAATTGTTTAAGTAGTCTGGTTCCCTGACTCCACTAAAGATAAAATGGATCAATTTATAGATGTCGGAAAATTGTAAGGTAAGGGAACCAGCCTAGCTGGCCTGCACCCGTTCATGAACATGTAACCAATAGCAAACAAAATTTGGACGGAAAAAATTGTAAATTTGGAGCAGTAGTTGAAAAATAGTTAGGTTTTTCCAACGCTGGTCGGCCGACCACCGTTGGAAATGTTTACAAAAAAAACATTTTCTTGAAAATGACTTGACACCAGGTGCCATAATTTTACAGGATGCTTTAGATTGTCATTTACCAACATCCTAGTAGGGTATTTCGTAAAAACTTGGTAGTTTTATTTTTTGATGTTTGCAAATGTTGTATATATTCCCTTTAATTATAGGAGACACAGGAGGAATTTGCAACTTTTACAATGAGAGGCACAACTCGTGAGATTTCATAGTGGGCAAAATACCATATGGTATGTAACTGAAAACCTACAAATAAATACATGTATCTGTACATGTAGGCCTACAGCCTGCTTTTTTGTACAGCCAAATGTGCACAATAATCTATGCGTGTACATGTGGGTCATTCTATAAATTTGGGGTCCACTTTTTTCCCGTCCCTGTTACATCTGACATCTATGATTGTATGCAGTCATCCTCCAAGAGTGATTGTGAATAGCAAACTACCTACCCAACAAATGAACAATCATTTGAAGTCACTTTTAATGATGCTTGAATGGCAAATTACAAAGTACCAAGGTAACAGGGACGGGAAAAATGTCACACTTTGGACCCCAAATTTATAGAATGACCCATGTACATGTGCATGTATGCACACAGGACACAGAACCACCTGTGGATATGTGCCCTTTATATAACACCCTTCTTCTTGGATATTTTTAAGACTATCACTAACCTTCAAGTTTCCCTTTCGTTTAAATGTTAATCGTGAGTCTGGTATCTGCTGCCCTAGCGTGCCATATTTAACCTTTGCCAATCTAGTTAGGAAATACCATCAAAATTGTCAGCGTTTCTTGTGTCATGTCTGTAATGGACCCATATCCTGGGCAAGGTCAACGCAAGTAGTCAGGTAATGTCAGCCACTCGTTTTACGGAGCCCTTTGAGAAAAAAAAAGGAACTCCAGCTTTTGATATATCTGTAGTCAAACATTGTGACGGACTGCAGTGCAGTGAACCATAGGCCATAAATTTTCATGCGGTTCTGTGGATTCAGAGAGATTATTTCAAGGCATACATGTGGGATCATTTGCATTTATCCCAAAAGTAACCTACATACCAAATTATTATCCAAAAGCTTACTTGGATCAAAGATCGTGCTGGCACTAAACACCCTGTGAAATTTTCCATCTGGCTTGCTGTCACCTAGTATACAAATATTGAATGCTTCGAGTGGTGTAGTAAAACTAGCCTCCCAAGGTGATCCATGGACATTCTATTTTCCCGAGGCGAAGCCAAGGGAAAATCGAATGGTCCATGAATCACCGAGGGAGGCTAGTTTTACTTAACTTTACCACAAGATAAAGCATTCAATATTTGTTTTATAACACTTCACCCACAGATTCTGCTTGATTTTAATGTTTTAAATTATTTAAATATGAACACAGTTGAAATAAACTTCACTTTCAATACAAAATTGGTGGAAAATGTATTTTTCTCTTCCAAACTACCCCTTCACGAAATGTATGAACCCAAGTCTGCGGCGCGCTCTCTTTGGAACAATACGCGCTACGTGCAACGCGCACACCAGCATCCATTTGCACACAAATACCGCGCCGTGGAAATAGTACTTTGGTTGCTAATGGTATAGCACTTTGGTTGCTACGGGTATAGTATTTTTGACCGTGCACAGAAAGATAGCAAAATTAGAAAGTAACATGTGACTCGCTCTCGGCCAATCAAGACACAGAATCTGTGGGTGAGGTGTTATTAAAGAAATTACGAAATGTAGGCAATTTCCAACGATTAGCCAACTGACCGATTTTTTGAAATATAGACTTTATAAATATAGACCAAATCGTATTTCGCGATCAAAAAGTTGTGCGTGGTTTTTCACCGTCTTCTCGAAAAGTGTAATATCCACTGAGATGAGACGTCAACAGGCTAGGTTTTGAACATTCTTCTTTGGATTTGAAATGGTGTTTTTATTGGAAAAGAACCAAATGCATTAAAAGTAAATGATCCTACATGTCTGTGCCTTAATTTTACAAAGCATCACATCAACCTTATTCAGTGAAAGTACTGAAAACATAATACTGACTAATTAAAGGGAATATACAACATTTGCAAACATCGAAAAATAAAACTACCAAGTTTTTACGAAATACCTTACTAGGATGTTGGTAAATGACAGTCTAAAGCATCCTGTAAAATTATGGCACCTGGTGTGAAGTCATTTTCAAGAAAATGGTATTTTTGTATACATTTCCAACGGTGGTCGGCCGACCACCGTTGGAAAAACCTAACTATTTTTCAACTACTGCTCCAATTTTACCACTTTCTTCAGTCCAAATTTTGTTTGCTATTGGTTACATGCTCATGAATGAGTGCAGTCCAGCTAGACTGGTTCCCTTACCTTACCATTTTCCGGCATCTATAAATTGATCCATTTTATCTTTAGTGGAGTCAGGGAACCAGACTACTTGAACATTTTTGTTTTCTTGTTTTTTTCCAGCATTTTCGAACACAAAACTTCAAACATGTCAGTGTAACAATATTTGATCTATTATACTAACCCCTCAAATAGTCCATTTCTGAAAATTACAACAAAAGCCAATGATGTACATTCCCTTTAAAGGGAATATACAACATTTGCAAACATCGAAAAATAAAACTACCAAGTTTTTGCGAAATACCTTAATAGGATGTTGGTAAATGACAGTCTAAAGCATCTTGTAAAATTATGGCACCTGGTATACTGTCATTTTCAAGAAAAGTGGTATTTTTGTATCAATTTCCAACGCTGATCGGCCGATCAGCGTTGGAAACAACTGGCTTTTTTTTCAAATACTGGCCCCAATTGACCATCGCACTTGTTTGCAATCGATTACAAACCTATGAACGGGTACGAGCCAGCTAGACTGGTTCCCTGACTTTACAATTCCCCAATGTATGTAAACTGCTCTGTTTCTTCTAATATGGAGTCAGGGAACCAGACTACAGGAAAATGATCGTTTTTCTTGGTTTTTATAGCATTTTCGAACCCAAAACCTCAAAAAAGTCAGTGTAGCTTTATTTGCTATATATTTCCAACCCCCAATTCCATCCATTTCTGAAAATTACAGCAAAAGCAAATGATGTATATTCCCTTTAAATCTGAGATATTTGTTAAAATTGACTCCCACTTCGCAATGCGAATCAAGGAAAAGTGGTCCCTACAATGTACGGTAGTTGTTGCATGCATGCACTGTATCTTACCGAGCAATGAGGTCTTCTGAAAAATAAATAAACGATCGTTTCAAGGAACTTACCAACAACTAAACATTTCACAAGCTGACCACCACGCAATAACAAGAACTCTTAGAAATGCAGTCAAATTATACATGTACATTTGTATGCTGATCATGTGCAGTTCAAAACAGCAATCCAAGAAAGATAAAACTGCTGACTGATTGGGTAAGGTCATGGAGGTTAATAATTATCAATTTTCCCTTTTTCTCCCGAGATAACAGGATCCAGTCTTCCCACTTGTACAAAAGATGCAAAAAATACATGTACACGCCCCCGTCCTCCCCTTCAGAACAAAAGAGACAAAACAGATGTGTGTTTCACTTTCGCTAAACAATTTATATTAACTACACCAACATGTCCATTTGTACACACGTATAGACGTTGTGAACGTTGACACGAACAGTACAAGAGATGTTTGCATTTTTTTTCATGATTTAGCAATTTGGTATGAATATCCCCAGCCAGGAATGAAAATGTGAACATCCGTTTCACAGTTCTTGTTTTAGGGAGGTGGGGTTTAAAAAAAATTTCAGGACAGGAAATTATGTGAACATCCGTTTCATAGTTATTGTTTTGGGACTTTTTTTTTTAATTGTTTTTGGTAAACTGCTTGAAAAGCAATTCCATTCAGCAAAATATTTTTTTTGTAATTTGGCCATGAACAGAATCAGGATGAGGAATCCAGACCATTTGATTTCTTAACCCTAACCCTGCTGAATCCAATTGGATCCAAATATTTTACATACCCGTTGGGTGCTGTTGAATTGAGCAGTAAACCCCTTGCCTGTATTCCTGTTGAAATCTGTTGGATTCAGAGTCACATCAGGGCTCACGAAATCGGCTGCCTGACGCCCAGGGACAACCAAAATATTTTATCAGACAACCAAAAGTTCCAGGTTGCCAGCCTGAGGGGAAACCACTTTTTTCACCCATACCTCACACGTTTGTACACTTTATTTGAGTCCATGGGATTTTCGAAAGTTCCAGAATCCCATACATACAATGTATGTGCACAGCTTCAAACAATAATCATGATAATATCGACATTTTGACCCAGCTGCTGCGCTATCGCCATTTAATCTACACATAAATCATTAACGGGTACCAGCTAAAACTGAACAGCGGTCAATCTCAATCTGTACGTAGAGTCCGGCTACATCATGCAGTAACGTAGGTAATGTGTGTAGGCAGCAAATGCAATCCTGTGTACGTGTGTTTCCAATAATATTATGACCGGACCACTGTACACCATGTACCAGCGCAGAGAAGAGCGCAGGTACAGTACACACGCACGCAGCCACAGTTGGCCACTGCCGGCCATGCACGCTTGCAAAATGGCGATAGCGCAGCAGCTGAGTACAAATATGTTGGTTGTCCCGGGACAGCCAATTTTGCGAGCCCTGAGCCACTTCAGGTAAAGCAACCATGTACATACATTAATCAGGATTTGGCCTTCAGTTTAGGGCAACATTAAAAGTTTTTATTGGGCAACTGAGAATGAAATTCAGGCAACCAGATTTCAACCACGCTGCCCGAAAAAAAATTGCGGGGACTGCACATTATGTTGGTCACTGGTAAATAACGCTGAGTTGGACTCTGTTGGATCCAGCAGCAAACAGAAAAATAAAGGCACAGTTGGATTCTGTTGGATTGAGCATGCCAGTCATTTTACATGTTCAGGTACCCAACAACAACTGGGACTGTGTTGAATTGAGCAGGAAACTCATATGAGTAACCATCGGACTCTGTATTTGGATTTAGCAGGGTAGTCCTGGGGAACTATTAGGGGGTTAGTTGAGTGTAGGTGACTGAAAAGCCAGCTGTGCCAACCACTTGCCTGCCTCTGTCTGTTGACTGACTTTGACTAGTCACAGTGCTTGTTTGAAAAATGATCTGACTGTTGGTGACTAGCCTGTTTAAAAGGCATGGCAGGAAAAGAGGATTGATTTTTTAGACTGTCTGTGACTGTTCAGAAAGTAGGAGGGTTAAATACTTTAACAGGTTAAAAGTAAACAAAGTAAACAAAAGACCAACAGACACAAAAAATTAAAATCATTTTCCTACCTACATACATTGTACATGTACATCTTCCTGGATAAGTTTTAGGATTTTTTTCCCTTGGCCTCAAAAATTAAATATGAACATTTTCACAATAAGTCCAGTGGATACATCCTGCATTACCGGTATGTGCATTTCAAATTCAAGCATACATCTTCATGCTAAACCGGCCGATACATGTATGTCAATTATTAACATCAACAGGTCATACATTAAATGCTTATCGCTGACATCAACCTGTTGTTCACTGCGCAGCGATAACACGCATTCATGTGATACCGCACTTTATACCATCTATGAGAAAACAGTGTGATGCATGAGCAGCAAGTACACGTACATGTACATATCCAAGCCATGTCTAGACAGGCAAAATTATGCATCACTGCCTCAGCAAAGGCACATTGGCCCTTGCTCCATTGGCAAGGATCCAATTACTTAATATTTGAATTCTCATCCCAACTAAGGTTTGATCCCCAATTAGCAATGACGGCACACACTATCCCCCAATCGTGCACATTCTGACTTGGCCTCAGGTGATTGCGAGGGCGTTTGAACCAATTAAGAACAGATAGCCGACCGGTTATGAGATATAGCAACGAAGACCACAACATGCACTATACCGGAATCTGATCCTCTGAGATTCGTTTAAGAAGTCCAGCATGTTATTGGTTACAACTGTTATAATTTGATAACTCCTTGAAATGTTGCAGCTACAAATGAACTGTTAATATACATTGTAAAGGGGAGAGGGCACAGAAGTTTCCCTTTCTTTGAAAACAAAGGAAGAACACCTGTGGCTCTCTAGCATGCTCGGAAGTAATCGGATAAAAGTGTACATTAAGTTACTGGAGAGTATTACATGTCGTTTCCTCATTTCAAAACGTCGTCCTCATGTGAAGCAAATTACAAGTGAGATTTGGGTTAATTACATTGTCTTCAAGAACCCACAAGTGTAAAAACCTAAATTAATAACAAATAAATGGATCTAACAGCCAAAGGACTAGACGTTGTTTGTGGCAAACACACACACACTCTACTCGAGTCCAAAGATCAAATTAACGAGACACATGTTAGCTAACACATGTATCCTCCAGCAAATATAATGGGCAAAAAAAAAAACAGTAATGGAGAGACATGTACTACACATGTACATGTACATGCAACTTGTAAGTCTTTGCAATTTGTACACATTTAGTATCAACTATTATTGATCATATAATATAAGACCCAAAAAAAAAAAGTCTCCGGTTTCTGGTATGCGCGCGCGTCGCCGTAGCCATGCGCGTCGGCAAAATGAAAACGTTTTTTTTTCAATGAAAGATGATGTCTCAAAACCGCCAAACTCACTGGTTTGACTGGAATCCTGCTGCTGCACAATTTTAACGTGTTTTTAGATTGGGTTATGGTCGAGAATAAGCTTTATGTGGCCTCTCTGGACTCCCATATATTTGCACTAAGTTAAGTTGTTGCTAACACATGCAGGGACCAGGATATATATTTTTTTTAGCCAATACTTCATCATTTTCTCTCAAGAAAATGCTGTTAACTAAAGGAGTTATTTGGTTGGAAAAAAGAAACTTTTCAATATTCAAATTTTAAATGGTTAGTTCTTTTCACACAACAGCAACCTTCTCACAATTATATTGCACTTTGATAACTTTGATTTCAAATGTTTTCAAAACAATGACAAATTCTGGACCATGGCTCCTTGTATAGCAGTGTTGATGCAATAATTTTGCAGCACTTTGAGTACTGAATGTAGTGCAAGTAACCAAAAGATCAAGCATTTCATATTGCAGCTAAATGAAATGGATTCTGTCTTTGCCATTTCATATTTTCCTTCTTTCCTTAGGGAATATACATTATTTGCTTTTGCTGTATTTTTCAGAAATGGATGGAATTGGGGGGTTGGAAATATATAGCAAATATAGTTACACTGACTTTTTTGAGGTTTTGGGTTCGAAAATGCAATAAAAACCAAGAAAAACCATCATTTTCCTGTAGTCTGGTTCCCTGACTCCATTTAAGAAGAAACAGAGCAGTTTACATATATTGGGGAATTGTAAGGTTAGGGAACCAGTCTAGCTGACTTGTACCCGTTCATAGGTGTGTAATCGATTGCAAACAAGTGCGATGGTCAATTGGGGCCAGTATTTAAAAAAAAGCCAGTTTTTTTCCAATGCTGATCGGCCGATCAGCGTTGGAAATTGATACAAAAATACCACTTTTCTTTAAAATGACAGTATACCAGGTGCCATGATTTTACAGGATGCTTTACACTGTCATTCACTAACAGTCCAGCAAGGTATTTCAAAATGATTTGATAGTTTTATTTTTTGATGTTTGCAAATGTTGTATTTTCCCTTTAGTAACAAACATTGAATTGATAAAGGAAATGAAAAAGGCACCAAGCATGATGTTGTTATCACGTGTCAAAAATTGCGAGTAACTGGTAATGCGAGTAACCAATGTAATGTGAGTAACCATAAACCATATCACTTTCCATGATGATAATGAATAAAAAATTATGACTTTTTTATTAATGATTGACTTTTTTTTGAAAAGAAGAAATAATGTAAGCCCCTAGAAAATCTCAATAGAATAGTATTAATCTGTAGATTTGGAGTCCATAGGGCCTACTGCAAAAGTTGCTCATAATTAGCACATGTAATCACATTGAGTGCAATCAATGTAAACAGTAAGAGCAAATTCAAGAGTTGATGAGGGAATATTATCAGTCAGTCAAGGCCAAAAAAAATTAATAT
Source organism: Patiria miniata (assembly GCF_015706575.1). Taxonomy (NCBI): domain Eukaryota; kingdom Metazoa; phylum Echinodermata; class Asteroidea; order Valvatida; family Asterinidae; genus Patiria; species Patiria miniata. The sequence continues at coordinate 8,514,945 of NW_024037067.1, forward strand.
TTGGTCGCTGGTTAGCGCGCGCGTTGATTTTGATCATGCACGTCAACTTTTTTTTTTCTTCAAATTTTCCGCGGTACAGCACCCTCTATTGCCGCATCGTCTCAACTATTCGTGGGCAGCTAGCTCGACTTCGTATACCCGGCCACCAGGGTGATAGATCCGGTACGAGGATGATGTTGAACGAATGATAGTACCGGTAGACCATGGGTACAAGGCTGCTGCCGTCTGATCAGCAACAACATTCAACAACAACATTCTTCTTTGGTTATCTTTTATTCCTTTATTTGTATGTTGGCTTTATTTTGGTTTCAGTCCATAAGTTTAGGGTTGTTCAAGTCCATGTAGTTAAAATCTGATCAAAATTATGGTGGTAAATTTTTCATTTCGACCTCAGCCAATTGGTCGGACAAACCGTAATGCGAGTAAGCAAACTTCTCTCTGTATCGCTTATGCCTGATTTGGGTCTTTATTTTTATTGGCCATTTTAGTAAAAGTAGTATGGGAGATGTCCTGTAAATATATTAATTTGGTCATCACACTTTCAGTTTCAGGAGAAAGGGGAATCAAAACAAAGCCAATTTTTAGCATGTCCTTTTTGAATAATGCAAGTAACTGTTTTTTTTCCTAAGAGTGCCATGATCTCGTAATGGTACAGTTTTGTTGTTGTTACCATCAGGGTGAAGCCTTGAATATAGGGTATACTTATGCAACATAGCAGACAGATAGTCCAACTACTGCTAAAACCACAGCATTTGGAATATGAAAGGATGCAAACAAATGTAATGCCAGTAACCGTGGAATTGCCCATTTGGAGTTTGAAGGGTTTGGTTGGTTAGTGTTGACGCGGCATTCAGCGCAAATTCGAGCAAATACTCTTAATACTTACCTTTAATTCGATGCAGAAATGAAAGAGCTTCTTGTATTCCTGTAAAGTTTTTGTTAAAAAAAGGAAACAAAAATGTGACATTTAAAAACCTAACATTACTTGTAAAGATTCAGATTCAATTCTTGTTACTTTCGGAACCACTTCAGTTTGCAAGTCATTTCTACAGTAATAAACTTTTTTTAGGTAGAAAACCTAAATGGCCATGTGGAATTTGTGATCATGCTAAATGCAACAGAATGCAACAGTGGTAAACATTTATTGCAAGTTGTTGCATTTAGCAGCCAACTGAAGTCCCCGTGATGCTGCATCTTAATGCATTTAGCAGGGTAACTGCTCATAGCGCCAAGGTGATACAAAAGCTATCCACTGTTGCAGTTTGTTGCATTTAGCAGGGTAACTGCTTGGTGCCAAGGCTGGTATGCACTGTGTTCACTGCACAATGCGACATAATCCACTGTTGCATTTGGTTGCATTTAGCAGGGTAACTGCTTGGTGCCAACTGCGAAGGCTGGTATGCAATGGGTTCACTGCACAATGCAACAGAATCCACTGTTGTAGTTTGTTGCATTTAGCATGGTTCTCATTTGAGTTGAGTTGGATATTGTTGCATTTAGCAGGGTACCTGTAGAATACCTGATGAAGTTAGGGTTAAAACAGTCAAGGATACAATACCCTCAACTGAGAGGAAAGACTTTAGTGTTGACAAATGTGAACTGCTATGGTGTCAGTTATTCTTATTAATTCATCAGACAAAAGCGAACATGTCATCATTGGAGCTTTCTACTGACCACCTGTCCCATGTGACGAGAGTACCAGGTATACATATGTAAACTACAGGGTCTACATGAAACAGTAGTCTCTAATCTTGGGCCACGACATCAGTGATCGAAAGTGATTTTAGTTGTTGTTGTAGAGCGCCCACGCACAACTGTTTTGACTTTCTCTCACTAATGTCTTGGGAATTTTGGAGGAATGGTTGCGTGGCTGTTTTATTTTAATTAGACTGTTGGTGTAAATATTAATAACGTTGAACAAAACGGCGGCTTCCTATTTGATACTGGTAGTTGCGCGCGGGTATCACAAAGTTGCATATCTAATTAGCGATGCTTGATTACCACACTTCACAGTTGAATTTCCGTGCGTACTGCGAAGTGCATATATTTACAACCGTCGCGCGCGGGACTGATTTGTTTGGCGTCCAAAAGCGGGGCTTTTTAATTTCAAGATGGCCGCCATTCTTTTTTAAATACATGTGCCACAACCGTTGGTTTTTACACTGTTCAAAGACACAAAAATGAACCAGTCCTAATAGACAAGAGAATTAAACATTTTTACAGTGGTTTTAATAGTTTTGTTTTAGTAAGTTTGTAGCACAGTTTTGCAAGAATTCAAAAACACTGCAAAGTGCAATTAGATTTCTCTATTTTGAGTGAATGGTAAAGGTATTGAAGGATCACAAATTCAACAAACTTTTGGTGGCCCAGATTGATACCATGTCATGAATGTATACTAAAGATTTATCGGGGTTTGCTGAGATTAAGAGCTTGTCTTAGCGCATATTGATATCTTTACCTCGACCGGGAAAAAAAAGAAAGAGAGCGAGACAGGAAAAGTTAAAAACGTGACACAGACCCACTTGATGTGACTTTTGATCAACAATACATCTGAACTGACTTCACGTTTGTGACCATAAATCCATGCAAAAGAACATTCATGATCGGCATCTTTCATTCAACTATTAAACGACCCTTCAAAAACATCAGATTATAGATACGCCATCAGAGATACATTTTTTGTAGAAGTAGAGATCGAGGATTAAGATCGAGGTACTAAGATTTGCTTATGATCTGGATGAAAAGTAAAATTTCTAGTGCTAATAGTGAACCCTCACTCGGTTCGGGTTCGGGTTCGGTTCTGCAATTTTTATCCAAACAGAGGCTTGGCATGGTTTAGGTTCGGCACCAAATTAGAATGTCAACACAACTGCTGCAGGACTATACCTTTTATTGTTTTAATCGTCTTTGTGCAAAATAAGAAACCTGTTTTACAGGCCCTTTGTAGAACCCAGTCCCATGCTAGAATAAACCCAGCCACGTCACAATGCTGCCACTTAGAACAGCGTGAATGAGAAATTGTATTTTCAAGTGCTCTAAGTGTAAAATTTGAATTGAGAGTTGAGTGTCGTACGTGAAAAACACGTTCCTATTCCCTTCGTCTTACCAAAAACGCATCTCAACAACATTTTGATGTCAAAACTATCGTATACATGTATTACCCCTTTTATATACTTCTTTCACATCGATGGTGATCAAAAGCGCATGAAACACATGTCAAACCATTTTATTTCCCCGGCGACAATGCCTCATCGACCGCAAGTGTTTTGCCGCCTTGAAGAATCTTGTTCGCTATTTGCACATAGACTGGTTCCCGCCAAATAATGATGAATTGGAACGGTATAAAGACGGGAACCAGCTAACTCGGTAGTGACATCGACACCGTGAAATAAGTCCAGCAAACATTTTTGAAACGATCTAAAACTGAAGATTTTAGTAAGTAGGCCTAATTTTACAAAATTGGAAGATGTATTAGAAAGAAAGTTGCAACCTGACACCACTTTTTCCTTCATGATAATCACCTCAATAAAGGTCAGTCACTGCAAACAAAAATTGAAATGACATGAATCTCGGACTGAGAAACATTTCCAATTTTGTTAGGAAATTCTTGACTCTCCATAGACTTTGTACAACTGCTGAGATGGCATTTGGATTACTAGCCTAGGCCTACAATGTACATTCTTTCCGATATACAGGGTGAGCAAAAAAAAAAAATAACCCAAATGTCGGGACAATTTTTTTAGTGAAGTTCTCCCTAGCACTTTCAAAATCTAGGATGAGTAAGGCCAAGTCATAATAAGACCAATGTTAAATGAAAGCTATTTACAGCACTGTTTGTACAGACCACTGTACGCTCTCGGCTCCCCCGTCCCCCCCCCCCCCCCCCCCCCCCCCCCCCCCCCGCCATCATGGCTACGTTTATGCATTGTAAGGTAATCCTTACCTTTAGGACACCTCTATTTTTACGAGTTCTGTTCAAAACTGACTTTTGAAGATGACTGTACAGTACCAAAGTGACTTTTGCAGGCTAAACCAGTCTTTTTTCTTCAGATAAATCATGTTAGGCCCTAGTTGTATTAAATTTTGAAAGCATTGGCACAACTATAGAATACAGGGCCACTCCATTCTATATCCGCGCATCCATGGCTGTGTGGGATCTGAGATGCGCAGTCGGTTTTCTATAGCGCCCTCTATTGATTAAAATTTACTTCATGCCCACTCCACATACGAGCATCCAGGCATCCAATAAAGCGCTTTCTATTGATTAAAATTAACTTCATGCCATCCGCGCATTTCTATAGCGCACTCTATTGATTAAAATTTACTTTATGCTCACTCTGCATCCGCGCATCCAATAAAGCGCCCTCTATTGATTAAAATTTACTTCATGCCCACCCCGCATCCACGCATCCAACTACACAAAAAAAACCCTTTTCTGGCGTGGCCCTGCATTCTATAGGGTAAAGGGGAGTATTCGACCGGATAAGGGAAACTTGGTCCATTTTATTTTAAAATAAGGGGAAGAAACTCAAACTCCAAATGGATAACATAAGCACTCTTTTATCTTTATTGCAGAACTTACCTGGTCAGTGTTGATGGTCACGATGTATGACCTTTGACCTTTTGAACGAGCGGTCACTGTGTGGGAGAATTCGACCAGCATGTAGCTGTTTTTGACCGGGCCAATGCCTACGGCGTGTGAATTGTTTTGTTTTTAACAGAAAGGTTTTTTTCCCCCACCACTTTTACATTTCTTTACAACAAATTACATCATAAAAATAAATACTTCCAGGGAAAATAAACATTAAACCCATAAATTACACAAATCAACCCTTAAAATCTCAAAGTGAATCTCAAGGCCTGATCCAATTCACTGCGCGCGCACGCCCCAACGTGCCAAGCCAATACAATATGTGCGGTGGTCGAAAACAGCCAGAGCAGCGCCCTCTGTTGGTCATAATTTGATCACCCCTATATCAGCCCTGCCCAATAAACATTGTCAGCCAATCATGCATCGACCTGATGACCTAACCAATAATGATTGGCAGGTTGGCTTGATTTGATGTCATCACCCCTGTAAAGTCTCAAAGAGCGCCACCAATGATACCCGTGTTCTTACGTGACCCAATAATGGCCGCCGCACCGCGCAACGGCTTACGCGAGTTCAATTTTGGACTGAATTACAAAGATTTCACGGAGCTGTTCAGACTTCTGAACACTGGACAATCAAGGGCAGGAACTGAACATCATGTGTAAAGTTTATGACAACAGGATACCTCGTACGTATTATATTGAGCGGTTAGTAACGGCAGTCAAATTCTCCCCCGGTCGAATACATCCGTGCTTACCCTATTTGCTCCAAAGCATTTTCAAAGAAAATGTGACTTTCCTACTTTTTTTGGCAGTTCGCCATCTTGCTTTTTTAGTCTATTTTCCGTTTGTCATCATCGTCTTTTACCCCTCATAAATCAAAGTCCTGCCCTCTTCCCACAAACTTAAACCTGCGGCTGCGGTAATTCAAGAAGGTGTCATTGCCAACTGTCATGACTGTTCAAATGTGTCAAGAAATATCAGAATGTCACTTTTTCAGTGTCATTTAGTCAGCTGTTTTGGTGAGTCTTTTAACCTAATAGGAACGGGGTCCTAAAGGTAAGGATTACCCATTGTAATTTGTAAATTGGGTAATCCTTACTTTTAGGACCCCGTTCCTATATAGGAAGGGAAAGACTCACCAAAACAGTTGACTAAATGACACTCAAAATTTTTGGCACATCTGAACAATTGGCAATGACACCTTCTTGAATATCAGCAGTTTAAATTACTGGAAAGAGGGCAGGGCTTTGATTTGTGAGGGAAATTCAGGGGTAAAAGACGACGATGACAACCAGAAAACAGACTCAAAAACCAAGATGGCAAACGTGAAAGCTCGATGCGATGAAAGCTCGATGCTGATTGGCTGATAAAAAATAAACATCTTATTTATTATTTTTAGCAGCCAATCAGCATCGGGCTTTCATTATGTAGGGCTTTCACTGTGTTGTGAGAACTACAACATGCACGTCTGACTGCGCAAAAAGGTAGGAAAGTCACATTTTCTTTGAAAGTGCTTTCAAAATTACAACTAACATGAGTTTATATGAAGAAAAAAAGACTGCTTTAGCCTGCAAAAGTCACTTTGGTACTGGACAGTCATCTGCAAAAGTCAGTTTTGAACATAACTTGTAAAAAAAGAGGTGTCCTAAAAAATTTGTAAATTGGGTAATCCTTACTGTTAGGACCCCGTTCCTATAGGAAGGGAAAGACTCACCAAAACAGTTGACTAAATGACACTCAAAATTGACATTCTGATATTTCTTGGCACACCTGAACAATTGGCAATGACACCTTCTTGAATATCAGCAGTTTTAATTTTGTGGGAAGAGGGCAGGGCTTTGATTTGTGAGGGAAATTCAGGGGTAAAAGACGACAATGACAACCAGAAAACAGACTCAAAAACCAAGATGGCAAACGTGAAAGCTCGATGCGATGAAAGCTCGATGCTGATTGGCTGATAAAAAATAAACATCTTATTTATTATTTTTAGCAGCCAATCAGCAACGGGCTTTCATTATGTAGGGCTTTCACTGTGTTGTGAGAACTACAACATGCACGTCTGACTGCGAAAAAAGGTAGGAAAGTCACATTTTCTTTGAAAGTGCTTTCAAAATTACAACTAACATGAGTTTATATGAAGAAAAAAGACTGCTTTAGCCTGCAAAAGTCACTTTGGTACTGGACAGTCATCTGCAAAAGTCAGTTTTGAACATAACTTGTAAAAAAAAAAGAGGTGTCCTAAAAGTAAGGATTACCGTAAAACTAGCCCCATAAATGTGGCCTATTTACTGGACTGCCTCCGTAAACATAGGCCACACATCCACATGTACAAAAAACGTGTCGACTTTGCCAAATTTTGATTTTCACATTTAGGCTTACTTTTTACGGTTTTTTGCTTTAGAAGCATTCTCACCCTCTATATAGGCTAATCAGAAAGTGCTGCCTTTTTCAGATGTCCATTTTTCGTGAAATTTCCAGATACATTTGCACACGTTTGCGTATCAAAATTTCAACATGAAATTTCACAAAAATTAAACATCTGAAAAAGGCAGCACTTTCTGATTAGCCTATACAGTCGTTTGACCGGTTCCGCAATCGCAAATCGTCTGAAGCGTCTTGTGGTGAAAAAACGCGCTTTCACAGGAAGCTACCTATCTATAAATATGCGCAAATTACTCACCTACTTCATGATATGAATAGTTTTCTGTGATCGTTTGAAAGAGAAATTTGCCAGGACATTTTGTAGAGGTCGGTGCTTTGACCGGTTCCGCAAATGTTTTCCGGTTTCGCAAACGGCGCCCTCTGCGAGACTGGACTGAAAATATTCCTTGTTTACTGGCCAAATCTAGATCGTTTTTGCCCCCAAACCAGCCAAGAAAAGATGTGGATTATATTTCCCTGTGCATGAGCCAAGGTCTGCACATTATAATGCGTCCAAATTTACAAAATGTAACTCCATGAAAATGTTATGGTTCGTTGGATTTTTTTTACGTTATAATTATTTGACTTGCTTCAATCCAATTAAATGACTTTCTTGCTTTTTGTGCATTCTGTCTATCATCTTGCAATCACTAATATTTTGCTTTTTTGTTGTCTTATTTTTATTTAGACACACTCTGACGTTGGATAGAACCAGACACAAACCTTGTACCGAATTGCTCCAGTTGGTTGTTCTTTTCTCACATGAGCACAGACCAGCTATTTATGAATTTGAATTAATATTTTCTCCAGGATCATTTTTAATTCCTATGACACTTAAGGAAGTTACTGCATGGCTGGATGAATTGGGACTGAATCATTGTCTGCAGGGGAGAACTGTTTATTAATATTATTTGTTTATTTAATTATTATTATTTATTTACCTTTGTTTATTCCCTCCTCCTTTTTTTCATTTTACTTTTGTGTGTGTGGGGTGGGGGGGGGGGGTGGGTGGGTGGGGAGTGTTTCAATTTGTTCAGGGTAACAACACAATATGCTTAATTTTGTGTGCACCAACATCCAGTAGGGGGAACCTGGGGGCCGGGAGGGGAGGGGGAACAGGCCTCAGCAGGCCAGATACATACAGGCCACATACATGCACATTTTGTTTCACATTCAAATTAAATTTCACAAACAAATTAAAACAAATTGTTAAAAATGTCATCAATCCTATGGCTAGTTTTTCAAACACCTCACTTCTCTTTCACATGTACTGGTTAATAAAAATGTATGTAACGCCTTTAAATGTATTGCCTTTATGACACCTGCATGTCTGTTTAATTGTTATACACAAATAATTTAAGCACTCCAGAAGCTAGCACTATACAAACAAACTTGTCACATAAATAAATTAATTCAAAGAAATGGTGATGAAGACACACAGCTACATGTACTTTCACTATAATATTCAACTTCTTCTTGACCTTCACAGGTAAAACTGAAAAAGATGTGCTGATGCCTCTTATGGCCTATCAGGAGGCTGGCGTAATCTTCTTCTTTGTCTTTGGCATTGTCTGTATGAAAAAGAAATTTTATATAAAACGTTTAGTTTATGACCAATTGAGACAAAAATGAGAAATGGTTTATACTAGTATTTGACAAATGTTGTGCTCCAAGAAAACAATCAAAATTTGTGTCTCTGTACTGACGAGAGACTGGTCTTGATTATGAAATATTAGTGGACCTATTTTTCTTTTTGTTTAAAAGGGTAAAGAGTAAGGTGAGAACCAACCGAAAAAGGATAATTTTAAATTTACTAAATTACTGGAAATGTCCTTTGGGTTAGAAACATATTATTATGCACTATTCTTAATTGGTCCCCACAAACCTCACCTCCTAGCCTGGGCTGATTCATGCACCCTGGATGTGGAGAGTTGTAACTCTAAAATGAATTCAAACCCCTGAGGCACAACCGCTTCAACATCAAGTATGGGGTGAATTTTTTTAGAGCAAAGGAAAAGCGTTTAGTGGGAAGTATTAAGAAAGATTTTTGTATTTTAAATTTTGAAGTCCAAATTTTTTTATCCAAAACCTACAGTGCTGTCCGGAAGCTGGACAGAAACAAAATCATTTTGTTTCAATTTAGTTTTCAATTTTTTGCACTGAACACCCAGAAATGATCATCAAATTCGACATTTTTAAACAAGGATTAATAGAAATTCTCAATTTCTTTGTAAGTTGTAAAAAAAAAAAGATTCATGCCAAAATAAATAAAGTGCACCGCGCTAGGGGGCCGTCATCAACAATACTTGTCAATAGCAGCACTGGTTAATACAGTCCCACCATGGCCAGTGTATTGTATAGGCAGTATGAATGCGTTTGCGGAACCGGCCAAACGACCAGCAGTTACTCTGGTGGGTATAGAAAAAAAAATTCAAAGACTTCAAATCTTATATTTATATGGTGGAATAATGAATAATTTCCGAACAAGTTGCATCAATCGCCATGATTTAATTCCCCTGAACAATCGTGTAGCAGGCCGACAAACATGAAATCACGCTTCCGTGCGCGTTCCATTTCGGCAGTTCGTTAACGGCAAGTCACGGTCGTAGGGGATTTATTTTTAAATGTAAGTGAGTATCCTAAAACTAAAACCATTTTTGAAAAGTAGATTGACTAACCTTTCCATCAGTACCAAAGTTTAAGTCCTTGGCGTTTTCGTCTTCCTGAAAACGAGAGCTAGTTTTCCGAAATTGCGGAACTGGTCAAATTGCGGAACCGGTCAATTGACTGTATAGAGGGTGAGAATGCTTCTAAAGCAAAAAAAATCTACAAAGTAAGCCTAACTAAAATCAAAATTTGGCAAAGTCGACACGTTTTTTGTACATGTGGATGTGTGGCCTATGTTTACGGAGGCAGTCCAGTAAATAGGCCACATTTATGGGGCTACCGTAAAACTAACAACAGGTGAGGTAGGCCTACTATAAATTTAGCGGTCGTCCGGAAACTGGACAACTGCAATTATTTTCATCAGCCTTAAGAACGTAACTATCGTAACGTTACCTAGGTCCTAACGTTCGAGCAGGCAGTCGAGAAATGTACTGCTGCTCAACGGAACAGGTCAGCTTTTCCACAATTGCGAACTCGTATAAACACAGCGTCGTCTTCAGCCGAGGAAAAGACTCGAAAAGTGGAAGGATTTTGCGAGATTCCTTGTCAGCAAAGCTTCGTCGCAGTAAATTTCGAGTCGCGATCCTGCATGTCCTGGATGAGGTCGAGGTCAAAAAACGACTGCGCATGCGGCACCGGGTCCTCCACAGAGCTAGAGGAAACGGACCAATCAGAATTTCAGAAACCATACAATAAATTATGTAAGGAAAAATAAAATCTTGTTTATCCTTCTCGGATATCAAAAATACCTCCCCGAATTCGGTTTTCTTTTCTTATATGAAAAGAAAAGGAAAATAATAGCGTCTTTTATTTTAAGTATGTCAATTAAAAAATGTGAACAAAAACTGGAACTATTTTTATTTTTCTTGATATAAATCTGAAAAGGAAAACGAACAGATTTTTTTGTTCAATGCAAATTGAAAAAAAATCGAAAGGTAACACTAACAGGCATTTTCTATTTGAAATAAAAAAAAAATACAACGATAATTTTTCTTTATCTTCTTGATATTTAATTTTTTACAAAGAGAAAAGAAAAACATTTTTCATTTTCTTTAATGTTTAAAAAAAAAAACCGGTAAATTACAACCCAACCTTTTTTGTATTTTTAAAAAAGAAATGTACAGAGGGGTGCTCTCTCTATTGGTCAGTAATGAAGTACATGTAGATGTAGAAGTAGAAGTAGCCTACAAGGGATTTTCTTTTTTCAGCTGTAACTTGACAAACAAAACGTACCGTTTTTACTTTTTTCCCTTTTTTAAAGAAAAAGAGTCAAAATCCGAGCCTCGCTAGCGCTTCGGGCTTTTCATTTTTTTGATTCGCTCGTCCCCACGGCCCTGATAATTGCCGGGCGTTGGGGAACGAGCGAACTTTTTGGACAGCAAAATGAAAATCCAGATGCATGATGGGAAGGCCACTTTTCTTACTCTTTGTAACCGTTGAGGGGGTACTTCAGGGTAAAAGTTCATTTTTTTATTTTATTTTTTAATGGAAAAATAAATAAATCATTCCTCTCCAGCTAGCTAATGAGGGCGCTAGAGATCTTTACCGTACGCGTGAACGTTAACGTTGGTCTGTATTATTTTGGTCATTATTCCAAGCGCTATTTAGTTGTTTCTCAGCAAATGATTATTGCAAAAAAATGTCTGATTTAGACATTTGTAAGTTGGCATATGATGGCGAGTTTTCCGCTGTGAAAGAAAGAGTGGAAGCGGACAGGAGTGTGCTTAATGAGTTGGACAAGGTGGGGTAACCGTACCTGCTTGCATGACTTGCAATAAAACCTAGTCCGAGTAACTTGGACCATGCTTGTTTGGACCTAGCTTGAGTAACTCCAGCTGACATGCTCCATATTCATTACATGTGAATGAATATGGAGCATGTCAGCTGGAGTTATTCAAGCTAACTTGGACCCAACTTATCGGCTTTTTAACATCGCCAGACCATGTCCGATTTTCAAAAAGGCGATAAGTCATGTATTGTAACTAAGACAGTTGGGTCAATACATCTTGGACAAACCGAGCAATTTGTGCACAATTAAACCTTTCTCTGGAACCAATTAAAAAAACTTTTATTGGAAGTTTGATTCCTACATCAAGAACATTGTTGCATTGCCATTTGCCATTTTTATTTGAAATATAAAAATTAGGCCTAACCTAGCCCTAGAATGCAAGATGTCAAAAAAATTTTTTTAAAGCTTATCAGAAATTAAAGAAAGTTAAATTTTGGGGAATCCCTTTTTAACTTAACATTAGCCCCATAAATGTGGCCAATTTACTGGACTACCTCGGTAAATAAGGGCCACACTTGAAATATGTACCCGAAAATTAAGAAAATTTTGTTATTTACAAATTAGACTTTATTTAGTATATTTACGCTGTAGATTAGAAGCATACTCATTCTCTTTATATCGATGGAAGGGATGTCCCCCCTATCTCAGACGTCTTTTTTTCTGGTAATTTCCAGGTTTGTTTGCACACGTTTATGTTTTTTAATTCCAACATCATGCACGTGCAATGCAATATATGAATGTTTCAAAAACGTAGTGGCTACCGTTACCAAATCGCGTAACACGATTTTCCACTATGATTTTCAACCATGCTACTACAATTTAAAAAAATGTATGATTCTCCCTACCTATGTTTATGCCTGTGTAGGATTTCAATCTTTTTTCCAACCAATTTGAACAGAGTGACCGAACGATTCTCCACTGGGCTGCGTCAGGCAAACGCTTTGAAATCGTGCAGTATCTACTGGAACTCAAGCCACCTCCAAATGTCAACATCAAAGATGATGTAAGTGTCAAAGTTGCTTTCATTCTGTTCATCCCCCCAAAACCCTAAATATTGACTGGCATTGTTATGTAAAAGCACCGACTATGCCTCAACTATTTGTTGTTCAAGATTTTTTGTTTGTGATTATTTGGCAATTGGCCGGGATAGCCCACGAAAGTCCTTCGACTTATTTCCAGTGGGGTCCCTAGGTAGAAGTAGGAGTTACAGTTTTAATGGTGGGAGGAAAACCCCAGAATGATATTCTAGGGACAACCCACGGAATCAGGCAGGGACTGAAAACCCAATCCACATATTGGCCCAGGCGGGATTCGAACCCGGGTCACAGCGATGGAAGGCGAGGAAAGTACCGCTATGCCAACCTGAGCCCCCCAAAATGATGCAAATGATCCCATACCAGGGTGAGACAGCAAGTGGATGCGTACTGCTTGATGACTTGGGGACAAGGTTGGGAAACACCTGCCTCTCGGGTTTGTTATGTATTTAATTTTGGTTCTGTAGGTACCCAGCTTTTGTGGCAACGGGTACCCTTAAAGGCATAATATAGGATCATTTGCTTTTCATGCATTTTCCTCGTTTCAAATAATAACACCACTCAAAATCCAAAGAAGAATCTTCAAAACCTAACCTGTTGAAGTTTCAGCTCAGTGGATATTACACATTGTGAGAAAACACTTAGAAAAAATGCTTTCCCAAAAATCAGATCTGATCGTTGGAAATCACCTACATTTCTTGATTTCTTCTAAATGACAGCAAGCCAGACGGAATAATTTTAAAGGGTGTTTAGTACCAGTATGATCTTTAATCCCAGTAAGCTTATGGGTAAAAATTTGGTAGGGTACTTTTGGGATAAACGCAGACTGGGACCTTAAGTACTCAAAACGATGCAAAAGAAGATCAGGCCAATTTTACTCACTCTTTAGCCAGCCAATTTCTCCAAAACTTTCAGTGGGCAAAGAAAAGGTCCTCAGTATTCCACCAAGCAAGTTTGAAGACTCAATTCAATTTTTAAAGGAGACTTTTCTTTAATATTTGGCAGTGGCTTGCACATGAGAGGGAAGTCAAGTGATTTCAAAATGAGGCTAAAGACTAGACTTGTACATATCCATCCATGGTCCAACTGTTGGACAAGACTGACTTCTTCATTCATCGTCATTAGTCTGGTGCCTGACTATGGAGAAATGTGTAGAAATAGTGACCTAGTACCCGACATCCTAGATATTTCTTTTGGCGCAGTCAGCTGACAGTTGATTGATGCAGTACTGAAGAGTTGTTGGACTGCTTGTTTCAGATGTCAGTCTATTTTCTTGTGTTGCATGTTTTCAGTACCAAATTTTTGGACTAGGATAAACGCAAATGATCGTATTATAGTCCGAATCAAACTGTAAAAGCAAGCACACCTCGATTCACAAATTGTACTTTTGTTTCAACAGAACAATTGGACGCCGTTGCACATTGCATCCTCGGTGGGCCAGGAAGAGATTGTGACCGCCCTTATAAGTCAAGGGGCAGAGGTCAATGTCGCTAACAAGACGGGCCAGACGCCACTGCATTACGCTGCATCCAGAGATCGGCAACGAGTAAGTTTGCGAATAATCTTGTTCGTCAGCTGACTGTACTTGGTTCAGAATGTATGTTTGCACAGGAGGGTTAATTGTTAATGTTATCTGTGTTAACAAAAGTTTGCAAAACTTGCCCCAGTTTACCTTTCTGCCATCTTGAAACAGTGACGTGACTCGCAAATTTGACTGGAGAAACAGTGCTCAGGGGCTTGGTTGATCTAGTTGGACTAGCTAGTCAAGCCATGCAGCGTTCGAGTGACATCTAGATTGACTCTGGTTAAGTCCAGTCGACCCTAGTCATCCAATCGAACTTGTTCATACCGGTAGCTGTTATTAGTGTCTGAAATGCATGCACTAATAGCAATGTGTGAACGCCTTAAGACAAAGAGTTGTCAAAACGTCATCACAAAACTTCTTGGTCCTAGTTCCCTGTCGTGCTTTAAGATGTGCACGGCTGTCAGTAGCCAACGATGCAACCGTTTCTTGTGGTCCGGTATACAAATATTGAATGCTTCGAGTGGTGTAGTAAAACTAGCCTCCCGAGGTGATCCATGGACATTCTATTCGCTGAGGGAAAATAGAATGCTCCATGGATCACCGAGGGAGGCTAGTTTTACTTCACCACGAGATAAAGCATTCAATATTTGTTTTATAACACTTCACCCACAGATTCTGCTTGGTTGTAATATTTTAAATTATTTAAATCTGAGCACAGTTAAAGTAAACGTCAATTTCAATACAAAATTGGTGGGAAATGTATTCTCTCATCCAAACTACCCCTGCACGAAATGTTTGAACCTAAGTCTGTTGCGCGCTCTCTTGGGAACAATACGTGCAAGGCTCAACGTGCACACCAGCATGCAGTTGCACACAAATACCGCGCCATGGTATAGTACTTTGGTTGCTAATGGTATAGTACTTTGGTTGCTACGGGTATAGTACTTTTGGTCGTGCACAGAAAGATAGCAAAAATAGAAAGTAACATGTGACTCGCTCTCGGCCAATCAAGACACAGAATCTGTAGGTGAGGTGTTATAATTCCAAATAGTCGACTAGAGAAGTCCACCAATCCATCGTTCAAGCAAACTCAGTCCAACTATGGTTAACTATTGGTCGCGCCTGAACTTGCAAATTAACGCTTTCCCATGCATGCTTATTGACCTAGATAGCAGAGATTTTGTTGGAGCACGGTGCTGATGTCAACATTGGAGACCAGACCAGAGCGACCCCCATGCATCGGGCCGCCTCCAAGGGTAATCTCGAGATAGTCAAGCTCCTCCTCAACTACAACTGCAGGCTGGACGTACAAGACTGCGTTGGAAACACACCACTGTGAGTACGATGAATAGAACATGTGCTCTAACAGAAGATGATGCTTTGAGATGTTCGCTCGTCGCCACCGTGTTTTCTAGACTGGTTCCCGGTCCCTCCATTGTCCTTCGGACTTCAAATATAGGAACTGGTAGCGGTATTTCAAACATAGTATTCAAACATAGGGACCGCTAGAGGGCACGTGTGGTCTAGCGGTTGAGCACAAGATTCATGATCGTGAGGTTGTGGGTTCGAGCCCCGCCGTGGCCATGCGTGTTGTGCCCTTGAGTAAGGCGCTTTACCTCAATTACTCCTCTCAACCCAGGTGTTAAATGGGTACCGGCATTATTCAATGCTGGGAAGGTAACAGACTCGCTGTGGAGGAGGTGTGGCGATCCCCCCACAGCAGCATATGAGTCTGACCCAATCGCTAACGACAGAGAGATGGGCACTCCGTTCCTGTGAACACAGGTTCGTCCCCTTTACCTTTACTTTTTCTTGGTGGGTAATAGATTAGGAATACATTAGGAGGATTTATGTATGCAAAATGTATGCAGGACTAGTCTAGGTCTGATTCCCGCCCCCTAAATACAAAATCACAACGATAATGTTAGCGCGGAAACAGCTTGTTCCAAAATGGCAACAAGGCTACCACTAATGTGCAGTTTGTGTGGTGATGAGCTTCGATTTTCGCCGAATTAGAAAGTGTCAGGGGCAACTATCAATAAAGAGAGGGGCACTACTTTTCAGTATTTGAAACCTATGCAGTTGAAACACTTGAAGTTGCCTTCATGGAGACACTAGCAATTTTGCCTACTGGTTATGTTAAGAGTCAGTTTTGTTTATAGCCATGTGTTC
Organism: Patiria miniata; assembly: GCF_015706575.1. Lineage (NCBI taxonomy): Eukaryota > Metazoa > Echinodermata > Asteroidea > Valvatida > Asterinidae > Patiria > Patiria miniata. The sequence continues at coordinate 8,531,146 of NW_024037067.1, forward strand.
AACTGTCATCCATGCGCAATGCTGTAAACATCATTTTTCGAAAATACAAAATCATAAAGCCCGGTTCATACTTCACGCGAAAGCGAAAGTGAAGCGAAATTTGTGACGTCAACAATACATTCGAAGTGCGTCCACCATTGTTGACGACATGGATTTCCCTTTGCACATGCTTTCGCATGAAGTATGAACCGGCTTAACGCGCACTTGCAGAGGTAATCCAATCAATGGCTTTAAATGGGAACGGGAACCAGTCTACGTACTTTCTAGAGGTGCTTGTCTCCAAACTTGTCCCCATGGTGTCGAGCAGTACGCTCCCACTACGCGCTCTTTCACCATGGTACTGCCTCAGTTGCATGTTCAAAAACTAGTGGTAGGATTTAAATCTGGATTTTTTGAATTTCAGTTTGAATTCCACTAGTCGGTTTGATTGTGGAAACTATATTCAAAACCAATCTTTAAAAAATTAAGCCGCTTTTTTTGTGACGCAGGCTATTAAAAGACAACAACTGGAACATCCCCCAATATGCTCCATGGTTTTTGATTGTAACTGCATTCACTTGTTAGTTGTCTTCTTGGATATGTGAATGGCCTGCCCATTCGGCTTATCAGAGAGTTCCCGCCAAGTTTTTCAACATTACAGCTTTGGAGTGTTTTTGTAAAGGCCCAGTGGTCACTGAATCCTGCAAACTATACTCAATCATTCGGTGGGCATTGCATGTGGCACCTTTTTGGTGGCATGGCTGTGAGATGAATGGGAACTTCCAGTAAAATCAGATAGCCGTTACTCGGTTTGAACAAAATTTATAGAAAAAAACGGATTTTGAAATCTCCGATTTCTCTCACCACTGTCAAAAACCTTGCACGTTATATTGGGGTACGGAATGTCCTGATGTCTGGCCATGCTCCAAATCTGACTTCACATTGAGAAAACTGGGGTTTAAATTGTTAATTTGGTTTTATGTGTTTATGTTGTTGTTTGCAGACACTTGGCATGCGAAGAGGAAAGATCGGAGGAAGCCACATTGCTAGTACAGCACGGGGCTCCGCTGCACATTCAAAACAAGGTAAGGACAAATAAAAATAAAAGACAAACAAAAAAGGAAAAAAACTCAAAGCAAATAATATCCTTTCCCTGTAAACGTGGGGCAAAGTTCATGACTTTGTAGTTAGTCAACCACTTCGCGCCAGGTTCATTTTTGCCAAAATATTCAGAAGGCAAATTTTCCAGCCAACTTCTGATATGCAGCCAAACGCCACAAATACTGATTCGCAAGAGTCAATTCAACAGTATTTGTACGATATTTCTTGCCAAAACCTCATATGTTTCAATACTCCGGGGTGTGCACTGGAGCCCTAAATTTTACAACAATACGCCGTGCCCAACGGCCAATTCAAGATCAACACACGGTCTGCCTCCACAGACTTCACGGACTTTGTGTGTGTACAAAAGGCACAAGGGATTAGCGTGTTAAGACGTCACCCAAAGGCGAGTCGAGGCGGTTGTGACAATACGTCAGCCGTGCCTGGGTACAAAAACAGCCAGTGCGTGTTATATTAAAAAGTTGTTGGAAAAAATTGATGCTGTCGCCGGCAACACCAAGGAGAAATGTTGGCAGTCGATCTCCACCCTTAAAATTAAACCATAACGAAGATCATTGTTTTTATCTGTGTGCACAAATAATCTTTAAATTCAAATAAAACTTGTGATTATTTTTTAATATCCAGGAGGAAAAGACACCCTTGGACCTGGCACCAATTGGACTAGCGAGGGCGCTTTCAAGTCTCAAAGACTGAAGGTTTTTCTATACGGAGATGCATAATGTGTATGTCATACGTACAGCCGATTCAGTATTATTGCATCGGTGTGTCAGTGCTATGGACTCAAGATCACGCCTCCATGAAACAAGAGGCCACGCCCACCCACCTGGGCTTGACTCTGTGCCCTACTTGATGTCAGAGCTGCCGTGTATTGAAAAAAAAAACAATTGTTTTTTTAACCTCTTCGTCTGAATGGCCTTCACTCAACCCGAGAAACTTTCTTTGATTTGCTGGCAGTGGGAAATTCTTCCAGTTTACAATAGCAGAATGATACATCTCCCAAAATGTTTGTTGTATCAGACTTTGTGTAGTGCCAGCCTCAGGTCGACCTACGATTTGCTTGCCCCACAATGGAACCATCGGCATCAACCTCAAACGTCATGCTCAGGTCGCAAAAGTGAGGAATCGTGTGATTGTTGTGGATCAATTAGGTTCACAACTTGGATGATCCAGATATGCACACGCGACATCGTAACTTTACAAAGGTCGACTGCGATTGGTTCCAGCCCGTCGGGAACACGTTCCATCGCAGCGCAGAAGTTGAAATTGTTTCTACTCTTACGGCTGGTGATTCTTGGATGCCCAATCGAACATTGTTGCAGTAACACTCAGATCGCAAAAATTTTGGCAACTGAAATGTTCCTGACGGTCGTAGCTCAGGCACAGCTTGATCCTGAGAAGGCAGTCGTCGACTGATCTGTGTCGTCGCCAGGTCGACCTGAGGCCGGCTTAAGTAGAGCACTTGTCTGGATTTCACGAAACTTGACATAGCTGTGCAACAACTTCAGAAATACATTGGACGAGGAGAAACACAGTGGTTGTGTTGTGTACGACTTATATTTCAGTCACAAACAGTCATATACAGTTGTTGTACCTCCACCCACCATTTTGAATAAAAATGTCTGACTTTCTTTGGAATCAGGTGGGAAATTGAAAAATGCTGTCAAAGGTGAAATATCAATTAATTTACTTAAAAATCAAAAGCTTGATAAGTTGAGCAATGATATGCTCCACGACGATCACAGTTAGTCCGTAAAATAGTTCATTTTCAGTCACTGCGCCATGACTTTCGCCACCTAAAATGATTGCGTAAGTTAAAGCCATAATTTGTTGCACAAGTCACAAACTTTCGCACTGTGAAGCTTTTTGTGAAGTGTGTCATATAAACTGAATTGTGCAACGTGAAATATTATGCGACTTGTGCAATCACATGTGGCTTACATGTAAGCGGAGATACGCCATTGCGTAAAGTTTCGCGAAATTGTCTGCTGACTTGAGCAGTTTTGTGGTAATGAGGGTTTAATAATTAAATGTCACCAAACATTTACAGCTGATCAATAATAAAACAGAGAAGACACATTTACACGAGCGATTTGTCAAAAAACATGTTCATTTATTGGTCCATGTGTTTAGAATACGTTCAACTGTTCTACTTTTAATAAGTACATTTCAGTGTACATCTGGTTTTATTAAAAAAAAAAAATTTTTGGCAACTCAAATATATTTTGAGCTGGAAATCAGAGCGACAATTTGTGGAATGTGTAGGACTACGTAGGCCATACTACCACCAGAAAAGTTGAAGGAATATCAATATCAGATCACTTGCTTTTCATACATTTTGTTTGTTTCCAATATTACCACTCAAAATTCAAAGAAGAAAGTTCAAAGCCTAACCTGTTGAAGTTTCAGCTCAGTGGATATTTCACTTTTCGAGAAAGCAGTGAAAAACCATGCACAGCGTTTTGATCACGAAACATGATTTCCTCAGAAGCACTCTTTATTCCAAAAAATCTGTCAATTGACTGATCGTTGGAAATCAACTACAAACCAGACGGAATAATTGTAGGGGTGTTTAGTACCAGTGCAATATGTAGTCCAAGTAAGCTTTTTTTAATAATAATTTGGTAGGTTACTTTTGGGGTAAATGCACATTGATCTTATGCCTTAACCCTAACTCCCTAGCATGATTTACTATAGGAACCATACCCATCCTGGCAAATTCCAACACCATATGGGAAACTGCACACACATATTTCTGACTTGTTTCTGGAGGCGTGCCAACCCAATGTAAAAGACTGTCAGTTTAGGGGTACTGTACCCATCCAGACAGATTCCAACAAAACATGCCATTGGAGTTTGATGGGTTAGGGTTAAAGTGGAACTTAAATTGACCGTTCTACTGATTTCTTCTCATGACTTGTTAATTAAACCAAATTAAATGAGAAAACTCTTGCTCAAGTAAAAACAGGGATGCCCGTTTGTAAGAAAACTATAAAAGGTGGTTTAAAAAAAGTGTGCCAATGGACACACCTTTTTACACCCGTCAAGCAATGGAATCCAGTAATGAGACCCCGTTTTCTCTGTTTTCTCAAAATGCACTGTCGCCACTAAAACTTCAACTGGTTAATTATTATGCACCCTTCAGATTTTGTGGTGTGTTCCTCCAAATTAAAACAAAATGCATAAAATATGAAAGATCCTATGAACTAGGCAACGTCGACAGTTACACATGCAATAGAGATCAAGAGCGACGATATTGTTTTCTCAAATTTTATAACACTGTCTAAATGTGACTTGTGTTAAAAAAAAAGAAACTTCTTTTTTACTAAAAAATTGACAACGCTGCTATTAAACGTTCATTGCTTGCAAAATGAGCCAAATTATTAAAACTGACGTCTCTTGAACGGTACGAGGCGTTTCATGTCTCGCTGAACAATAAAATACATGTATGCCATTACGGATTTGCCCAATTACAAACCAACTACAAATGGAAATTTCCAAAAATGCGTCATTTGACGCATCTTTGGAAATGGCCGTCTTTTATTGTTTTCTTCAAAATGACAGCATGCCAGAAAGAATAATTTCACAGGGAGTTCAGTGCCATTACTATCTCTAAAACCAAGTAAGCTTTTCAACAATAATTTCGTCAGTTATTTTTGGATAGCTGCAAATGATCTACTCTACCTTTAAACTGGAAATGTAATGTGCCTTAACAGATCTTATGTTTTCTATCTAATTTAGCTGCTGATACCACTCAATCTTCCATCTTTCAAACCTTTATATTCATGAAGAAATTTTGCTGCAAATGTACAGTATATGCAATCAGACTTACACATTGTACACTATACATGTATATACACGTAGTTGTACACATAAGAATCCTGTCTCCTAAAAATATGACTACTTTTCTTTTATGTATAAAGTATACTATATAGAAGTTTTTAATATACACTGCATTTGTTTATCAATCAAGGTGGTCGGACTATATGTCAATAGTGCATGGTGCATTTTTTTTACAGATTTGAAAAAAGTATACAATTTCAAAAGTGTTTTCTCATATAAACAACACAGTTTTACATTGTCAACATTTATGTTTAAATCTATCTCATTCCAATTTTCAAAACCCTTTTTTTGGGAGGTCCATTTTCTGGCTGAAATCAATGATGTTGGTACAAGATTCACAACTCGTGGAAAACCCAAAAGATTCAGGGGTCAGATTTGTCCAGATTCCTCCTGCTTTCGTTTTTTTTAAAAATAACTCGAGTCCAATGACTCAACTCGAGTCCGACTCGAGTCACAATTTTTTGTGAGTTGACTCGACTCGAGTCCCCAAGGGTAAATGACTTGACTTGACTCAAGTCACTGCGAGTCATTCAAGTGACTCAACTCGAGTCCCTCATCAGAAGACTCGACTCGATCGAAGGGTAATAAGACTCAAGTACCAAAAATAAAAGCAAATCTTTGCAAAAAGTATTTGCAATGACTTACAGTGCTCGTCATGTACAAAAATACAATGTGTCACAGACTCCCACCTCATGGTTCTGTAACGCACAAAATAATATCCAGGAACCGGATTTTAAACACATTTTCAAATTTGTTGTTTAATCATTGGCTTTGGGCGATTTCTTATAAAGCTCTTGGATTCGAATGCCGGCTAAATTTATGCCCTCCTTTTATAAATGTTGGTAAATAAATAGTGTTCAAATATTTGTGACTCGAATTGAGTCGAGCTAAATATTTGACTGGACTCGACTCGACCTTCTTGACCTAATGACTTGACTTGACTCGAGTCACTTCTTTAAAATGACTCGACTCGAGTCACAAAAATCAGTGACTCATTGCAACTCTGCTTCCCCCCCCCCTTTTTTTGGACGTCTGCAACCCTCTGAAAAAGGTTTTGTTTTGGGCACAAATAGATCTGCTTTGTGAGCAGACTGGCTCCCGGTCCATAAATTATACTGATTGTGGGGCGGGAACCAGCCTACCCAGCGAGAACAGAAATCATTGTCTGGCAGCCAATAGTTCGAAATTGTGAAGTTGTAATTCAATAAATAAATATGGGCCGATTTTTTTTTTCGGTCGATGTCTCACTCAAAAGTGAATAACTGTTGTATTGCTAGAAAAAAAGCAATTTAGAAATGGAATTTATTTTTTGGGATAAAACTCAACAATAGTATGGGAAATGCATCTTTAAAACGACCCGGGTACTAAAAACACTTCAAGAGCTTTTTTTTTTTATACCCTGGATCTGCCACGGCAATCTTCCTATCTTATAAAATGCAAACAAAATTACTCTCTTTCCAACTTTCGTCAACATTCGTCCAATTTGTGGCGGACAAGATGCCAATCCTTTTCTTTCATGAAAGACAGCCACAATTGGCAAAAAAAAAAAAAAACAATTTGCTTGTAGCAAAATTGCACAAATGTGGCAAGTCAGAAAACCATTCCGAACATCTCCCGAAAATCTTGTGTACTTTCTTGGCCAGAAATCAAAAAATATTTACACGTAAAATACACCATTACTTTAATATAATACATGTAACTTTTCAAGTGTTAACAATAAATTGACTGCGTAATACTTTCTAAAACGAACCTATATCAATAAATACACCAAAACAAAGAAACATGTCAGAAATAAAACCGAACCACTAAACTGAAGAAAAATAGAACTTGAAAAGTACATTAATTCGTTGTTTATACAAGTGTGCATCCTATTCTTATACACAAAATGTTTATGTAGCTGATGGACAAAACAGAGATATTCTGTACAAAGAATGTACAAAGTCTTTGGATTTGTGTTTTCCTCAGTACACGTTCTTAGTTTTAAGCCAACTTTTAAAAACCTCCAATTAATTAAGTATTCATGACGTGCCCATATTCCTTCGTTGTATCAATGTATTTGTATAAAAAAAATGAATGGAAAAGCACCCTCGAATAAACTCTTTTTATAGTGGTGTATAAAACCTCAAAAACAAACAAGCACCACCATCAAGGGCGGATCCAGGGAGGGGGCCAAAGGGGGCCATGGCCCCCCAAAAACGAAACCAATTTTTTTTTTTTATGTGACGTCGCAATAAAGGCAGGCAATGAGTACACCACCATCTTTTTCTCAAAAAACATTGGTTAAAGTGGTCAGAAATTGCCTCAGATCGCACCACAGAGCATCTAGAATCCAATTTTTTTTTTGGCAGGCCAAAATTGTTTTTGGCCCCCCCCCCAAAAAAAATTGTGTTCTGGATCCGCCCTTGACCACCATTGGGTTACAAAAGAAAAACAAGCGTTGTGATTTTAACTTTCACAGAGGAGACGCTGCAAAAGCTACACTAATTATTCACTCAGTCTTAATTTGTCATAACCTTTTTTTTTCTTGGTGACTTCTTCTATCAATTTTTGGAATGAAATAGAACAACTTGAAATGCTCAGTGCTGTGGCACTCATACTTGTATCTAACCTAAGGGTGTGCAATTACGGACTTTACAGGAATCAGATACCTGATTGAAAAATACGCGGATACCTGGGTACCCGTTTAAAACCCCAACCCCAAAATATAAATCTTGGAAGTCGCTGTACATATTGTTCCTAAAGGTCCATATGATGATACAGCAAGATACCAGTGTATACAGTGAGCTCAATACAAGCTCACGGTGTAAATGACATTTTTGCAAGTGTCATCAACATGAATCTGTTTTGTTTTTCCATGTGGCCGGGTTTTCATTCTGAAAATTCTCCACAAATGACATTCAAGACCTTTCTTGTTCATTGTCTGAGAAGTTACTTATATGTAAAGTTGGTTACAGGTGCCCGATCCCATAATCTGGAACCAGTTCCTGACATCAGTGGTCAGGTATTCGGGTACCCAGTTCCGATGCACAGCCCTACTTGTGCCAAAGTACATTTTTCATAATCGTTCTCAAACTCATGAAAAAAAGCACAATTGCAGAATACCCCGCCACTCAATCTATCCACCTCGTAGCCGGCTACGAAGTCATGGTTGATTGCCCTCAATAAACCTTCTCACATGTCTCAGCACTACTTGTATGTACTACTATGCGTCATGCTCCACTGCACTCCCACTCCGTATCCGCGTAGCTGCCAACAGGGTAGTTGGTTTGGACTTAAAACATTTTCAGCAACTCCCATTCCTTTTGTGTTGCTTCGTTCTCCAGCATATTCAAGGGGACTCCCATTCCGTATCCGCGTAGCCGCCAACAGGGTAGTTGGTTTGGACTTCAAACATTTTCAGCAACTCCCATTCCTTTTGTGTTGCTTCGTTCTCAAATAATGAAACCCCACTCAGTATCCGCGTAGCTGGCATGGACTTGAATTGTTTCTTTTCCAGTGATTCCAACCTCGTAGCCAGAGATTTTAGGGGTGTATTTCTGAGTGGCGGGGTATTCTGCAATTACTCCGAAAAAAATACTTGTGCTCACGAAAAAAAATAACTATACTTGTACATGTACTCATCTCAAGGTACTCGTTCTCGTGTCAAAATATTACTACTAATTGTACTTATTGAAATGTTCTTAAAAATGCAACACTGCTTAAACATACGTTATCTTTATATACATACATGCACAAGTCAGTCACTTTCAAACTGTAAACATCCAAACATTTCAAAAGTTAAAATTCACTGACTTATCCAAGTAAATCAATAAATACATTTTTAATAACCTTTTCATTTGTGTAAGCAATTGTACACAATAAAAATGGAAGTAAACAGTGATTGAAAAATGAGGTTTCTATGTTGTTTACTCACCTCACAAAGCCTCATTTCGTTCATCATTTGTCATATGGTAATAGTAGCCATTTAAAAAACAAAAAACTAGAAGACAGATTTTACATTTCAAAGTTATACATCAGCTAAATGGTGTGGCATTTGCAATAATAATAATAATAATATAATTTGGGAGGCTAATCATCCTTACTCACAGCCGGTATGCTGAATTGCGAAGGACGCGGCTACAACGTGGTCAGGCCGCTGGCACGTAAAGGCGCCTATATGGCTGCCGGCCACATGGACCCATATAGGACCACGGAGCACAGCCCGAGATTGAAAGTGTTTGATTTTTCCGGAGGGAGGAAAACTGGAGGGCCCGGAGAAAAACCCTTGTGGCACAGGAGAGAACCAACGCACAACTCTACTCACATGTGATCCGCGGCCAGGATTCGAACTGTGGTCACCTTGGTGAGAGGCGAGCGCTTTATGCACAAGCCACCCATGTATCGTTAAAAAAAGATTGCAATGACAATCACATAGGATGAACTTAAAAGTTCAAGGCTTTTCTTTCTTTTTCATTTCATGATGTTTGTATATTTCGAAATTGATTAAACCTCCTGCTGTCTGAACAGTCACAGACAGTAAAAAAAAAAAATCCTCCACCCCTGCCATGCCTTTTACACAGGCTAGTCACCAACAGTCGGATCATATTTCAAGCAAGCACTGTGACTAGTCAAATTCAGTCAACAGACAAAAGCAGGCAAGTGGTAGGCACAGCTGTCTTATCAATCACCTACAGTCAAAGGGGTGCATACCTATGTTCCCCAATACCGATGTTCCCCAATACCGATGTTCCCCAATGCCGATGTTCCCCGAAATCCTTACCGTATAACCCTAACCCTAACCCTAACCCTTACCCTAATCCTAAGGATTTCGGGGAACATCGGTATTGGGGAACATCGGGTAGACCCCCAGTCAAAGCATAGCTGTATCAAAATACACAAACAGTAAGCCAGTTAATCCTGCTTTATGTGGGCAGGGAGCACTCAACCGTTAAAAACAGTCACTAATGACTGATTTTGACTGAAAGGACAACTTTGTAAAAGAATTTCTCTTTATCCAAAACCATTGCTTTTCATCAAATTTATATCTGCGGACTTAAAATCTATCAAGACAGATTTTCCAGCCTTTTTAGGTTGAAATTTTTTTTTTACTAGCAAACGTTTCATACTTGTATCATCTCCAATTAGTTTAAAAGTAAGCAGCAAGTTGCTAAAAATAAGAACATATTGCACAGGTTTCATATGTTAAATACAAAATATAAAAATGCTCAAAATGCATGCATGCTTCAATATTTAAAACACATCCAACGAATGTCAAAATTCATTCCAAAAATTTATAGTAAACGCTCAAAAGCAGAAATTTACAAAAATGGAATCGTGGAGGAACATGTAATGGTGAAAACGTTAGCTAAAGGAATGCAAGATAAACTTCAATAACTGTGACTGCCTGCACAACAGCTGCGTTCGCATTGGACTTCATTTTGCAAAAAGTTACCACAAGAGATAGTTACCATTTCTTTGCAGTTATTCTACTTGTGCGTCTGCACTTGGATTAATTTTGGCTGCGGAAAGTCATGCATTGACTTGAGTAAAGCTAGCCATGTAATTCTTTCGCGACCCAGTTGGCCCTGTAAAACTCACCGCTGCAGACCGTAAAACTTACTAACGACAGTCGACACTTGACAATTTGGGAAGTTTAACGGCTGTCCGCACTGGACTTAATTTGATTAACTTGACAACAATTTCTGTTAGTTTTACCAAAAAAGTTTAATGCGAACAACAACATCAAAAACTGTTGGTTGAAAATCACGCGCGAGTTTTCAGAACCATTACACTGTTTGCAATTTGTTAACTAAAGCTATGTTCGCATTGGACTTTTTTGGGTAAAAATAACGGAGACTGTTGTCAAGTTAACCAAATTAAGTCCAGTGCGAACAGCCGTTAAACTTCCCAAATTGTCAAGTGTTGACCTTCGATTGTGAGGTTTACGATCCGCAGTGGTAAGTTTTACAGTGCCAACTGGGTTGCGAAAAACTTACATTGTAAGTTTTACTTAACAAACGACTATTAGCGGGCTGAAATTAATCCAAGCGTGGATGTACGGTAGAATTACCACAATGGAGTGTTTCAAAATTAAGTAAGACGCGAACACAGCTAAAGTCACACAAAACTGCCAAGCTGGAAAATCGTTTATAACATTACGATCTCTGTATTCCACCTTGCTCACAAAAAAATCTGACGTTTCATTCTCATTATTTGAATGAACTTAATTGACTAGTTAATACCAAAAATGACCCAAGTCCAACTAATTTTCAAAAAGTGAAATTAGTCAAACGGGCACCAACCACAAAAATGTCATTCAAGCACAACTTAAAGTTATGGAAATGTTCAACCAAAGTTTTCTTCAAAAAAGACAATATCTTAATTTTTTCCAATTTATCTGACATCATTTCTTTCTCAAAGCCTGGTATGCTTTCAACTGTAAAATATCATAAGCTGCTGCGTGGACGATTGACAAAAATGGTGTTGCGTGAAATTTGGACGCAATGAAATACCAACCCATTAGTTGCATTGCACATGCGTGTGAGGATTATAGTCCAAAGACACCAGATTTCATAGCAGTCCAAATTTCATAGGACACTGGAATGATCTTCCCCCAAAATTATTGACATTTCATTACTGTATATTTGTTGACAACAACCAGTTTTCAGCTTCTAAAAAATCATGAAAATTGAGAGAAAAATTCATTTCAGATGAAAGAAATCTACAACTCATCTTTTTTCTTCTTTTTGGTTTTACTGGATTTAGTGGCCGATTTTGTCTTGCCGTTAGAACGTGTCTTTTTCCCTTTGCCCCTCTTTCCGGCTTTGACTTTCTTTCTGCTGCGCGTTTTTTTGACATTAGGTTTGGCGTTGGTCTGTTTTGGGACTGGTGTGGTCTCTGTCGTGGCTGATGGTGTGGTCTCTGATGGTGTGTCCGTATCCTCCTCGGACGGTTGTGCGTCTTGTTCGACTTTCTCGCTGCCCGTCCACACTTCATTCAGACATTCTGAATCGACCAAGAGAAATCACTTTCAATGATTGTGGAGTTTGGGCGGTTGGAAAGAGGGTTTGCAAGTGATTTTCATACCACAACTTTTTTTTAAATCAAAATATCAGAGATGTAATTCAAGCCATCATAAGTCACTCACAAGTCCTCACAAGTCAATAATAAGTCATCACAAGTCAATCACAAGTCCTCACATGTCAATAATAAGTCATCACAAGTCAATCACTAGTCCTCACATGTCAATAATAAGTCATCACAAGTCAATCACTAGTCCTCACAAGTCAATAATAAGTCATCACAAGTCAATCACTAGTCCTCACAAGTCAATAATAAGTCATCACAGGTCAATCACTAGTCCTCACAAGTCAATAATAAGTCATCACAGGTCAATCACTAGTCCTCACAAGTCAATAATAAGTCATCACAGGTCAATCACTAGTCCTCACAGGTCAATAATAAGTCATCACAAGTCATCTCAAGTCATCACAGGTCAATCACAAATCCTCACACGTCAATCACAAGTCATCACAAGTCATCACAAGTGAAACAAAAGTCATCACAAGTGAAGCAAAAGTCATCACAGGTTAATCACAAATAATCACAAGCCAATCATCAATGGTCAACTATAAGTCAATCACAAGCCATCACTGAGGCAAGGTATTTATTATATTGTTCTGACAATTTGACAACTCTGATATATTCCATGTTGATATGTAGGGGGGAAAAAAGAGTTCGGAAATTAGAAAGAGGACAAGACTGTGCAGTCACAAGTCAATTACAAGTCACTGGATGAATCATAATGAAGGAAAACCTTTGTCATAGGTCATTTGTGATTGATTGGAAAGGCCTAGTGGGGCTTTGACTGAAAGTCCAGTATTGAACTTTGCCCTTCATTGGCGTATTTTGGATGCGTTCGAGTAGCTCACCCGGATCGACTAGGGTAAAGGCATACGGGTTAGCCACGACAGCCGGGCTAATCGAACACTCCACCATCGTGCAGGCCATCGCGATCCTTACATGACGCCCATACATGTAGCAACGGCTGTAACCACTGCACTGACAAGGTGATGTATGCATATGCGCCTGGGTAATTCGTTTGAGATTTACTGTTTTTCTGTCACTTGAAGAAAAAAATAAGTTGAGCTGGAATTATAGCCTCTTTGAGTCGCAATGAACTCAATAAAAAAAAAGTACCTTTAGACTTACATGTAAATAAAGTTGATTTTTGAGTCCACTTCAGATTTCCAATGTCCAGCTGCCATATTTGTCCATTTCTTGGAAAATGAACAACACATGCGGTGGCTGACCCAGGTGAGCCCCGAGAATGACGTCAGAGCTAATCGAATGGCATGGGGTTGACCCGTGTCGACCCGGATGAGCTAAACGAACGCACCCATTATAAACACTGTATACTCAGTGTTGCCCGAGGGCTCCTGATAAAAAAATTCACACGCTTACTTGAGTGGGACTCGAACCTACAACCTCCTGCTTACTAGTGCAGACATCTTACCACTTGACCACCGAGGTTTAATGTGGTCGGCTGGCTGATTCGAATCTGATATAGCAGCGTGTACCGCAACCAAAGTATTTTGTAGGATTGAAGGCAATGCTAAAATCCATGGTGTACATGTACATGTATGTGATAAAAGAATTGAATACTGTACCATGCTCGTCTTTCTTCAGCACTCTCTGTACACACAGGTAGTCGACGAGACTTGTTTCTTGATTCGTCTTGAAGAACCAATTGCCAATGGCGTCCTCCTGCTCCTCAATCAACTGCTCACACTGAAGCACAAACATACGAGAACAGTCAATGAAATGCGAGTAATTGTATTTTACATTTCAAGTCGGGGAGACCACTAGGAATAGGGCTGTTCATTTCCGAATGAATTAATATTCGATAATTTGAAATGAGTTTGACCAAATATTCGAATATTCGAAACTCACTCATCAGGTTTTGCATCTTACATTGTGCCGCGCCGGTCAAAAGTTGTACCCGATCATTATTCCACTTACATGTTGTTTCATCCTCGTGACGGGAGCGGAGGGTTTCTCCCACATATCGTCAGGAATTCCCAGGTCGACTTTCACTCCTTTGGCCTGCAGTCCTCGTAAGGTATGCATGGTCTCAGACTGACCCTTGGAAAATCTGGCAAAAAAAAAATTGAGAAAAAAAATAAAATAAGATATTTCCAAGCCATCCAAGCGTGAAATATTTTTGATAAAAAGAGGCCATTTTTTTATTTCTTTACTCTTTTCTGAGGCAAATAACGGATTAGTCCATTGGTGGCAGAGCATTGTTCATAAGTCAGTCTAGACTTGAAATAAAGTCAGTAATTGGCCGGGTCTAGTTCGCCCACCGCGCATCGGCGTGGGCAGATACAGTATACCATCCCAGGGTATGCAGGAAGCGTGAGCTATAGCACTAACTCGCAGCGACGCTTTGTGCATCCTCGTCCCCAATATATTCGTGATTATATAACCGACATACAGATCCTTGTCATTTGATTGGTGGAACTCACATCACGTGACATTTGTTATTATACTGCCTTCACGCCGGGCTCAAAAAGTACTATCCGCCCATGGGGAATGGGAAATACTATTGAACAGTTAGGATCATTCTTGTTCCATGGCGCGGTGTTTGTGTGCCAATGCATTATGCATGCTGGTGTGCGCATTCAGCGTTGCGCGCAGCGCGTATTGTTCCAAAGAGCCAGCGCTACAGCGTTGGGTTCAAACATTTTCGTTAAGGGGTGGTTTGAAGAGAGAAATACATTTTCACCAATTTTGTATTGAAATAAAAGTTCAAATGTATCAAATAACAAGGATCTATATGTCAGTTATATAAAACAAATATTGAGTGGCTTTAAATTGTGAAATGGGATGAATATTATCGCTCGGTAAAATCTGGACTTTTCCAGTTCACTCGGCTTCGCCTCGTGAAATGGAAAAGTCCAGATTTTACCTTGCGATAATATTCATCCCATTCCACGCTGATCCACTCAATATTTGTATAATAGGTCAACATTAATTACTGACTTAAATAATCTGTTCTCGACTTTCTACACAACGTATGAGACTTGCTACCAGATTTGAACGGAGCAGTCTCTGATTGGTTACAGGCATGCATAAGAATTTAGAAAAAAACGAGGAAACGTATCCAAACCACACAAGACTTTGTACAGCGTTTTTAAATTTGTTATGGCATTCATGAGAAGTAACAAATGAGGAAATCAGCGGATCCGAGGAAAAGTTGCATGCCTGTGATTAAGAATCAGGAGAATATGAATATTCATTTCACACCTTAAAGCTTACACGTTTTAATTGTCACGTGCGTAAATACCGTACCGTACATGTTCTGTGTGTGGTGAATGGAATACAGCATGGAGCGAATCCCATTCCTGGAAGGGACAAAAGCTCATTCCTAGGCTGTTTGGTATCCCATCATATTATATCATTTGGTAGATTATATTTTATTATATTTTCTAATATATTATAATTATACCACCGAGTTTAATATTCTGATGAAAAATCTGATAAAAAAGAGCGAAGCATACACTGATTAAGAGAAAGATATCCCCACTCTAATAATGAATGCTTCCCGAGCAGTATAGAGCCATCATTGTATGGTGCTATCTATGGAAACATTAATGCACATGCAATTCACTGTGATGTGGGCATAAATGAATTTATCCGTCCGAAATCATATTACTCAAGTCTGCTAGTAAATATTGGAGGCAACGACAGACAAAACACGACTGCCTAGCGACTTGTTCGCAAGTCTAACGTCAGTCGGTAGCTGCTACATATTACATCTTTGAAATCCTTAAAAAGGGTAGTACATGTGCATGGCAATTAAAGCTAGAGTCCATCATTTGCAGCCATCCGAAAAGTAACTGGCGTAATTATTGTTGAAAAACATACTTGGTTGAAAGATAGTAAGGGGACTAAACTCCCTGTGAAATTATTCTTTCTGGCATGCTGTCATTTTGAAGTAATCAACGAAAGAAGGCCTTTCCAACGGTGCGTCTTAAGACGCACCGTAGGAAAATTTAAATTAGTAGTTCGTTTTGTTATTCGGCGAAGCGCGCGCAAGCATTGGCACGACGCACACGCGCGCGGGGTTGCTATCATTCGTCGGATTAGTGCGCGACATCGCGTATAGCTGCAATCGGCTCAGTGAGAACGCGTCTCGGACGCTGAATTCAGGCCCAATTAAAAACATGATTCAGCAACTTTTGATTTGAAATTGAGATCCTAAGAATGCTGTTTTTCTCGGAATATACAGCTGAAGCTGAGCTGAAACTTCATCAGGTTAGTTGTTCAGTATCCTTCATTAGATTTTGAACACTTTTGTTGCTTCAAACAAACAAAATGCACAAATTACAAATGATGGACTATATCTTTAAAGATGCATATAATTTGTATGTGATTGGCAGTGATTTGAACAACTCTAGGCTCACAATTCACTGTAGAGCTATTGACAGCTGTGTGTAGTCACCTCAGCTCTTGTGATCTCATAAAGCTCTTGGATCTCATAAAATATTACAACACAAATATTCACAATAACACTCGCAGGAATGTTGTCACAGAACAAATTGCCCCTCCCCCAGTGAAACATACCAATTAAAAGCATAACACTCACTAACACATTGCACAAAACAAAGCATTGGGTAGCTAAGTGGATAAGGAGGGAATTACTTCAACTGAAGTAGGTTGTCACAGTCAGCAAAGTACTGGCCTGTCAAATTCTTAATTTGTATGACAGCAATCTAATCACAGCCCCAGATGTAGGCCTACAATATTATTCACATGTCATGACATCCACCTAGCTTCACTTCACACTGTGACACGACGGCAAAGGGTTGACACTAATTAAATTTGCTGTGCACGAACCACTATGTGACAGCGCTAGTTGTTTGAGTTCAATGCCAAACGGCCTTTTCGCAGTCTCACACTATTGTCTCGCCTACCCATATTGAAATCAGCATGGGTCCAATCGAACACGGTTAGGCCAGGCATACTGTACACACTATCACCTTGCCATCTCTGTGAGGACCTGAAAACAAGACAGGTCCACACGATGCAGGTAGTGTGGACCTTCTGTGGCCTAAGCCAGGTCCACACAAGGTTTTCCCCTCTCTGGAAAACGACTTTAGGGGCATTTTGGGGATAGATTATCTATCGCAAAGTGAAGAGGAACACTCAAAAAAATCATGATTAAAAAAATTGGGTTGAAAGAGTGTTCACAGTGGGAGTAAGTTTTTATTTCCTCCAGTTTTTCTTAACTACACAAAGACAAAGGAATGTCCACACTAGGTATTAAGGTAGTGCCAACCTTGCTATCTCTGTGTGGACCTGAAACAAAACAGGTCCACACAGGATGCAGGTTGTGTGAACCTTCTGTGGACTAAGCCAGGTTCACACAAGGTTTCTTCCTCTCTGGAAAACAGCTTTTCTTAACTATACAACGACAAAGGAATGTCCACACTAGGTATATAAGGTAGTGCCAACCTTGCTATCTCTGTGTGGACCTCAAAACAAAACAGGTCCACACAATGCAGGTTGTGTGAACCTTCTGTGGACTAAGCCAGGTCCACACAAGGTTTCCCCCTCTCTGGAAAACAGCTTTAGGGGCATTTTTGGGTTAGGGTTATCTGTCGCAAAGTGCAGAGGAGCACTCAAGGAAATCACGATAAAAATATGGGTTAAATGATGGTGAGGAGTGCTAGGTGGCCTTGTGCTTAGGGCATTGGATTCGTACAGCTGCAGTTTGTGGGTTCGAGTCCAGCCTGGGCTCATGGTGCATGTGCCCTTGGGCAAGGCACTTTGTCACTCATTGCTTCTCTCCACCCAGGAGTAAATGGGTATCTGTGAGGGCAGAGATGGTTATTGTGATTGAATTAGCTTCCTTGCGCCTAACAGGCAGCATCCAGCTGCATACTCCCCAAGGAGCTGAAATTGTATTTGGAATGTTTCATGAGCCAAATGAGCAGGGGTAATAATGATGTAGCACCTTGAGCACGTACTTGCGCTTTAGAAATACCTACTACTGTATTATGATGTTATTACTATGCAAAGGGTATTCACAGTGAGAGTAAAATACATTTTGTTTCTGCGGTTTTTCTTAAGTGTACACGAAGACAAACGAATATCCACAATAAGGTAGGCTTGTGTGTGTACATTGGTAAGATGTCCATGTAGATTTTGAATTTTTCTTCCTCTGGTTCAGCTTCTTAACCCTCGTCTTGACCATGGTTGGATTTTCTCCAGGTATACACCGGCGGACTCGTTAGATTCTTGTACGGTAAAAGGGTTTACTTTCCCAAAATCTGTGTTGGACTCAATCAAGGGAGATTTTGGATGGTGTGAAAAGTCCAAATGATACAAAACATCAAATGTCATCCAATGAATATATGTACAAAAACAGATCTACAGAGAGACTTGGCATTCTTGAAATCAAAGTATTTAGAATGCAGGCTCAAATGTCACTGTGGATGTATTGCATATTAATACTGCAAAATCACTTATCACTGGGATAGGAATAGATTCAGTTGTTTTTTTTAAGGGGGGGGGGGGTTTGAGGTAGGGGCATTCTTACCCATGACCTATATAGGCCTACTACATGTACTTTCGTCCCTAAAGGAGTATATTTGTTTTTCAGATATTAAATTGGGTTTATATTTTTGGATACTGTCTGCATGAGGGCTGTTTGAAAAACAAAGATTCTTTTTGACCCAAACAAAAAACACACTAAAAAATTAACCAAAGAATAAAACAATACCAAAATTCCTCTTTTTAAAAAAAAATTTGCAAAGGAGGTGCAGTGTCCTCTTCTATTTGCCCATATCCAATTTCCATCCGTCCTAACCACTAATG
Organism: Patiria miniata; assembly: GCF_015706575.1. Taxonomy (NCBI): domain Eukaryota; kingdom Metazoa; phylum Echinodermata; class Asteroidea; order Valvatida; family Asterinidae; genus Patiria; species Patiria miniata. Next base: position 8,549,950 of record NW_024037067.1, read on the forward strand.
GAAACCATCGACTCTCAGCAATATCGATTGGAACTCGGGAGATTGGCAATTCCACGCGATTGATTCACAGTGGGCTTTTATATCTAGCTATGAGTTGCCTAAAAAGGTAAAACAATGTTACTTCTATATTGCAGACTATGAGGCGACTTTAACACAAAAATTGCAGGAAAATTCCATGTCTATTTTTTTTCGTAACGTGAGTGACGACCAAAATAACACAAGTTTTTGAATATAGGTTGAATTTTTCTTTCCATTTTTGAGTACCCCTTACCCCAAGGTTGTTGCATGGCTGGTTTGATTCAGCTTGATCAAATACTTTGAAGCAGTGAGATGTCAAAGTAGCCTCATGGCATATAAATGTAGTGTGTATGACTGCCCAGATAATTTCTGCAGCAAGTTGAATAATCAAGTCAAAAATATATATGAAAAATACCCTTGTTATGCATTTGGTTGCAAAGGCACATAATTAAAGTTATTATTAGCCATGAAAGATGAATACTCTATATTTTTTTTCACGTTTTGTGGCCTGGATAAAACCTGCACAAATATTGACAGCATAAAGTATCCGAAGAATAGTTTTGAATTTCATATATTTCACCGAAAAAACATCTGAAGTGTAAACCTATACTCTATACACATACACACAAATGGCTCAATTTGAATGCATGGACTATATTGTCATCATAACACAATGGGAAGATTATTGAGGCATCGTCATAGCAACAGCGCGGCTCGTACCCATTAGGTATATTCCCCTGGCTATTATTTGGCATTTCATTGTACATGTATACTGGGAAGAAACAAATTACGTTGTACATTGAACAATATATTAACTAAGATACCTTACATCTGTAAAAGACTTTTTTTGTATTTGGAAATAAGATTAATAATAATAATAAGATAAAAAGAAATTTCATTGGCGATGTCTATATATAGGCCTAATGGGGGAGAAACAACAAAAACAGCTATAAGTGTGGTTTCTCAGTATGCTAACATCTGAAGTGCCTACGCACACGTCTTATGCAGAATTTCAATCTCATTCCTAAATAATTAACATCGTGATTGCATCAAATTTGAGATTTTTCTTTCTTTTCATTCTCTTACTGAGAATGACATCAATTTGTGTTCCGATGTACATGTATATTTACATGTGTTGATTGAGATCATTAAGACCCTAACTCCTTTGGCCTTTTTGCTAGGATGTAGCCTCAATCCTGCTAAATCCTCAAATTGGCCTCTTGGGAAAAAAGCATACATCTGATTCCTCCTACAAATTCCTCCATTATTTCTTGAATATGGTCCATTCAATTCAATTCAATTCAAGAAACATTTATTTCATACTCCTTTAGAGAAATACATCAATAAATATACAATATATATAAACAAACTGCCTGAATCCTGCAAAATGCTGCGGCAGTGACTGTCAATATGTTGAGGCTTGGCCAGTGACATCCTGGAGCAGTACGGAGGATTTCAAGCATAATCCAGGCCTATAGATATTTATGCATGGCTGAGCAAAAACAACACAAGGTCCGGCCCAAGACCTTGACATAGTGCATCCTACGAAATCAGTAAGTTACACACTGTTGCTATGTACAAAAACATGTAACCTTAATCCTCCAAGTTCCTCCACTTTGTCAAAGAGGATTTTGAAGGATTCAGGGCGGTTAGGTGAATTAATGTCACTTGGTTTATATTGCACTGCTTTCTCAAGTTTATACCTGAAATTTCTCTTATAAAAATGCATTCATCATTAGATTTGTATATTATCACAGTTCTAGTTGATTTGGGGGCATACGCATGTAATTTGCATACATTTGCTTAATAATACATCGCTATATGGTTTCCATGGAGCCCTACATGAGTAAATATTACTTGCAATATTTTTTTTAAATTTAACCAATTCTAACCAATTTGAAATTACAAATTGAGATTTATTTGTTCACATGTTTCTCTCCAATTATGTACACTCCCATCGACTCAAAATATATTGCTTTGAATATTTAATACTTAAATCTTAAGGCAGGATTGTAAAGAGCTTTACAACAAAGCTTAAAGGGGCATTACGTCCTGAAATGCACCCAATAGGGCCACAAAACACATTTATCTAAATGAAATGATGTTAATTGGAAAGAGCACGTTAAAGTAGGATATATAAACGTCCACACAACCATCATTTAAAAACTAGGCGTTTTTGTGTTAGTCTGGCGAGAACCATGCGAGAACGAATTTCGGGGGTCAAAAAATCAAGCTGTTATTTGGGTGCTAGTTGTGATTCCTGCCACACAGTGCATTGCATTCTGCGGACGTGCGAGAAACAACATTTGTGTATTGGTGCTGTGTGTATTATGTGACACACACACAACGTGTACCGTACATTGAATGGACACGGCTGGAAATACGTGTGCATATGCCACAAAAGGTCTGTCACGTCCAATGTACACAACCAGATTTGTTCGTCTTTTCTCGGGAACATTTTACATTAGGTTAGTTTCTTTCAACCAGACCTTTGACATAGGATAAGTAAACGATCCAAAATGTAAGATTTTTGGGGATTTCAGGACGTAATGCCCTTTAAAGAGGTTGTGGAATGCTCGAAGACATTTCCGTCATTTTTCGGGTATATGTAGCCTAAGGTGTGATGAAATAAAAACGACTATTGTGTCTGTCATGAAATGAGTACAAAAGGTACTTTTGAGAGCTGTTTTTCAGGTCCTGTTTCGACCCGAACGTGCAATTTGTGTAAAAGTCGGCGTTTGGGGCAGCAAACAAAACATAGTAAATCGTGACGTAATAAACAGGACTCCCGATGCAGCATAGTATAAACGAGTCCTGTTTATTACATCACGATTTTTCTCATTTTACGAAGAACCCGACGACTGTTGATTTCAATTATGCGCTCGCCGACCAACAAATTACTCGATGAATTTCAGTTTTATAAACATATAAACACACATTACAAAAGAATGGGACTTTGTCATTATAATATATATGGGTCTACTCAACAATAAAAAAATATAAAAAACAAAACGACTTTCAGCATTCCACAACCTCTTTAAATAATCAAAATTCACAGTGCAAGTCAAGCGCTGCCCTACAAAGAAAATAATCACAGCATTTATGCAGTGTTTGCTTGCATGACAATACCGTTCACTTCCATAGATTATCAATTATATCACAGATAGAACCTTGGAAACACAAGACACGTGTGATGTGGTGGGGTGGGGGGAGGGGAGGGATGCTGAAACATCAAGCACATATAGTCAATTATCTCGAGGACAGAACCTTGGAAAACGTCAGGTGTTGGAGGGAGGGGAAAACATCAAGCACGGTCACTGACTCGGTACATCTACGGTGCTGGTGATGAGGCACGTTCACGTACGGCACAATTCCAAAAAACGAGAAATGAAAACATGAACCAATTTGCTATGGGCAAAAGACGTAAATTTGCATGCCACTTTAGGAAATGTATGCGTACACGTACAAAGTGGTTTTATGGCAAATGCAGATACTAAGACAGTCGTGGGATCGGGAAATACTGTACATTTGTAGCAATTTGTAACAATCATTTCAAAACTAATACAGTGTCACTGGGGATTACATTGTGCATCACCGTACCATTCCCCCAGAGAATCTCAATATTAAAGTTGTTCTTTCTGTGCTATTTGAGTTTCTTTCCAAAAAAAACCCCCAGATGTTGTTTTAAACATGTTAAATGGCTCTTTTTCTAGCAATATAAAAGATTTTCACTTTGGAATAAGTACCAAACAATCTGTCGACGTTTAGATGTTGAATGTTTACTTTAAAAAATTTTAATTATTTGCAGCCTGACAAAAATTCAAGCATACACGTAAATCGTTTTGTGCATTATGGGCTCAAAAGCAATCCAAATTAACATGCATTGAAAACTACAAATAAAAAAGGAGCTTTTTCCGTTTATAGAAAACACACGAATTACAAATGTTTTTCAGAAAAAACAAAACCCTGATAATGATGTCGAAGAGCCACTTCAACAAGGATATTTAGCTCCCTAAATTACATCCATTAAGATCAAATCATTGTCTAAAATGCGATCTTAGAACAAAACAAACTACACACTAACTGGACACATTATCTGTTCAAAAATCACAAATACATGCAATGTGGGCAACATCTGGGCTTAATCTCAGGCAAAATATGTACTTACGAAGGGCTTAAGGAATGATAAAAAAATAAAAGCAAAAAAGGGGAAAATCAGACGATTAGGCTTAAATTTAATCCAAACATCTTGGACAAGACTAATGACAGCATTTACAATGGCTGTTTGTGTATTCAATTCAATGCAATAAAACATTTATTTCCACTCTGTGGAGGCATCATCTGAAAAAGCCGAAGCTTGTGGTGGATGTACCCAACAATACAAGACAAAACAAGGCAAACAACACTAATAATAGAATTTAGAAATAATAACAATAGTTAAATATATATGTGTAAAGGTACCACTAAGGAGACACGTTATCGTAATTTCTTTGCACGATGTGAGACATCGGTCATTAGGGAGACATTTTCATGTCTCCCTAATGTCACAGCCCTCTTTAGAGGCACAATTTTGCTGTCGCAATTAGGTTATATTTGTTGCTCGTGGTCTAATTAGTAAACATACCGAAATTCATGGGAAAAGGACAAGGGAATATTGGGTTAGGGCACGTTTAAATTTTGTGCACAAGTCTATGGGGATGTCTCCCAAATGTCCAATCCAGGGTAATAAGTATAACGGTTAAACAAAGTAGACACGATAATAAATAACATATCAATAGCGGCTAAGCCAACTTAATAATAAATCAGGTATTCTGAGAATTAAGTAGGAATGTTTTTAGTTTATATTTGAATGTATTCTTGAGGGCCGATTAGTTATAGACGGTGAAAGATAGTTCCAGTTTTTTGGTCCAGAGAAAGAAATGGCATGAATGGTATGTTGAGAAAGGGTTGTTCTGGCTTGAGGTATGTAATTTGGATGAGGACCTAGTATTATAATGATGTATGGCTCTATTAAAGCCAGAGTCCATCATTTGCAGCTATACAAAAAGTAACTGGCGTAATTATTGTTGAAAAACACACTTGGTTGAAAGATAGTAAGGGGACTAAACTCCCTGTGAAATAATTCTTTCTGGCAAGCTGTCATTTTGAAGAATTCAACAAAAGAAGGTCTTTCCAACGGTGCGTCTTAAGAAGCACCGTAGGAAATTCAAATTAGTAGTTCATTTTGTTATTCGGCGAAGCGCACGCAAACATTGGCACAACGCACACGCAGTTGCTATAATTCGTCGGATCAGTGCGTGACATCGCGTAGCTGCAATCGGCTCAGTAAGAACGTGTCTCGGGCGCTGAGTTCAGGCACAATTCAAAACATGATTCAGCAACTTTTGATTTGAAATTGAGATCCTAGAATGTTGTTTTTCTCGAAGTATACAGCTAAAGCTGAGCTGAAACTTCATCAGGTTAGTTGTTCAGCACCCTTCTTTAGATCTTGAGCACTTTTGTTGCTTCAAACGAACAAAATGCACAAATTACAAATGATGGACTATACCTTTAAATTGAAAAAGGTTGTGTAACGATTCAGGAAGTTGGTCATTTACAAATTTATACATAAAAAATCTTGTTGAAAGACATTAATATTAGTACAAGAGACAAAAGCTTTTGTTTCCTAAATAAAGGAGATTGATTTTGGTTACATTTATGAAACAGTTTTGGATCACCTCCGCCTGCCATTTTGAAAATGTTTCTGTCCGACTTTCTTCGGAATCGTGCGGGAACTCTAAAAACTCTTTCATAGGTAGAATAGCAATTCATTTACTTCAAACACAATTAAGCTGTGAGTGTCTTGTATCAACCTTGATAAGTTGTGCAGTAACAGGCTCCACGACAATCACGACTTGCTTGTAAAATAGGTCATTTTTCAGTCGCTACGCCACAATTTACGCCAACTAAAATGATTGCGCAGGTTACGCTATAATTTGCTGCACAACTCGTGGACTTTTGTGAATTTGCCGTTACTGAAATGTTGCACAGCGGGAATTGTTGGGCAGCTTGCGCAACAAATTGTGGCGCAAGTGGAATATGCCATTGCGAACAGTTTCTTGAAATCGGCTACAGAAGTTGATAGATATTTCCAGTGCCCCCAGGGTGGGGATGGGGGAGGGGGTGTGGGATGGTGGGGGTGGGGGTGGGAGGGGGCATTTATTTCCAGCTAACTTACCTTCGCGAGGAAGCTCTTTCGGCATGTATGTTGTATTGCAGAATTCTCTCACAGACATCGTCCAAAGCTTCAATCAGACGAAGCTCTCTGATATGAAAAAAAACAGGGGAAAAGTACATTTAGAGCCAAGTGCTTCTTAACTTTAAAACTAAGAACAAACACAAGAATTTTATAGACAAAATTGGTCTTGAGGGTTAATATCCATAGAGCCTGAAAGTTCACCCCTGGTGGCCGCTTCCGGAACCCTTGAATAGGAAAATTAAAGTCCACAAATTTAAAATTTGCATTTATTTTTGGTACTTCGAAAAAGGCCTAAAAATTTTTAAAAGGAAACTTTTTTACTAGCATCTCAATTTATGGAAACTGAAAAATCACCTGACGTGAACAATAATTTAAACGTATCATGCCAAAAACTGACCTCTCACTTTTAAAAATCTAAAATACATGTACATGTGTACTAGTGGAACTCGGTGTACTCGTACACGAAGATGAAAATTTATGGAATAATTTTGTGGCGGTCATTGGCTGAAAACTGAAATTTAAAAGGAGACTAAAATGTTTTTTATTACAATTTGTTTAATAAACTTGAAAGACTTGTTAGCATTTTTTTGTAACAAAAAAATCCAAAAAGCCAGCCCAACTTTAATCTAGAAACCATCGGCTGTAGGCAGGTAAATCTTTATGTCGTACAGTTTCGTTCTCACTCAAGTCCCGATGTGAAAACAAACGAGAACGAACAATGAGACTAGGAACAGAAATGCCGGATGTGAAAGGTCGTTAGTAAAATTCGTTTGTATCCATCTCCAAGTGATTTCTCATCATTTTTTTTTGAGGTATACCAAGATAAAAATTCCAACATGAAATGTTTCTTGGGGTGATTACGGTTAAAAATCATTCCGTCAAAAATTACAGCAAGAAAAAGGGCAACCTACATGTAGTGTAAAATGCCCATAGGCAAGCCGCGCGAGGATTCCGGAAGCTAGCGTGTGACCTTTTACTTTCAGGTTCTACATGTATTGACACAGCTGCATTTTTAGGTAATTTTGTTCAGGGCGCTTACTCCAGAAGACGATACATGCGTGAGAAGATCATTTTCCAAATGTCAAGCTGGCCACTTGGGAATGTTCCTCCCACTCAAAGACTGGATTATCCTGGACAATTGCGCTTGGTTTGATATTATACATTTTGCATTTTCAAGGTAAAAAACAAGTACCGTATGCAGAATTACACACGAACCCTACTTCGTATCATCAGCAAAAAGTGAAAAAATTTTGCTCCCCACACATTCTTTTATACAATTTTTATTGAAAAATATACAGTTTCAGGTAAAATGTTTCTAATTCAATTGTCTCAGTGACTTGTGTTCCACAGGTTGGGGCCATTTCAATTCAATATAACAAATGCAAATGCTACATTATTCATTCACATTCATTTTGTACAGTTTCCAATTTAAACGCATGCACAAATAAGACCGATGATGTCAACCAGTGTGTGCATTGTTCACATTAGTTCAGCCTCCTGCTGTCTGAACAGCCACAGACAGTCAATACAAATCAATCCTCTCCCCTGCCATGCCTTTTACACAGGCTAGTCACCAACAGTTAGATCATGTTTCTACATGTAGCAAGCACTGTGACTAGTCAAATTCAGTCAATAGACAAAAGCAGGCAAGTGGTAGGCACAGCTGCCTTATCAATCACCTACAGTCAAAGCATAGCTGTATCAAGTTACATAAACAGTCACAGCCAGTCAATCCTGCTTCATGTAGGCTGGGAGCTCTTTAACTGTTGAAAACATTCACTTGATTGATTTTGACTGAAAGGACAACTTTGCACTGTATGTATGTTTGCATAGGAGGGCTGAACAGTTTTTTCTCTTCTATCTACACATACATGTGTCTTTCACAATTCAAATGAAATGTGAACACTTCAATTCTTGGTTTCTTTTCCTTTTTTCCTTTTTTTTTTATGATCCCCACCTTAAGTGGCTCTTGGCGATGTATTTTGGTGATACCAGAAAATTTTTTTTTAAGGTTCTCATAATTTTTTTAGCCTCTGAAGTAGAGTCGGTTGGTTGGCCAAAAAAATCTGAAGGAAAAAACTGCAGTTGTTCACACCCTTATAGATGGCTGAATTAAATGATGCAAATACGCACTTTGCATCGTTCAATTTAGCCATCTACCGGAATACTTGAATGACTTGAAGGACTCATTAGCATTTACAAAGAAAATCTAAAGTGACTGCTGATAAGTGACTGCTGCGTTCAAGCCATCCCGACTAAATCTAGAACCCATCGGTTGTAGGAAGGTATGTTTGCGTCAAAATACACTTTCGTTCTCATGCAAGAAGTCCAAGGAATGAAAATGCCGGATGTGAAAGGTCGTAAGTAAAATTCATTTTTACCCATCTCCAAATGATTTCTTATCATTTTTTTCCTTGAGGAATACCAAGATAAAATTCCAACAGATAGTCCCCCTACCCAAAGATTATTGTCACCACGTTTGGTTGGGAGTGAAGTCTGACTTTTCACATGACAGCACTTTTCAGTTTAACTAACCAAAAACACCAATGACCTCATTTGACCCCTAGATGACCTTTGACCTCAAATGTCTCAAGTCATCTGAAGTCCCCCTACCCAAAGATTATTGGCACCAAGTTTGGTTGAGATTGAAGTCTGACTTTTCATATGACAGCACTAAACAGTTAAAGGGAAAATACATCATTTGCAAACATCAAAAAATAAAACTACCAAATCATTTTGAAATACCTTGCTGGACTGTTAGTGAATGACAGTGTAAAGCATCCTGTAAAATCATGGCACCTGGTATACTGCCATTTTCAAGAAAAGTGGTATTTTTGTATCAATTTCCAACGCTGATCGGCCGACCAGCGTTGGAAAAAAACTGGCTTTTTTCAAATACTGGCCCCAGTTGACCATCGCACTTGTTTACAATCCATTACACACCTATGAACGGGTACAAGCCAGCTAGACTGGTTCACTGACCTTACAATTCCCCAATGTATGTAAACTGCTCTGTTTCTTCTTATATGGAGTCAGGGAACCAGACTACAGGAAAATGATCGTTTTTCTTGGTTTTTATAGCTTTTTCGAACCCAAAACCTCAAAAAAGTCAGTGTAACTATATTTGCTATATATTTCCAACCCCCCAATTCCATCCATTTCTGAAAATTACAGCAAAAGCAAATGATGTATATTCCCTTTAATCTAACCAAAATGGAACATATGGACAGACGGAATACACTATCGCAATATCCCCCTTTCTTGGCTAAAACCTGGGGGATAAAAACCAATAAAAAAATTAATAAATAAACACATTTCTGCTGGTATCAACACAAAAGGGATCTGCAAAAAGGAACCTGATGAAGTCATAAATTTGATTTTTATTCTGCTTGAGGATAAGGCCAAAAAAAAAGTCTCCGGTTTCTGGTATGGAGCTTGCCCAAAAAGTGGTGCGGCGACGCGGCTTTTTTTTTTTTTTTACCTGATTTTTTTGCTTCAAATGACTGATGACTGCAAATGGTGCCCGACTAAACTTAGTGCAAATATACGGGAGTCCAGAGAGGCCACATAAAGCTTATTCTCGACCATAACCCAATCTAAAAACACGTTTAAATTGTGCAGCAGCAGGATTCCAGTCAAACCAGTGAGTTTGGCGGTTTTGAGACATCATCTTTCATTGAAAAAAAAACTTTTTCATTTTGCCGACGCGCATGACCACGGCGACACGCGCGCATACCAGAAACCGGAGACTTTTTTTTTTGGGCCTAAGACACAAATCTATTTTATAAATTCCAAAAACTTACGATTTGTGGTACTTGATTTCCTTCTTCTGCTTGTCAAATTGATGGCCTATCCGGAGAACTTCTTTTTTCTTGCCTGTTTCTTTCATTGTTTCTTGCAATTCCTGGGCCACAAACTTGCAAACTACAGGGAAAAAAATATGTAAATGATAATATTTACTAAAGAATGTAAATAAAACTGAATAAATAAATGACAGGTCCGATGTAAACTTTACAAACTTCCAAGTAAATTTCTTTTTTACAAATTCAAAATAAATAAGTTTTAAAGTACATGTACAATGTGCATGTCTCTGTTCACTGTTGAGAGATTTTTCCCTTTTAATAATTTTTCAAGCTCTGGATATTAAATTCCAGTCACAAACAATGAAAGCATGGAACCAGATGAAGAGTCGTCATTTATTATTAAAATGTTTACCGCGAGGAATCTTCCTCTGGTTCCGCTCTGGTTCTTGATGTGAATTTGTGTTAAATTAAAGAGATGGGAATCGGACCTACTGGTAAAACAATCTCACACTTTATTTCCCTTTAAAACAAATCAGCCGTAACCCTATTTTCAATTACTATTGTTACAGCGCTGTAAAAACACACCAGAACGTATAACATTTAGGCCTAGTCCGAGTAACTTGGACCCAACTTATCGCCTTTTTAACATTCGGACATGGTCTGGCGATAGTAGGGTCCAAGCCAATTCATATATGCCGAGCAACACCGCCCAACAAAAACATCAGATTTCACCCTCAAAATTGCCTACAAATTACTAGATATGCCACCTGAGGTACAAGTAGACATCGATGATTTAGATGGTTGGAGTCGGGAACTACATGTAGCTTGAACTGGTTTCCGCCCATTAAAGCTGCCCTAGTTCCCGACTCCCTATTATCGTTCGAAATGCACTAGTGTTTACTATCGCGATCCAGTCTACTCATTATCATAATCGATGCATCGCGCGCGCTCGGTAACGGAATTGCACTCGGGATACGGGGACCATCGAATGTACGCTGGGCATGAAGACCACATCGCATCGTTCAAACGTTAACACGAGTCGGAAATTTAACGTGTTCACGATCGCGAGGGGAGCTCTCGGAATTGAACGGGAAATTTCACTTTTCATCTGGATCGTAAGTAAACTTCAGTACAACCAGCCATCTAAATCATCGATGTCTACTTGTACCTCGGGTGGCGTATCTTGTAATTTGTAGGCAATTTTGAGGATTTTTGTTGGGCAATGTTGGGTTTTTGGGTCAAGGACAAAATTGTGTTGCTCGGCATGCATGTATACGGATTAGCTTGGACCCTACTATCGCCAGACCATGTCCGAATGTTAAAAGGGCAATAAGTTGGGTCCAAGTCACTCGCACTATTTTAGGCCATGAGAATGAAAGTTTTAGATTTGCGTCCGAATATCTTCCAGATGACAGGTGGCATTTTTTCATCGTTCATCATTCACTATTTTTGTGAAAAAATCGATCTCTTGACCGTCTCCTAAATCTTGGCAGTGGTGGATGCCGTTGCACGCCGCGCCACGAGTCTAGAACATGACAGCAGGTCCGAGACTACAACGGCATGAATAGCAGACCTCAGATCCCATTCAATCATTGAAAAATCTGACAAATATCGCCATCCACTTAAACGTTAAAATTAGCTTGAGTAACTCCAGCTGACATGCTCATAATATTCATTCACATGTGAATGAATATGAGCATGTCAGCACTCCAGCTGACATGCTCATATTCATTCACATGTGAATGAATATGAGCATGTCAGCTGGAGTTACTCAAGCTACGTTGGGTCCAAGTTATTCGGACTAGATCATGTGATCCATCCAACAGTTTCAGGCAAATCAGTAAAATATTACTTTTTTATTAGTGTGAAAATATCGATTGGAAATAGGCCTACTCAACTCGATCATAAATACTTTTTCAAACATAGGCCTATGCCATGTTTTCCAATGTCGATCAATGATGGTAGAGATTAATCTTTTACGAAGCTTCACCTCATGGTATAAGAATGGGAGCAGTATTTGTTATATCATAAAAATATGTAGTCCGAGTAACTTGGACCCAACTTATCGCCTTTTTAAAAATTTGGACATGGTCTGGCGATAGTAGGGTCCAAGCCCATTCCGAGACCTAGACAACACAGTCACTGACAGTCCCAAAAACCAACATTTTCCAACAAAAAACATCAGATTTCACCTTCAAAACGGCCTCCAAATTACTAGATATGCCACCTGAGGTACAAGTAGACATCGATAATTAAGATGGTTGTACTGAAGTTTACTTACGATCCGGAAAAAAAGTGAAATTTTCCGTTCATTTCGGAGAGCTCCCCTCGCGATCTTGAACACGTTAAATTTGCGATCGTGTTTAAAGTTTGAACGACGCGATTTCTTCTACATGCCCAGCGTACATTCGATGGTCCCCGTATCCCGAGTGCGATTCCGTTACCGAGCGCGCGCGATGCATCGATTATGATAATGATCACGTTTGTAAACACATACATGTGCATTTCGAACTGTAAAAGGGAATGGGAACCAGCTTGAACTGGTACCCGCTATGAAAGCTGCGCTAGTTCCCGACTCCCTATTATCGTTTGAAATGCACATGTGTTTACAAACGTGATCCAGTCTACTCATTATCATAATCGATGCATCGCGCGCGCTCGGTAACGGAATCGCACTCGGGATACGGGGACCATCGAATGTACGCTGGGCATGTAGAAGAAATCGCGTCGTTCAAACTTTAAACACGATCGCAAATTTAACGTGTTCAAGATCGCGAGGGGAGCTCTCCGAAATGAACGGAAAATTTCACTTTTTTTCCGGATCGTAAGTAAACTTCAGTACAACCATCTTAATTATCGATGTCTACTTGTACCTCAGGTGGCATATCTAGTAATTTGGAGGCCGTTTTGAAGGTGAAATCTGATGTTTTTTGTTGGAAAATGTTGGTTTTTGGGACTGTCAGTGACTGTGTTGTCTAGGTCTCGGAATGGGCTTGGACCCTACTATCGCCAGACCATGTCCAAATTTTTAAAAAGGCGATAAGTTGGGTCCAAGTTACTCGGACTAAAAAATATGCAAGAAATCTCCGGCCTACCTTCACATTTCGATGGATCTCGATGCGGGTTCGTTTGGTCCTGCGGATCCAAGTCCCCAGAGAAACCACTCCACACCAAAAACAGCACCAGAAAAACAGCCAAACGCCACCCTGTACTCATCTCAAACATCTTCTGGACATTGCCTCTCAAAATCGAACATCTACAGACAAATTTAAGTAGCTATTTCCGCTTCAAAATACCACCTTACGTCGTCCGCTGTGGGAAAACCCCTCAGTTTATTGTAAACAATATGGTCAGGTGTTCCAAACGACACATTTGCATAACGCACGGTAGCCGCAGTGCACCAGACTATTTATTAAAGCGAATATTCTTACTTTTTTGAAATCGCGGCTTGAAATCTTCAGCTTCGGAGATTTTGGGGACTCTGGTTCTGTACTTGATAGAACGTCATTTTTGGGAATAAAAAATGTGTCTTAATACTTAATGTCATTTTTCAACATTATTTACATTTAGTTTCGGAATTAAATGCTTCTTATTTTATTCTCATGTTAGAGATAAAGCCGTATGACAGGAATGCCGCAGTTTCTGAAACTCCCTGGGTTACAATTAATGGTTGAGGGCGCTATATAACATTAACAGACGATCACGAACCAAATCATGGAAGCACGTGTTTTCTGCTTACTTTTTGCATGCAGCGCGTAGTTTAGATTTAGAAACAGTAACATGTGGAAAACTCGTAACCACACTTCTAAAGAAGCTAAATTCTGAGCCTCAAGTTTACGAAGAGTTTTTGAAGAAGGCGAGTTCCAGCTAGTTTGCATGGTTTTTCCAGGCCGGATTAAAAATTTGCATTGGGGGCCTGTTGGGTGGGCGGGGCGGTCGGCGGGGGGGGGGGGTTGGAGACTGATGACATGACGGTTGGGGGTGTAAAGTATAGACTAATGTCATAATAATTATGAGATGTTAACCAAGCATTAAGCACTTTCACAGTAAATACCATGTGCCATCTTGTTCATGGGACCAAAACTAAAAAGAACACGCGTTGCTAGACCGTTGGAATGAACGCATGATGACTTGGAAGTGCAAAAGTTTTCTGATTGACAATGGGTTCAAAGCAACGCATGTAAATGTGCCCTGTAAGCAAGATGGCACTTATTCGTGAAAGTGCTTATTGTGCCAGTCACATGCTGAGCTCTACTGAGTGGCCAGCTAGAGCGCAACTACAGTACCCTCCGTATTAAGCCAAGGGTACCGTAGTTCCAACGCTTCACTCAGTAGAGCTAATGCTGATTAAAACTGAAAATATGGCAAGTTGCAATCTTTAAAAACAAGCACAATCCACTCCACTATCTATTTAAATGGTGTCTGACTCGGTGACTGTGTTTATGGGATTGGTCAAGTACATACAGTCTATCTGAGCCCCAGACGACGTCTGCAGGGGCATCGCTGGAGGGGGGGGGGGGGGGGGGAGGGGAGCATGGGGTATCACACCCTACCAATTATTCATATTTGTCATGAAAAATGTGTTTTTGTCAGCAAATATCTGTCACCTATTGTCCAATAATACTTAATAGTGTCCAATGTTATCTGCTTTGAACAGCACCCCTATTAGTCAGATGGTGTCGGACTCCTGACCTCCTCCTTAATCCCCCCCCCTACTTTACCCCCCCCCCCCCCACTCCCACCACCACCCTCGACCCCATTTTTTTGGGTCATTTTTGTGGCAGCTAAGTTGTTGACTTGTGGAAAAATCCCTGGCTACCCTCTGCAATTTTCAAAGTCAACCTTCCGCCCATTTGTTATTGGTCTATATAGCGGTGCCCTGCAGGGTGCGTTTTTTGGTGTCCCGGGGGGGGGGGGGGGTTGCCAGTTCCCCCCCCCCTCCCACCACCCCCCCATGAAAAAAAATTCTCTCTATGCTACTGGATCTTAATACAGGTTCATTGGCCAAGTATATTTATGTCAATAGTGACAATAAATGGGAGTAAGTTAATGAAGGAACAGCTAATTAAGACACAAATGATGTAGCAAATTTCACAAAGGGGGAAAAAAAAAAAAAAGTCGGTGCAGATTGTGTGCATGGAGTTCATGCTCGATTATGTGATCTTGAGTGCAGAATTTGTGTCAGATATTGTGCTTGTAAACTTTATTTGTTTCTACAGGTGTTTAGGGTAATGTAACCAGAGCTAATGAGCCTTGTGCTAGACTGGGGCATGGGGGGGGTGTAGTCCGAAAATTTGGGACTCTCAATATTGTGTATGAGAGTCCCAAAACTGTATTGAACACATGCAATACAAGAAAATAGACTGGCACCTGAAACAACCAGTCCAACACTACTTCAGTACTGCATCAATCAACTGTGCCAAAAGAAACGCGTGGCATAAACTGGGAACTGGTTTCTATTTACTACACATTTCTCCATAGTCAGCCACCAGACTAATGACACTGAATGGAGAGGTCAGTCTTTTCAAGTAGTTGGACCATGGTTGGACAATATACCAGTTTAGTCTTTATAGCCTCATTTTGAAATCAATTGACTTCCCTCTCATGTGCAAAATGTTGAAGAAATGTCTGCTTTTAAAAATTGAATTGAGTCTTCCGACTTTGGTTAGTGAAATACTAAGGACCATTTCTTTGCCAAATAGAATATTTGGGGAAATTTGCTGGCAAAATAGTGAGTAAAGTCGGCCTGATTTAGTTTTGCACGTTTCAGAGCACTCTAAGTCTCAGTCTTGGGGGGGGGGGTGTGCCAACCCACATTTTTTTTCGCCTCCCCCCCTCCAACTATTTTCAATCTGGGCTTGATGAAGACCTTGGAACACGTCCAATTGTGGGACACAAGTCAATTATAAGAAAGGCTATGCACTTCAAATGTGAAGTCAGCTTTATGATATCCAAAGATTTGACGTAAGGTTTTATTGACATTGATCAACATCATTTTTACTGATACTTGATGCAAACTTTGATGCAAACTGAGACAGTGACGTCAGAAAGAGATTGTGCGAAAACTCGCTTGGGTTGAGAGACTCAAACATACAATAGACAACTTCGCCATTTTCTATGGTGGCGCAAGGCGCGTGACACGGCGTGAGTCACCCTCAGGTAGTACATAAGCACTCCGGGCTCCTTCGACCAATAGGTCAATATGTTGTCCCACAGTCAATATGTTGCATGATGGAATTTAAAGGCACTTGGGAACATTTGCAAGTACCCGGAAATGTGCCTACCGATATAACGTGAAAATCCTTGCTCAAAGTGAAGATATGACTGGTATCAAATACCCTGTGAAACTATTCCCCCTGAAGTGGTATTATTTAGAAGACAACAATCATTAAAGGTAGTTTAAAAAAGTGTGCCCGTGGGCACAGTTTTTATGTGCATTAATGATTAGCAATGGAATCCAGTTACAAAACTCAAAAAGTTGTGCATACGTTCTCTCTGTTATTCCCAAAATGTATAGTATCCACTGAGCTGAATTTTCAACAAGTTAGTTATGCACCCTTCTTAAGATTTTGAGCAAGTTTTTTTGCTTCGAACGAAAAAACCATCAGCAAAAGCAAATGGTCGTATATATACCTTTAAAACACAAAAGTAAACACCTAACTGCATTGAAAGTCAAAATGTGATATTAAAGTGTCGGCCCTACGTCTGCTTGATGCAAAATTACCAAAATATTTATTTTTACCTTTTCGCTTCTTTCATTTGCAGATTTTGTAACTGTATTTGACAGAGATATAGTCACTTTTGAAAGGACCACAATTCCAACCCCAGAAAGATGCCTTTCTATTCAAAACAGGTGGGTTTTATACTAAGGGAATAAATATGTGCTTGGCCAGTATTAAACAAGTACATTTAAAACCGGCGAGGAGCCTGGACAGGGATAATGGTCCGAGTCCAAGCACATCTTTATTCCCCTTCATAAATATCTTTAGGTCAAAAGTCAAAACAAGTCAAAATCTTTAAAGTTCCAAAGATTTTGTTCAACAATTCTAATTTTTGTGAAACACCCTTAGGTGCCAGTTTTCTGCATTTCGTTACAAAAATGTTCATTTTGCCGCGTACGTGTAATGGATGACGCGTGGTTGTACACCTCATGCAAAATAATCGCGCATATTGCACTGTACACGTATTGTATCGCATCACAGTATACTGAGTTAGTGCATGCATGCAGTACACATATTTGAACCTATGCCTAAAACGTTTCGTGTGCAAGTCGTGTTGGTAGATAGGAACTGGTAACCGAATGGAATCCTTTACAAAATATATGTCAAAATGATCACGTAAGCTTCAATTAAATAGGAGACGTCGAATGAAAAGTTAAATAATTAAATTAAAAAAGGAAATATCATGATTCAATCAACGACGAAAATCAATCTTCCAGAAATCACTTTTTAACAATATGGTTCGTTGGTACTCACTATTCACTTTGTACAATGAGCCCGAACGGCACGTTGTGCTGCTTGTGCGCATGTGCGGTCACGATAGCCAAGATGGACGGCTACGCGGTGTCCATGCATGACGGCGATGTTGCGAACGAAGCAACTGCTCAGTTGCATTGCCAACATATGTTTAAATGGCAATTATTTCTGATTTGTTCAATACCTGCACACTGGTTGTGTTTTGTTGGATATTTCGGTCGCTATGTCCAGTTATTCTTACCATGTATTCTTCAATAAGAAACCCCCCTTTCAAAAAAATTCTTCGACCGACCGACCCTTTTGATATTTTTTATGTGAGGGCAACAATTAAACCATTTTTTTTGGGGGGGGGGGCCTAATTGTAAATTGTTATTTTTTTGTATTGTTTATTTTGTTGTTTATAACAGAGCCTTTTGAGAGAGTACCACAGGTGGAATGCACCCAAGAGAAGGAACTTGGATCGTTACATTGAAGTGATTTATGGAAAGACATTCCTCTCTGAGTTAAAGGTACGGTTATCTTCTGTAATAACATAGGCTACATATGTGTTTTAATGGTTCTACTTACAGAACAAACTACCAAAGCACGACAAAGTTTTAGCATGCTAAATTTAACAAAAAATTTCAATACAGTGGGAAATTTGTTGAAGTTAAGTTATTTTATTATTTTATTTTATTTCTTTCTGATAATGAAACCAAGGATTCCTCAAAAGCGCCCTAGGCACTGTAGCCCGAAAGCCTGACGAAACCTGTAGAGAGGAGACAATGAGAAGATATGACAGTTTTAGAGGTGGGAGGAAAAGCCCAGAAGAATATTTTGGGGAAAATCCACGGAATCAGGTAGGGACTGAAAACCCAATCCATATATTGGCCCAGGCGGGATTCGAACCCGGGTCACAGCGGTGGAAGGCGAGGAAAGTACCGCTACGCCAGCCTGATTCCCCAATAACAGACCTTTGTTCTATTGTTGCTGCATGCATGCTTGTAGCTAAAACTTTCTTTCATTACACTGTGAGGATTTCATTTTTTTTTCACATCAGATGAATCTTGAAAAGAAGAGACAAGACCAATCAACTGCAGCCCAGGGAAGATCACAACAGCCGCAAAAAGCAGTCAATGGATCATCAAAACAGGAGAAGCCCTCCGATTCTGAGACAAGAAATGCTGCTGAGGATGAAGGCCATCTTCAAGAAACCGTCACCAAGGAAATACCAAGACGCAAGCGTTATGCTCCACTGGCACATGGGAGCAAGAGTAGGGAGGCAGGGTCTAGTAGTGGATTGATGACAAGGAAAAGACGCCAAAGCAGATGGATATATGCCAGGGATGTTTCATCCTCGACAGAACTGACAGGAGAAACCTCTAAGAACGAGGAAGAAGAAGGGCGCTTTCAGGCAGATGGGGAGAGGAAGGAAGCTTCCACAGACCAAGACATCCCTGCCGTAATGGACCGAGAAGAGGATGCATTTATCCCTTCTAGGAGTGATTCTTCCACAACAGAAGGTACAGGAGAAGCCTCGACGAAGAAGCAAGGAGGGAGACTTCAGGCAGATGCTGAAAGTAAGGCAGCTTCCACAATTCAGGACAATCCAGACAAGGGTGCTTTTATCTCTACCAGAACAAAACGTTCTAGAGGCATCCGTGAGAGGAATGATGAAGGTAAAAGAGATGATACCAGGACAGATGGCAGCCTCGGAGCTCAATCAACACAGAGGTCTCTAGAGACTCTCCCAAGAGGTAATGCTGAAACGGCTACTTCAGATGCCCCCGAAACTTCAAGAGCTGTTGAGGATAAACCCTCTTCGGAACAAAAGGCAATTACATCCAGGACACAGAGAAAAAGCTCCCGGAAAAGCTATCCTTCAGGAAATGTTGACGGAACAGAACTTGACCTTCCTGTCGGCGAGGCAGGTTGTGACATTCAGAAAATACAAGCTCTGAATGCCGTTGCAGAATCCACAATGACGACAGCAAGTGAATCTCATGACCAATTCGAAGACGACCAAGATGGAGCCCTGTCGTCATCACAAATTTCAGGAGTGACTGGACAATCAGCTCTTGGGCTGAGAGGTCGTACCAGAAACAGAAGAGCCTTTTCTCCTCAGCAAAGAAGACGAGTAACCCGTCAAAGGTTCACCTCCTCAAGAAATGTCTCTGGAAGCTATAAGGTTGACAGCAGGGATACTGTGACAACATCACAGCCCAGCAGCACCTCGGAATCAGAAGTAAAAGAATCTGTCTCAGATAGTGCGGAAGGTAGCTCAACAGCGCTGATGCAAGGAGGCCCTTCTCAGGAAAGAGCTGTTGCCTCCAAGAGGGTGATAAGATTTCGACAGACTGCAAGGAAATGCTTTCCAAATCTAAGCCAAAGTGCAGCTGTTGAGTATGGAGGCAAGAGAAGCCGGTTAGCTGATGCACAGCCATTCAGCTTTACACTTGCCAGTGATCAGAGGCTAGATTCTGCTTCTTTCAGTCGCCGTGTTTCTGTCGAGGTTCACAGATTGGAAGAGCCAGTAGGTTGCAGTCCAAGTTCTCTGACAACCCAAGTAGATAGCTGTCCTGCTGAGATTGGAAGTCACGATGAAACACAAGCCATGGTTGATGTTGGGGAGATAGTGAAGAGAGTGGAGGGTAATGCAAGCAGTGATGATGTCAGTCTGAGAGGCCAGGAATCTCAAGATCCACGCGACGAGGATCTGTGGGACTTGTCAGTGGTTTCTGCAATTGAGGACATCCCTCTGTTGGAAGACGACGACAAAGGAAAGTCGTCCCAGAAGGAAACAGATGCCCCTCGACATCCGACAAAAACTCAGCGGGACGTGACCACCGGGACTCAAGAATGGATGCCTGGTGGATTCTCCTCCAAGCATGAGGATCTAGATTGTAAGCCTGAGAATGACAACGATGACTCGGTCATTGATGAGTCTGTGGAAGATGATGACAGCACCTCTCCCATCGGCAGCTACCTTCCAGGACTCTCGCGCCTTCATGGCAACCTACCCACGGAGAGTCAGCCTCCTTATGTCAACTCTCCCATTATCCCAGTCCTGGGTCTGCTCCACCAGCCTACAGGCAAGGAAAAACAAGTTGAGATAGCGAACAAAACTGCCCCCACTTCCAGAAGCAGATCTTGGGATAGCCGCGGATACGTATTCACATCCCCGACAAATTTCCCAGTTGGGAACTGGAAAACGAAGAACCGCGAGACTCCACAAGAAGTAGAACAGACTGAGAAAGTTGGTCCCAGACAAAGGCGCAGCCCTTCAGGCAGACCTGTCGCCACGGTAATCAAGAAGGACCGGCTTGTAGATACCGGGGTCAGGAGCCTGACTACTTTGAATACAGGAGCAGTGACAAGCACTGGGCTGGCACCACATCTCCCAGCAGAGAAAAACTCAAACGTTAAGACAGACATCAAGACGGAGAACAGCTTGAATGGTCAGACCAAGAAGATGGATCAAGGCGTTGCCATTGAGACACCTGTAAAAGATGAGATGTACTACCCTCGTCCGCAGGAGGAACCAGTGGTGGTCCCCAAGAAGATCAGAACTGCTGCCGAAAAGAAGCACCGATGGTCAAACCAAGAAGGCAATACCAATTTCCCCGACCAAAAGAAAGATGGGCTTAAACAGGAGCATCAACCCCTCTTCTCTCCAGTTAAGTTAGGTAAGTCCTACCGATACTTCTGATATTTTTAAATGAAACTATTATTTATCCTTTCTGGTTGAGGTAATAGTTGTACAGTGAATGCTTCAGAACAATCTTGTTTCCATTGGTACAATCTTGCTGCGCCATGTTGGTTCCCATCATGCCTTGCATGATCTTAACTCCTGGAATTGTGTAATTTAAATGTGCCACTATTTGGGAGATTTAAATAAGGACTGCAGTCGATGAGTTAAACGCACAACGTAGTGCTTTCAATTTTGAAAGTTATTTGTTTTGAATCGATCCTTTCAAAGATGACATTTTGATGTTGTGTTATAGAGCAATTAATGGTTTATGTTGAATGTGCGTACCTCTGTCGTCCCTTTTACAAAACAAGATACAGGGGTGTGTTTTTTTTGCGAAAAACTAGGCTTCTGGACTCCATGTCGTACAGGCATCGCGCAGTCTAAAAAAAAAACGGTTCGTGCTTGACGTGACATGCAGGAGATTATACAAGCGTATATAGGGCATGCAGCTTTCCAAATACGCGCGCAGTACGCTCTGAATAGCCAGTCAGCGTCGTTTACTTATTCCTCAAGGCCAGGGGTTAGTGAAGGAACGCGCACGCCCCCATGGAGTCGAGGCCGGCTTCAGAACTGTATCACTAATTTACTATGCCAAAAAAAATCAATGTTTTTGTGTAAGTTTTTATGATGACAGAGATGTTGTTTGTTGTTTGAAAAAAAAAATACAAAAATAAAAATCTTAACGAAGACACATTGGGTGTTTCGGCTGGTTGCCGAAACAGCCAATGATTTTCTTTTATGTTGTTGGGACACAATGAATCAGTGCAATTAATTTTTCAAATGTCCCTCAAAAAATGGAATCCCCTAAAGTTGCAAGGTTAAATGAAAATTTTGACCTGGACCAGTTTTCCTTTTTTTTGTATGTGAAACAAAACACTAATAAAGTTACGGTGACATATTCTTTTTTTTTTTCACAGCTAAACAAGTTGATTGGGCAAGTGGTCAAACAGGTGCCAGAAAAAGAAAGCGGAATGATTCACAAGAGGTTTGCATTAAAGCATGTATTACTTTTTTTCAAAAGTTGCTCATAGATTTGTAATTTTGTAGTTTCCATTATACATTTTACGGCTGCTAATATTTCATGGTACCTAGGACATGCATTTTATTGAAAACAATGGAAACATCAGAATTTTCTAAAAATGACACTTTAAAAAAAAAAACTTTCTTGAAATTGTGCTAAATCATCAACATAGATTTATGATCCACAAATTACACCTAGAAATTCAACACATGATTTTTCTCCTGCAAAATTGAGTTTTGAGACAATGTGGAGGATTTTTGCCAAACCCCAAAATATATTCACTTCCACTTTTCAATTGCAGGTTCACAGCTATTTCAGAAAAAAAAAATTCACTTCCATTTTCTTTTCTCAGAGTCAGATGAGAGGTCACAGTGGTTGGGAAGAAAGTCTGCGGCAAAAACCGGCAACCGTCACCAAGTTCCAGGCCGGCGAATCTCACAAGACCTCAAAGAAACCAGAGACAGAGAAGAAAAGATGGCAGGTTAATACCCCTGATGGACGAGCCAATAATAAAACCCAGGCTATTTTCGAGTTTCATCCCAAAAAAACAGATTCCTTCTCTAAATTTCTATTTTTCCAGCAATACAAAAGTCATTCCCTTTTGAATGAGACATCGATTGAAATAATCGGCTCATGTTTAGTTATTGAATTATTACTTTGACAATTTCGAATTATTGGCTGCCTGACAATAATTCCCGTTCTCGTATATTTCCCGTTTATTGTTGGATGCCACTTTTTTTGTTGACAGTAACGCTGTGAAATTCGCTTTTAAATGTGTTCAACTTTTACAAATTTGCAGCGCGAAAACTGCCCATGACGTCACAAATTCGCATTCGCGTTTGCTTTCCCGCCGAGTACGAACCGGTCTCATTAACACAAACTGAATTAATGTGTGTGAATGTGTGAAAAGCATTTGTAGCACGATATGGGACAGAGGAACCCCCCCCCCTTCCTTCGTGTTGGTTATTGTGTTACCAGAATCTCAGGAGTTCGTTTGAGATATCTAGGGGGGGGGGGATGTGTTAGGTAACAATAGTCTAGGGTTGCATAGGGTATAGGGAGATGGGGGGGGGTACCCCTCCGTCCCATATCGTGCTGGGTATCGTGAAAAGGCTACCCAAGTATTTCATTTGATTTCATTTCATGTATTATATCTCAGGTAAGAACACACACGTAAACACAGAATACAATACAAACATAAAGGTAACAATTAAACCAGTGTAACAAAAAAAACAAAGAACAAAACAAACAAAAAACAATATTGATAACATCCCTGAAGGATTGCCAAAAGCGAACCTAATCACTATCTGGTGGCTCTCCCTAAAATGCAATCAAGTACAAAGAAAACAGAAACATGCATGTTCATAGAAAAATACCCAATCCCATCGCAGAAAATATTGCTCTTAGAAAACCAAAAAACCCACCCCAATTAAGACCAAGGCAATGCATGACTGAAATATCAAATCCACAATGCAAA